>NW_026683338.1:0-319000 GCF_030247195.1 Topomyia yanbarensis | reverse complement strand
CGCATGGTAAAAATGGCGTCCTATTCACCTCGATTGCCAAACTTGAATGTCCCTTTTTTCCTTTCTTCTGGTTTTTATTGGCGCGCCAAATCCAAAAGCGCGCGATTGTCATCGGTCGATCAAAGCAAACAGGGCTGCCGGCTTCGTTGTGCTTAATCGGTTACAAAAAAATAAACTGTGGCAGTAGGCCAAGGGTTGCCACAACACACATTAAAAATTTTCTTCAAGCTGACAGGATGTGGCTTGAACATCCTCCGCCCGAAAACTTCACGTACTCAAGCTTCGTTGTCTGGAATTGGAAGCAAACCCAATTTATGGATTGGTCGCTGCAGGATTCCTCCTCTGGTGCGCACGTCAACTACTCGAACCAACTTGTCGTCTCCGGCATAGATTTTCTCAATTTTGCCTAAACGCCAAACTTGAGGCGGTAAGTTCTCCTCCTTTATGATTACCATCATACCCGGTTTTACATTGGTGTGCCTGTGTGTCCATTTAGTTCTACCTTGCAGCTCCACAATGTACTCTTTGGACCAACGCTTCCAAAAGTGCTCGCGAAATACTTGGATATGCTGCCATCATGAGCGCCTGTTCACAGGTATTTCCTCGCACGAAGGCTCTGGAATGGCCGTCAGAGGACGATCAACCAGAAAGTGTCCAGGTGTAAGAACCTCTTCATCTACTGGATCATCAGAATGCGCGAACAGTGGCCTGGAGTTGAGGATCGCTTCAATTTGGCAAAGGAGCGTGGCAAACTCTATAATATTTAGTGTCGCTTGCTTCAATATTTTATTCAGCACAGATTTCACGCTCTTTACGCCTGCTTCCCATAACCCACCAAAATGAGGAGCACTAGGCGGGATATTCCTCCATATGATTTGTCTTGTTTGGCAAAATTCAAAGACTTTCTTCTCCGTCACTTCGCGTTCGAATAGCTTACGCAACTCCTTCAACTCGTTTCGTGCGCCAACGAAGTTTGTTCCATTGTCACTCCAAATTTCCGCTGGAACACCTCGTCGGGCTACGAAACGCTGCAGTGCTGCAAGAAATGCCGCAGTGGACAAATTTTCAACTGCTTCTAGGTGTATGGCCTTCGTTACTAAGCAAACGAAGACACAAATATACCCCTTCACTGGTATGGCCTTGCGAATTCCTTGACGTATGGAGATTGGTCCCGCAAAGTCAAAGAACGCTGGTACTCGCTCAACGCGACCTTTTGGTAAGTCTCCCATAAACTGCTCTGCTAGCCTTGGATTTCGCTTAAAACACTGTACACAACTTCTGATTACACTGCGTACTGTATTTCGACAGTTGGTGATCCAAAACTGCTGCCGAACAATAGCCATTACGCCGGAGGGTCCAACGTGGAGATTCTCACGATGAATGGCCGCGATGAGGCTTCTTACTACCGGATGCTTATGCGGTAATATCCACTGATGCTTTACATCGTACGTTAAACTTGTGTTGCGTAATCTGCCACCAACTCGTAGTATGCCCTCATCTGAAAACGGACTAAGATTTTTGATTTTCTTGCAGGGCTTGCTGGATGATACGCGCTGGACTTCCTCTGCCAGACCTTGGTTTTGAACCACTCTAACGATGACCTTCATTGCCTGCCGAAGCTCGCTGATTGTGGGAAATCGCTCCATGTTGCGGCTTTCTTCTCTAATCCTGGCATTTCGACAAAAACGCAACACGTATGCCACTACTCCTTGCAATTTCCGAAACGACTCAAATCTGATGAACACTGGCAATTCTTCATATCTAGTCACTATATGAACTCTGACGATAGGCTTCAACTCGGGAATTTCTTCAATTGGCAACGGTGGCGGAATCTCCATACGGTACGCTTCATTTCTTAAAAAAGTAGGACCATTCCAATAGATGTCGTTTGTGGCAAGCTTGTTAGCTGCTTGACCCCGAGAAACTACGTCGGCTGGGTTATCCTTGGATCTAACGTATTTCCATGCAAAACGATCGCCCGTTGAAACTATCTCGCATACTCTATTGCGAACGAACAGCTCCAGCTGTTCTGGCGGATGCTTCAACCAAGCCAATACAGGTTGGTTATCTGACCACAGCGTCATCTCCTTAAAGTCCAGATTGATTACTGACAGAACTTTCATAACCAAACGATGCAGCAGAAGTGCTGCCAGCAATTCCTTCCTCGGAATACTCAGCGGTGTAATAGGTGCAATCCTTGACTTTGATGCAATCAACTTCATACTTGCAGATCCTTTACCTAACGACCGGATGTACACGCAGGCTCCGTAAGCTACTCCGGAGGCATCCGCAAAACCGTGAAGTTCATGTGCACTAACATTAGCCGCTACCACTCTTCTGGGAATCCTCAACTGACTCACATCCTCTAGTGCACTTAGAAATAACTTCCACTGTTGTAGTAGAGCCGCTGAGATTTGCGCATCCCAGTCAGATTTCTCCTTCCAAACCATCTGCATAAGAAGCTTTCCGAGAACTATTACTGGAGCTGCTAAGCCCAGAGGATTAAACATCGTCGAAAGTAGTGATAATACTTGTCTCTTCGTTGGGTGCTCGATGTCTGATGTTGGCAAAGAAAGGTAAAGTAATTCGTCGCTATCTCGTTTCCACATCAGTCCCAAGGTCTTGATAATTTCATTAACTCCAGAATCGTGAATGCTAACAAGTTTTTCTCGATCATCTTCAGGTATCCTTTCCATCAGCTCCTTGCTGTTAGCTGACCACTTGTGCAAATGGAACCCTCCGTGCTTCAACATTTCTATTAGCTGCCTTTGTGCTTCAATAGCTTCATCTATGCCATCGAACTCAAATAACGCGTTATCTACGTAGAAGCATTTATTTACTATCTCTGCAGCTACCGGGTATCGCAACTTCTCGTCGACAGCCAGTTGTGTCAATGTTCTAGTGGCTAAAAATGGTGCCGATGCTGTGCCATACGTAACCGTCTTGAGCTCCAAGACTCGTAATGGATCGCAGGAATTCTTTCTCCAAAAGATTCTTTGCAGCGGAGTATGGCATTCTCCGACGTCAATCTGCCGATACATTTTTTCCACGTCAGCGGTCAAAACGTACTGGGGGATGCGAAATCCAAGAACTATTGCTAGCAAATCGTTTTGGCAAATCGCACCAACCATCATCATTTCGTTCAGAGATCGACCAAGTACCCTTGCCGAAGCATCGAACACCACTCTACACTTGGTTGTAGTATTTGATGGGCGAAGAACGGCGTGGTGGGGTAGGTACCACTTCAACATTCCTTGTGTATCATTCCTTTCAAACACTTCCTTGCAGTGCCCAAGACGCTCATATTCATCCATAAATTCGATATATTGCCGCTTCAAATCTGGCTGTTGATCGAATCGCTTCTCCAGCACGAAAAATCTGCGCAATGCCATCAAACGGGAGTCGCCGAGCTCATTCACGTCATTCTTCAAAGGCAGTTCAACAACGTATCTTCCAGACGCATTCCTACAGTGGGTGGCCAAAAAATGCTTCTCGCATAATTCTTCATCGGTAGTGATTTGGAATTGTTGTGGCACGCTTTCCACCTCCCAAAACCTTTGTATAGACTCACTAAGCTCTTCAATGGTTATAGCTTGTGCTCGAACCACTCCTTCAAAACCTGTGCCAACGCCAATCGCTCCGCCAAAAACCCAACCAAGCTTTGTTTCGCAAAGTGTTGGACGACCTTCTCCTAGTTCAATTTTGCCGGACATGAAAAGTTGAAGGAACCACTGGTTACCGATGAGCATATCGACCTTGTCAGGTGAATTAAAACTTGGATCGGCAAGTTGTATTCCCGCAGGAATCTCCCATGTGGTGACGTTTGCCTTGCTCGTTGGAAGATCTGCTGTTACCTTCAGCGTTACAAAACACTGAATGTTGAGAAGGAAGTGCATATACCTGGATCGTAGCTGGACAGTAACCCCTCGGTTAGATCGAGACTGCATACCATCGACACCGGCGATTGAAAGGTTTGCCGGAAATTCGTCTACTCCAAAAAGATGTACCATCCGTTGTGTTATGATATTCACTTGGGAGGCCGAGTCTAATAAAATACGACAGGGTTGTGGGTTGCCGTTTTTGTCCAAGACGTCTACGACCGCTGTCATCAACAGCACGTGTGGAGGTAACTGTCCTCGACCAGTAGCGCATGTTACAGTTGTTACTTGACTCGTGCTTGCCCGCGGTAAGTCATCAGACCCTTCTGTTGATAACGTTGGTGGTTGCTTATTCGGTTTATCATCCTGCTTCGTTGGGTGAACTTCTACATCCTCAGACTGTTGGGTCTCTACGTGAAGCAGACTATGATGCCTTTTCTTACATTTTGCACATGTACCTGGAGACGGACAGTTGGCACTTCGGTGTCCCTTCCTTAGACAATTAAAGCAGACATTCCTTTCACGTACCATCAGTAGGCGCTGTGCAACGGTAATTGCCAGAAACTGGGAACACTTGAAGTTCTTATGCTGACAATCTCCGCAAAACTCACACTTGGATATCGCCGACAATACCGGGTCGCTTGATGTGGTGACCATCGACTGGTGCACTGAATGCCTTCCTGAAGATTTCTTTATAGGTTCCTGCTTGTCTTTAACGATGAACTTCACATCGCTCCATGATGAATGCCTGCTCCTTCAAAAATTTAATTGTAGCATCATATGTAGGAAGCTCACCTTGCTTAACTGTGCATTCCCAATGTCGTCGCGTTTCCTTGTCGAGTGCATCAGCAAGCAGACGTACCACGAACTGCTCCGAGACTCCAGTAAACTCCTGCTCAAGAAATTTCAAATTTTCAACGTGTCTCGAGCACTCGTCTACTAGAGTTCTCAACTCGCTGCAATTCTCACCGGTCATCTTCCTTAGGTTGAAGAGACCGTGGATATGGGTGTCAACCATGTGGCGAAGATTTTCATATCGCTCCTCTAGCAACTTCTAAGCGTGTTGGCAATTGCCTTCGTTTATTGTTTTGGCATCGATTATTCCAGAGGCACTACCAACTAGCGCCTTATCCAAATGGTAGAGTTTAATTGCAGGAGGATCCGCTGTCTTGTCGACTAGATCCTTGAACATGACCTTAAACTTCGGCCAATTTTCATATTTACCGTCGAAAGTGGGGATGGGAACTTTCAACGGTTGCTGAAAAATATACTGACCTTGTGCGGGAACAACTTGCAAATTGGTACCTGTTGCTCGCGTGGCGTCGCTGATTTCCTCCATACGTTCCTCAATTACCGTCATGATCTGCATGTGGAGATCATCAAAGACGGTGAAGTTGAGATCGTGATCGTCTCTATCGGATGCACTGTTTGCAGGATTTTATCGTGTGCTTCATGGTACTCGTCGCAAGCAGAATCGACCTTTTTCTGGTACACTTTCAGCATGGCTGCTGACATTACTTGGTTGCCCTGCAAGTTATTTAGCATCTTCGTCAGCTTGCCCTTGGCCAACTCACGCTTATGGACAAGCACTTCAAGCGACTCCATTTTAGATTGCTGGCACTTCTGTACTTTCACGAGCTTCACAACGTTTTGTTCTTCTTTGTCCTTATGACTTAACTTTCTTAGCTTTTCACTGGAAAACCGCTTTTTCGCCGTACTCTCTAGCCTTCTAGGGCCAAGTGGTGTGGATACGACCGGAGTCAGATGGAAAGAAGCCGACAGTTTCTTCACAGGGGTTCTCTTCAGCGGCATGGCACTGTACGAGAGCTTAAAACCGGATCATGGAACCGATTAACTTAACTTAAACTTGTCGGGCATCGTACTTTACTCCACCTTTTCCTTCAATATCTTCTTCTTAATCGTTTTTCACACACTTCCTTCAAATGCTACTGCGTATATCCATATGTCGCTATTCTGCTTGAACACTGCTCTTCAATCCGGTTCGAAGTACCAATGTTGGGGCCGGGTTTCCTGGCGTACCAACTTGGTCTAACGCGGAGCGGATTCTTCGTTTCCTTCTGTGGCGGACTGTAAAACCACGGGAGCAGAATGCGACACTATGGCGGACTTAAAACACCAAACCTTTGCTATCGGTTAGCATTTAAACAAACACTTTATTCGTTTTATCTAGTCTTTAATTTGCTGAATTTAAACTAATTTACATGAAACACTATTATTCACTTTTCCGCATGGTAAAAATGGCGTCCTATTCACCTCGATTGCCAAACTTGAATGTCCCTTTTTTCCTTTCTTCTGGTTTTTATTGGCGCGCCAAACCCAAAAGCGCGCGATTGTCATCGGTCGATCAAAGCAAACAGGGCTGCCGGCTTCGTTGTGCTTAATCGATTACAAAAAAAATAAACTGTGGCAGTAGGCCAAGGGTTGCCACAACACACGTTAAAAATTTTCTTCAAGCTGACAGGATGTGGTTTGAACAGAATGAATGGCCTAATTACCTCATTTAATATATTACTTTTTCCCCTCTCTGCTTGAGAAATTCTCACAATTTCTCGTTTCATTTGATTTCGGTGATCTTTAAAAGTAGGAATAAAAGGTTCAGGTTCAGTTGCATGCATTACACAATGCCTGCCTCCTCTTCTTCGATTCTGGAATTTCCTTCGATGTCTGAAACTACGTCTAGCTTAGTAACCGCGTATCTAAATGCTTCCCTTTTGCTTAGGATCTCAGTCTGTCTAACTACGCCTGCCATTCCTAAAATCGTATAGAAGGATGTGTGATGTGATGTGTGTTACTACCACCTATTGTAGCAGGACCACCGCCCATAGCACTGGGCATTCCTTTCACTACAATTTGATCAAGCACTACCCACTGACCATAATCACAAGTCACTGTATGAATGTCCAAAAAGGAGTTGGGTGGTAGGAAAGCAAAATCGCTTACCTGTACCACGGGAGTGTAGAAGAATCTCCTTCTAATGACAAGCTCATATAAGTCAATCGCAATACTCGCCGTTGTAGTGAAAGGTATCCCCAATAGGTGGGGAGAAGAGTCCGCCCGATCTCCATGACATGTTACCAACAGGGAGCTGGCTGCTCCACTCTCCCTGTCCAAGTCGTTTCAAAAGGGTACTCTGATGGTCCCATCCCAATTCATTTAATTTTGGATTTATATATTGTAGTATTGCATGTATTGTTTTAATATAGGTTCTAATATAATGAATCTACCATCTAACCCCATCACGTTAAAATATAGTACCTAATGTCACGGTTAGTAAACTGGCTCTACTCTATATTTAATGGTGCTGCTAGTTCCTTTGTTTAGCAACCTTGTTTCCGCTCATCCGCACTTGCTGTAATATCCTGATGCTGTAAATTGTATGACTTCAATAAACATTCCTTTGTTTCTTCATTTATTTAACTTACCTGTTTATATATTTATTGATAAAAATATTATTCAACTTAATACCAATTACCCAAATCATTACTATTAGTTGTTGTACTACCCATTGTTTGGTGCTGATAATTCTAGAGTCTTGAAGCTTCGTTAATAGGATTGCCTATGCGTCTATCCACGTTGCTTCCCGTTCCTTGCAGAAATTGCGATCCCTCCTGACATGACGATGTACTAGAACGTCTTTGAAAATAATTTTTATTATCTATACACTGCCGTCATAAACGTAATTGTCTTCTTTTGTATGTATTTCTTAAATATCAACGTTTAATTGTATTAATTTGCCTTCTAGATAAATCGTTGAGATAACACCTTTGTGTGGGAATGAGGTGGGGCCATCATCATAGTAATTCTAGAAGTTAAAGTTTTATTAGCGACATTTTGACTGGTTTCCATTATTCACTGGGTGGCGCGTAATAAGACTATGGTCTAAGTCATGTCTGTATTTGGTTTGCTCTTAAACCTTTATCTATAATAGAAAGAACAGTGATTTAGTAGCTAACAGTTTTAGACTTAGTGAACTTCTTCAAATGGGGCGATTTGTAATTATTGGTGATCGGAAAATTCAGCAAAACTCCATAATTTAACAGGAAAGCAAAGAGCCTGGATATGCGTTAGAGAATACTAGGCAAACGACATAAAGTTCGAAACCAATTTTCAGAAAAGCAAGTGTTGGGGCAAACTACGCCACTGCGCAATAAAGTACTACGATCGTCTCCAGCCTGCACATTTGACCCATCATGTCACTGTCAGATCAGTTGCTACTTCCTGTTCCTTACACGACTTACAACTAGAACACTTGTCAGTGAGGAAACACTATATCAGTAAGAAGCCATTGTTCGGGAGAATTAATTAAACTAATTGGATTGTTATAATTTGAAGGAAACTAATCTTTGAAGTTACAGTCAACAAATCTGACTTCGCTCTCAAGATTCCGAAACGATCCCAACAAAATCTTCAAAGATTATTCAACGGATTTAGTCGTCCGGTGGTGGTTCCCTTGATCAGACGTTCAAAATGCCAGAATCAAGCCGATTCGATTGTGCAACATGTCACCTGTCGAACAACATTGACGACATGGTTGAATGCGAAGGATGTTGCAATTGGTTCCATTACGGATGTGTAGGGTTTGACGATGGCCAGAAGCAGGAGCATTGGAAGTGCTCTACGTGCACGACGAAGAACACTCAGGAGAACCAGAATATTTCGCTTCCGCCAACTACGCTACCGAATCTAACCGATTTGGAACCAGCCGGTGTTGATCCATGTGCAGCTCAAACGAAACTTAACCTCAATCGTCTGGAGGAAGAACGAGCATTGATGCAAAAGGAAATTGAATTGAATCTTTCCACCCAACTGGAGCAGCAAAAATTACAGCTCGAAAAGGATGCGAGTAGGGCTAAGTACGACATTCTGCGTGCACATTGGAGCGGGTTTACAACCTGTGGTGAAGTAAGGGTAAATGTTGTTGGACAAGTAGGAGAAGGGGCAGAGATGAGGGATCAGGTTGCTGCTAGATCGAGCCAGGAAATTGGTACATCGACGGTCAAAGCAACGGTCCAACACACTTACATGCCGCCACCTACGTCTCAGAAAGTCTTGGACGCTATATCGCACTGCCCCTTACCGCCACAGGGTACAGAAGTTTCATCACTACTACCCGCGAGGAGTGCTAATCCGTTCTCGCAATCAATGAACCACCAAAACCAGCTTGCGATATTTTCTTCGACACACCCTCTCATTCACCCCAGCTGTGCAGAATCGGTCACGGCAGGCAGTGTACCGGCAACGAGTGGATATGCAAAGACAAATACGGCACTCAGCTTTAATCACCCAGTAGCAACGGCAGGGCAACATGGACAAGGATACATTTACAATTACTCACCTGATTTCGTGCCAGCTATTGGCATAGGGCAGCCAGGATCATCAACCCCGATAACTGCAGCTTCGCTGATAAATCCAGTGGCAGGCATCACCCACATTACCCAATCGATGCCACCTATTATTAGTTCGACTAGGCAGCAAGGTGGACGTTATCATCGTAATCAGGTAACAAGTAGTATAGGAAATCGAGTGTCGTTAGGCCATTTATATCCCACACAATACTCGTCCCAGTACACAGGAGTATACAATCCCTATCTGCAAATAAATGCTCCCGTCTCTCAAACTTCCTTCCCCTTCCCGAGTAGCGGTTATGCGTATCCCCAACCGCAATTAGCACAACCTGCGATCGTGAATGCTAGTGAAGTGGGGGGTCCTACAGCTCGTCAGTTGGCAGCAAGACACGTGATGCCGAAAGATTTGCCTACGTTTAGCGGGCAACCTGAGGAATGGCCTTTGTTTTGACGTAGGACTACGTCTATGTTTTCGATATAGGGGTGCACGTTGCAAATTCTGCAAAAATGGTATGTAACGAAAAGTGGTCCAATTTCAAACGCATATAATTCAGCCATTTCACTATAAATTTTCAATTTTTTTGCGCATGTCGTCCCGAAATACTTCTAAGAATAGATTCCAATAGATAAACCCAAAGATTTTTGATATCATGGCATTAAAATTTTAAATAATGAATAACCTAGTCAAAATATCGCGCATTTACACACAGAAGATAGCGCTTCCCTAGTCCAGCACGACAGATTTGCATACCTAGCGCACTACGCTTCTATGAATGACGTCATCATCGACTATTTAAACGGACGGATTTCGCCGAAGCAGCTCAGTCGCCTGTTGAGCGGCAGACGAAGCAGATCACTGCGCTGTATGCGTTTACAGCCAGTGTAGCTGAGTTAGAAGTCCGTTACACTGCCTGTGGAGGTACGCTACCCAGTGAATGAGAATGAGCTTGTCCGTATGCTATCTTTTGTGTTGTGCTCGTTTCCAGCACACTTATGTATAATTATTCGTACACAAAATAGTTTGTACATGCGAGCTCCATTTGCAAACACGGTTAACATAGTGTCGTGGTATTAGTTGTCTCTTTCGCTCTACCCACCATCATCAGCGTTGATTCATTTTGCTTTGTGCGCTTGGGTTTAATGTTTGAGGCGAATGTGTAGGTAGATAGATCTAATTTGTTACTAAATTGCACAACGAAAGTTTATTATTTACGTTCGATCAATTCATTGATTCGTTTTCCCATTACGTGATTCATTTCACTCAGCCTATAGTATTTTGACTCTACTAATAGGTATATACTACAAAGCCTATTTATGAATGAATACACTGCCACCCGAAAAACCGTTGCAAAAACACATCTTGTCCATATATAAAATTGTTTTCGATTCTTGTATATTTATAGTTTCGATATATGATTAAGACCACTGCATTCGCTATATTTCTATGCGTACTTTAGGAAAGTTACAATAATTGCAAAATATAACTAGAATGCTTGGTCCATACATGAAATGTGATTATATTGTCTAAAATTTGATTTTTCTTCACTGGTCCGGGTTTTTTTACCAAACACAATCGAAAAGGTTTTAAAAGCTAATCTTATTCTATAAAGATTTAGTTCCAGATATTAGTTCAATCACAGTTTTCTGTCTTCTTTCTTCAGATCTTCCTAAATAGGTTTAATCGGATTCGATCACCTACTACAAATGAAATGACCTGATAACCAAGAATATTCGATGTTGATTGGTTGTGATTAAACCATACATAAGAAATATGTTGGATTTATTATTACTAAAAATAAACTAACAAAATAAATATTTTACATTAAGTAGTATAGTCCTACGTCTACAGCTCGTGCAACCCCATAGGGCTGCCCCTTGTAGTTTTTAAGTGCGTATACAACATCAACGGAAGCATGTGGTTACAGTGAAGTGGAGAATCTTGGCCGCCTTCAGCGGTGCCTTAAAGGTAACGCATTGGAAGCAGTGCGAAGTCGTTTGTTACTACCGTCGTCAGTTCCCTATGTGATGCAGACTTTGAATGTATTGTATGGTCGCCCTGAACAAATTATATATGCACTGTTAGCCAAGGTGCGTGAGGTACCTTCGCCGAAGCAAGACAATTTGAGGACGCTGGTCCATTTTGGATTGGCTGTACAGAGTTTTTGTGATCATTTGGAAGCGGCAGGACAGATAGCTCATCTGTCAAATCCGGTACTACTTCATGAATTGGTCGACAAGTTGCCCGCACACTTAAAATTGGATTGGGCGGTTTTTAAGCGGCAGTACTTGGCAGTAGACTTGCGGTTGTTCGGGAGCTACATGAGTAACCTAGTTTCAGCAGCAGCAGACGTGACACTTTCCTTGGAGCCACAGGCATCACGTCCCAGCAAGGCGGAAAGATCAAAGGGGTTTCTCAACGCACATTCTACTATGCCACCGGGTAACAGAGAAGCAGTAACAACTGAACCAGAGCAACCAAAAGCTCCGGAGCGGATGACATCATGTTTGGTCTGCAACAAGTTGGACCATAAAGTGAAGGAATGCGAGACTTTTAAGCGAATGAGTTGCGATGATCGATGGAAAGCAGTGCATGCTCTCCACTTGTGCAGAGTTTGTCTTGGAAGGCACGGCAGAAGACCATGTAGGTCACAAGCTCGGTGTGAGGTGGCAGGGTGCCAGGTAAGACATCATCCACTACTTCACGGGGCACAAACTAGGGCAATCCCGGTTCACCAAGTTCCCGGTCCTTCGGGACAAAGACAACAAGCATCGGAAGGGGTAATATCACACCACCACATGAAAGGTACAATGCTTTTCCGTATTCTCCCGGTAAATCTTCATTACCAAGGAAGATCAATACACACTCACGCCTTTATAGACGAGGAGTCGTCGGTTACGCTCGTGGAGAAGAGAATTGCAGATGAACTGAAATCTGAGGGCGTCAAACGGTCGTTATGTCTCTCTTGGACTGGGAACGTCACCCGAGTGGAAGCAGATTCCCAACAAATCACACTTGAGATATCCGGCGACGAAGACAGATCGCGGTACAAGATCGACGACATCAGGACAGTCCGTTCTTTGGCGCTTCCAAAGCAAACGCTACGATACGACGAACTGGCTCGTCGGTACGAACACCTACGCAATCTACCGGTCAAGAGTTTCGAAGGCGTGACTCCTGGTATACTCATAGGTGTAAAGCACGCACACCTGACTGCAACGACGTTAGTCCGAGCAGGTCGACAAGGAGAACCCATCGCCGCGAAAACCCGTTTAGGTTGGGCTGTCTACGGTCCTACGGTAGGCAGAGGAAATCCTTCAAGTTTCAACTTGCATATCTGCGAGTGTTCAGCGGACAACGAACTGCACGAGTTGGTCAAACAGTATTTCACTGTAGAAAGTGTTGGCGTGTCAGTCGACCGTGGCCCGGACTCGGAAGAAGACAAACGGGCAAAAAGTATTCTGGAACAGACAACAAAGCGAGTGAAAATAGGTTTCGAAACCGGATTATTGTGGCGTTATGACTACGTCGAATTTCCGGATAGTTACGGCATGGCAGTTCGTAGATTGGAGTGCTTCGAGAGGCGCTTGAAGACGAATTCGAGTATTGGTGAAAACGTACGACGTCAACTGGTGGAATACCAAAAAAAGGGATACATGCACGAAGCGACGGAAGAAGAACTACGAACAGCTGATTTACGGAAGGTGTGGTACCTCCCGCTTGGAGTAGTACATAACCCGAAGAAACCCACAAAAGTGCGCCTGGTCTGGGATGCTGCTGCCAAAGTGAATGGTGTTTCACTGAATACGATGCTGCTGAAGGGGCCGGATCTAACGGCTTCACTTCCAACTGTTCTCGACGGGTTCCGCGAACGGAAGGTCGCACTGGGAGGCGATATACGCGAAATGTTCCATCAAATCAAAATAAGGAAGGAAGATAGAGACTCCCAACGGTTCCTATGGCGAAACAATCCGGAACAGCAGCCGCGGGTGTTTATTATGGACGTCGCCACATTCGGGTCATCATGTTCTCCGTGCTCCGCCCAGTTCATCAAAAACCTCAACGCCGATGAATACGCCCAGCAGTTTCCACGGGCGGCCGACGCTATCCAACGTCGGCATTATGTGGACGACTATCTCGATAGCTTTGACACCGAGGACGAGGCAATTAAGGTCGCCAAGGAAGTCGCATTTATACATCAAAGGGGCTTCACAATAAGCAGCTGGTTGTCCAATTCAACGGAAGTCCTTCGACGGGTCGGGGAACAGGATACCCCGTTACAGAAGCTCATTAACTGGGATAAAGGCAGCTGCGTTGAACGAGTCCTGGGAATGTCCTGGCTTGCTAAAGATGATGTATTTGTGTATTCCAGCAGCGTTGACGTTGGGGCAGCTGTCACGACGAAGCGAGGCATCCTACGATGTGTGATGAGCCAGTTTGATCCTCTTGGATTGCTGTCTCATTTTTTGATTCACGGACGGATCACTATCCAAGATATCGGGCGAACGAAGGCCAGCTGGGACGATGAAATTGGAGGCGATATTTTAAAGCGGTGGAGAGTGTGGACTAGCCTGTTCAGTGATCTACAGCAAATACGAATTGATCGATGCTACTGCCCTGGAATTACGTCATCAGAAATAGAAGACCTACAACTGCACGTGTTTGTGGATGCCAGCGAGAGCGCATACGCATGTGTTTCGTATTTTCGCGCGGTGATTGCCGGAGAAATTCATATCACGTTGGTTGCTGCGAAGGCGAAAGTGGCCCCACTAAAATCTCTCTCCGTACCAAAGTTGGAACTCCAGGCTGCGTTGATAGGAGCAAGGCTGATGAAAACGATCGGAGAAACTCATTCATTAACAATTTCTCGCAGATTCATTTGGTCAGATTCTAAAACGGTGCTAGCGTGAATCCTTTCCGACCACCGTTGTTACCGGCAGTTCGTGGCTTGCAGAGTAGGCGAAATTCTCTCCATAACAAACCCCGATGAGTGGCGCTGGATTCCAACTAAGTTCAACGTAGCGGATTTGGCGACGAAATGGGGAAAAGGGCCAGAGCTTTCCGCGAGAAGTTGCTGGTTTGCTGGTCCGGAAGTCCTGAGACGCACAATCACGCAATGGCCACAAATGGACCCTGCGATGCTCACCACGATTGAGGAGCTGCGACCATGCTTCGTACACCGGACACAGCTGTATGATGGTTTCATAGAGTGGACACACTTCTCGAAATGGGAGCGTCTCCATCGATCAATAGCGTATGTATGCCGTTTCGCTGTCAGCTGCCGAAAGACAAACAGGCAGTTGAGAGAAGTCGGTCGTCTCACAAACGAGGAGTTAGCAGCTGCTGAAAACGTGCTCTGGCGTGCTGTCCAATCGACTATCTATTTAGATGAAATTGTGCTACTGAAAAAACACCAGGAAAACAAGTTTCAAGGTAACGTCAAGAAAACACTGAACAGTTCCAGTCCACTTTACAATATGTCTCCGTTTCTGGATGAACACGGGGTGATCAGGATGGAGGGCCGAATTGGAGAAGCTGTTTTCGTCTCGTATGATGCCAAGAATCCTATCATCCTGCCAAGAGACCACCGTGTTACCTTTCTTATAGCGGACTGGTATCATCGAACCTACCTACATGCGAACAACAACACAGTAGTGAATGAGATGAAACAGCGATTCAGAATCCCACACCTACGGGCTCTCGTTCATAAAGCGGGCAAACTGTGCATGCTATGCAGAGTGAAAAAGGCGAAGCCGCTGCAACCCAAGATGGCACCTCTACCAAAGGCTAGACTAAGTCCGTTCACCCGTCCTTTCTCCTACGTTGGTCTGGACTATTTCGGACCAATGGCCGTCAAAGTAGGCCGATCTTTAGCGAAACGGTGGGTGGCACTGTTTACGTGCTTGTCAGTCCGCGCCGTTCACCTGGAAGTAGTGCATTCGTTGTCAACGGAGTCCTGCAAGATGGCTATTCGACGCTTCATCGTACGCCATGGATCACCGCTTGAAATATATAGCGACAATGGTACAAATTTCCAAGGCGCTAACCGAGAGCTCCAAGAGCAGATGAAGTCCATCAACCAGTCGCTAGCTGAAATATTCACGAATGTCAACACTAAATGGGTGTTCAACCCGCCATCTGCTCCGCACATGGGGGGCTCGTGGGAGCGACTTGTCCGTTCAGTGAAGACAGCATTTGCAACCATTAGCACCTGTAAGAACCCGAGCGAAGAAACCTTTGCTACCATAATAACGGAGGCAGAAGGAGTAGTCAATTCACGTCCGTTGACTTTCATCTCCTTAGAAGCAGACGATCAAGAAGCACTAACTCCGAACCATTTCCTGCTGCTGAATTCAAATGGAGTGGTTCAAAGGCAGCAAGATCTTATCGAACCGAAAGAAGCATCGAAGACTAATTGGAAGCTTGCTAGATACATGGTTGACCAATTTTGACGGCGTTGGGTGAAGGAATACCTTCCCACGATCGCTAGGCGTACAAAGTGGTTCGAGAACACGAAGGCACCAGAACCAGGTGACTTAGTGGTTATCGTCGCCGAGGCCGTTCGAAACGGGTGGATCCGCGGACAAATTTTATTGATCATTCGAGGCAGGGACGGTCATGTGCGCCAAGCCATGGTGAAGACTGCTGCAGGAGTATTACAACGGCCAGTTACTAAGTTTGCTATTTTGGAGGTTCGCAAAGACGATAACACCGGTCCATCAGCTTGGAAGGACCAGTATTACGGGTCGGGGTATGTTGGGGCAAACTACGCCACTGCGCAATAGAGTACTACGATCGTCTCCAGCCTGCACATTTGACCCATCATGTCACTGTCAGATCAGTTGCTACTTCCTGTTCCTTACACGACTTACAACTAGAACACTTGTCAGTGAGGAAACACTATATCAGTAAGAAGCCATTGTTCGGGAGAATTAATTAAACTAATTGGACTGTTATAATTTGAAGGAAACTAATCTTTGAAGCTACAGTCAACAAATCTGACTTCGCTCTCAAGATTCCGAAACGATCCCAACAGCAAGAGAGGAAATTTGATTAACCTGCTCGGATTTACTGCCATTCTCGCTTTGATTTACTGTTGTTAATAGGGTTTCATACATTTACCATCTGTTCAAGTCGACAAAAGTCGCACCACTTAGCAGTTATTGATTTCAAAGTGGCCTAGATTTCGAAATAAAAGAAGGTGCCCTATACGAAAAATATCTTCCGCGAAATGAGTCTTGCCATTCCCAAGCAATTAAAAATAATAAACATGTTTTTTGATCAGCAAAAATGAATCGTCTGAGAATAAGATCATCAGTTTGAGCATTCACTTTCAGTTTGAAGCTTTTTTCGAATTTTTTAAAAAAATATTTGAGTACCGGTCCTTTACCGGTACTACCGGTACTGAAGGCTTCAGTACCGTAGTACCGGTTCTCGCCAAAAAGGGTCGGTACTGCGAACCCTAGTGCCGAAGCAGCGAAACTAGCAACCATGTTGATACAATCTCTCATTACTATCGTATATTTCTACTCTTTTCGTTATCGCCGCAATTCTCATTGAAATAAATAGAATGAATGGCATGCGTGATGAGTAGAGTAAATTAAACGATAAAAATGAAGATATTGAATAAAATAAATCCGCTGCATAATCAATTAATTAGTTCGATACTATGTGTTGGTACAATACATGAGTAAAATGAATGAAATAAGTATGATGAATGATGTTAATTAACTGATCATAACGAATACAATGGGTAAAATTAAATGAATAAATTTCGTCCAGTGAATAAAATGATTCGGTTTATTGAAAGGAATAGGTGATTAAATTGATAGAATGAATAGGTGAATCAAATGAATAATTAAATAATCTAAAACAATAATAAGTCACCCGAACAATCATTATAATAAAAGCATAAAATGGATGAAAATATTAAAAGGGATGTATACATAAATTATATAGTGTTTAAGGTGAAAGGTGAAATGGAGATATAATTTTAATTTAGTTATATAAATTTAGAATCAATAAATTGAAGAAATCTAATATAATAAACAAGTGAATAATTAAGTTAAAAGTGCTTAGATTAATAAAAAATTAAAACAAATGAAAATGTGTAAATTTAGTGATGCATATGATGAATGAATAATTTAACGAACATTATGAGCGAGGTGCATCCAATACACAACGAATACAATGCAATCAATGGGCAATTTAATTAATATGAATAGTGAATGAAATGTGCAACAAGAAAATCAGCGAACAGCACATAACCGTCATAATGACTAAACAGCATACATGCATAAACTGTACAATGCATAAAATGTACAATGAGTAAAATAAACGACGCTAATAAAGTGAATAAGATGAGAAAACTATTAATCTATATTAATTAATGATTCCCTTCTCACCCCACCCCCCGTCCATTCATCAGGTTCACTTCCATCATTCTGTCTATCCCGCTCCTGCACCGCAATACTTATCGTGGCATTTTACTAAAATTTTAATATGATTAGAATAAATACATTCATAGCGGTAAGCTTGAAGCTAGTTGGTACCGCCGCACGGTACTATCTTTGATTTGAGGCCTCAGCTTAGTCCGGTCTAACACGTTAGTACCTGTCATTGCAGAAATGGCTGCATCCTGAAGCCAAATGAAAACAGTGTAAAGGGGCGTCATATTCCTCTTGCATACATCTCAATAATTTGAATCAACTTTTCGACCTTTATGTACAATATTATGGCTCATGTTGCACACAAACCATATGAGGGTAAGTAAGCAAGTTTTATCCCGTACGAAAAACAGGTATAATCGAGTTTTAAATGTCATTTTTTTTGATATTCTTTATCGTCCTATCCATAAGGTGCTGCACGCTCATTTGAAAATGCCATGTCGAAGAGTTATATTGCAGGTTAGCAGAAGTCGAATCATTTCGTAACTAACCGTAGAACGAAATTTTATAATTGGATGCAGAGCTGCATTAAATAAATATTGCTTTCGTTTGTTAGTTTACTTATGGCTATCAAAATGAGTGAAGCTGTTTAATTTATCCACAATTTTTTAGTTAGTTTAACTAGAGGAAAAGAAAAGAATATATATTCACAATGTGTACCCTTTTTTATTTCTTCTACTCTTCTCACAAAGAACACAATAAGTAAGTGTATGTTTTCTTATATTTTTACTGCTTTCGAAAGAATCCAAACTAAGATTAAAAAAAAGATTGTAAATAAAGCCATGCCATACAACCTAAGTAACACTATGACGGCAAACAATCTGCTACAAATATTCTCATTTTGATCGTTATATAAATAATATCGAAGCTTGCTTATATTGTTTCACTATTTACAATTTTCAATCAGATCTTGGACGATTAGCATTTCCACTGTAGAAACATTGTCGTTTAATTCTTAGTGTTAGAACAGAAATGCACAGGGTTTGAAAGAAGTTGTGAAAGTTGAGACTGGACAAATGACTTGGAAAAATGACACAAAAAGTTGAATGCGGAAGAATCGCCTAAATCGTGTCGGAACTTAAGGAGGGGTTGTGTAAAGTATTATCGGCAAAAAATTTGATTCCTTAATTATTTTTTTTTTTTCGATGCAAAGATTGTCTATTCAGTCAGGTGCCACGTCGAAAACTGGTTTTGCGGTGTAACTCAAAATCTGCTGGACCAATCGTTTATACATTTGCATAGTTGTTTTTAACATCACTCCACAAGTAACTAATGGAGCTTTTATTTCTTGGTCAATTTTCGAACTTTTCGTAGCATTTTGAAGCCAAAGTCCGATTATTGCTAAAAAACGATGAAAATGCTATTGAACAAATAATAATATCAAGCATTTTGCAAAAAGCTTTTGTAGTTACCTGGGCAATTATGTGAAGAAGAAAAACTGTGCAAAATTCAGTACGATTGGTCTAGGAAATTTTGAGTTACGGTTCACACCGCATTTTGTCGAGGTGCCTCCTGAAGATTCACTGTCTGCATCAAGTGTCAGGTTCAATTTGTTAAGTTATATCTTTAAATTGATTATCAGACAGAGTGCAGACAGTAGGAAGTAATTAATTGTAATTTATTATTTTGTAACCGGGATTTGAAGCTTTCTCAATTTTCGCACGACGTCGCAAAATTTCGTTGAATTGAACGTTTTAGCAATCCAAGATGTTGAAAGCTCAGCAATTTGGATTTAACCCATTTAACAGATTTACTTCGTTGAAAATCAGCTTTTGAAGTTGTCAAATTCTCAGCTCAATTACTGAACTTTTGGTATTTCAGGATTGATTAGGTAATCGTGCTGATAATTTGAATTACTTCGTTTTCATCAAAGTAGGTCTGCCAAATTCTATATTCATTAGGGTGGGGCATTGTTATATGGAAAAACGTAATCATAGCCACATCAACCGAGCACAGCACTTTTTTGGTTCTTTTTGGGGTCCCAAACAACTGTGCAAAATTTGGGGTCGATTGGTGTTGACCCGGCGTAGCGCATTGCGTTTGAAATTTGTATGGAGATTAGTATGGGAAAACCTACATTTTTGCATTTTTAATTCTACAGACTGCAATTCTTCCTTTAGTATGCAAACAAATAGATAGAAGTGTAGTCCAGGATATGCTGAACAGCTTTGCCGAAGGATGTATGGTGTTAGAATGTCTCTAAGCCCAGTCATAGCTGTTCAAAGTTCGATACATCGAATTAAATGCCAAAAATCATTTTTATTGCCAACACTGCCAGGGTACCAATGGTATTTCATATAGCATTCCAAAATAACATTATATATTTTAGTTTTACCACATTGGTATGTTTGGATGAATTATTCAAAAGCCTTAGCTCAATTTCATGAGCGTAGGTGGTGGAGCAATAGGGCGTAGTGAGGGGGGATGAGACTTTAATATGTAGAAATTCGAACTGAAATGTTGAGTTGGAATGTTCAAAAGAATTATTTCAAAACAATTACACAACGTCCTACGCATAATAATAACGATGAAATAAAACATAATGTATCCCTTTGCCTTGACTTTTATCAATAGAATTTACGTTACAGACTGAATCAACTGATGTCGAGTTGATATGTCAGAGAATTGCATTGATTATATTTCAGTTTAATAGGCACTATGATTTGATGGGAGGCTCATTTCGATGCTGTTCGATCACCTGAAGCAAAAATTGTTGTAGGGATCTGGTGGATTTCATGTTGAAATCCAGAAATTAGCTTCACGCTTCGTGATCGAACAGCATAGAAATGAGCATGCTATCAAATCATAATGCGTATTAAACCGAAATATAATCCTCTGACATATCAACTCGACATAAGTTAATTCAGTCTGTAACGTAACTTCTATTGATAAATGTCAAGGCAAAGGGATACAGTATGTTTTATTTCATCGTTACTATTACGTGTAGGACATTGTGTAATTGTTTTGAAATAATTCATCGGAACATTCCAACTCGACAACATTTCAGTTCGAATTTGTACATATTAAAATCCCCCCCCCCATCCCCCCTCACTACGCCCTATTGCTCTACTACCTACGCTCATGAAATTGAGCTAAGGCTTTTGAATAATTCATCCAAACATCCCAATGTGGTAAAACTAAAATATATAATGTTATTTTGGAATGCTATATGAAATACCATTGGTACACCGGCAGTGTTGGCAATAAAAATGATTTTTGGCATTTAATTCGATGTATCGAATTTTGAACAGCTATAACTTGGCTTAGAGACATTCTAACATCATACATCCTTCGGCAAAGTTGTTCAACATATCCTGGACTACACTTCTATCTATTTGTTTGCATACTAAAGGAAGAATTGTCGTCTGTAGAATTAAAACGTGTTTAATCCACCTAACAGTGTGATGAGACATTTCTTATAACTCTTATCACTCTTCGGATATTATATCGTTTGAGAGCATTTAGAACTTGATGCTTCGCGATGTTTTTGATAACACATACTACATGGGATAGTGGCAGGACTCAGAGAATCGCTCAAATCAGCATAGGACAACATCAGTGCTAGAAATCTCAAACCAAATCAATGGGAAAGCGAAAGAATGGCCCATAAAATAAACAAACCAACGAATTATTGTTAATGCTCTGGTAATAAAATATCTATATTGTGGTGGGAAAACTGAATTTTCCTAAAGGGATTATATATTGTACTGAGCCAAAAAATCGAATTTTTTTTTTGAATCGATTTGAAGTTTATACTTTACTCAAATTTCCAACGCGACTGAGAACTAAGAAATCAACGCTTTTTCTTGAAAAGGGTGATACTAGCAGTGATACCATTCAAAGAAAATCAACAGTGAATATTTCCAGACTTGGTTTTATTTCCTATTTAAGAACTATTGTGTTTTTTTACATCCTAGATTGCATGATTCTGTGATCAAAACCCAAAACTTCATAAAGTATTTGAAATTATTAAATTAAAATTTGTTTTTGCTATTGAAATTGACAAAATGATAGTATCGCCCCTTTGGCGATTGTTTACTTTTTCGGTCCCATCTATCAGCATTGAAGTATCGCTCTTACGTTTTTTTCACAATAACTTCCGTTTTACACCACCGATTTCGTCCGGGTTTTTTTCAATAGAGATCATTGTTACTATTTACAGCTGGTATCAGTTTGATAATCCTAAAAAATACGAAAATAACAGTTTTGCCTCTAAACTGCTAGCAAAAAAGTATCGCCCTGTTTGTTTGCATGGAGCGTGGAGGGCGAAACTTTAAATAAACAAACAAAAATACAGTTTCGCCCGTTGTATTTTTTGCTGTAGTTTAAGAAAGCAATATCGTAGAATCAAAATTTTTAGGTTAATTTGTTGCGTTTCAAAGCCCTCATTCGCATGTAAGAAAAAAGCCCTATGTTTACATTTGTAAGTATCGCCCTTTTCACAAAAAAGCGTTGAAATGAAATCGCAGCTCCTGATATCACGCTATCTCTGAAGTACATGCGTGCATAGTTTCAAATTTTACTTCGACATCCACTTTTTCTAAAGGTGACTTCCCAGTAGTATTCTTGATTTGAATTATTATCGCTAATCCTAATGCCAAAGAACAAATAAAAACCTCACGAAAACGAACCGTTTGGGAAAATCATCATCATTACTGGAACTTTCATTTTCACGAAACTTTTCGATAACCTTCCGTCACTTGCGTTAATGCACTGGGTGCACAGTAGGGTGACAGGAAAAAAATGACCCCTATGGGCCCACCTCTGCGTCGATTTCTAGTCCCACCAGGAGTACTTGCACCAAATTTGAAGCAAATCGGACAAGTCTAACTACCGGACCAACGGGCCTGAAGTTTGTATGGGAATTTTCAACAATTTACATGGAGAAAACCCACCAGCACGCATTTTCGCCGCTAGGTGGCACTGTATGCATCGTATTATCACTGTAAGTGAAAATAAGAAGGATAATTGAATTGTCTACAACTTAGTCGAAGACTGCAAGTAAATCCGACTTTGTTAAAAGAAGTTATTAAACTTTTAACGAAGTGATGTCTGAGTCAGTTTTGCATGGGGCCTAGCAGTGCATGGTTGAGTATCAGTACTCGATTCACACGAACTAAACATTTTTGTGAAATAATCGTTAGGTTTAGCTCAATGGTATGTTCAGAAGAATTATAGTAAATAATACGAGTCATGCTTTGATTAGAAAATTTTAGTTCCACCTGTTACCGCATAGCGGGCGCTAACACTAACTTTTCAACGGAGAGAGATAGAAATTTGGAGTCTTCTACAAAGTTATAGAACAGGCATTTTTCAGTATTTCTTCTGAACATCTTGATACTCTATCTCTCTTCTATGAAAAGTTAGTAGTGGCGCTCTCTATGCGGTCACAGGTGGAACTAAAATGTTCTAACCAAAACATAACTCGTATTATTTACTATAATTCTTGTAAACATACTATTCGGCTAAATCTAATTATTATTTCACAAAAATATATAGTTCGCGGGACTCGAGTACTGATACATAACCATGCACTGCTAGGCCCCATGCAAAACTGACTCAGACATCACTTCGTTAAAAGTTTAATAACTTCTTTTAACATAGCCGGATATACTTGCAGTCTTCGACAAAGTTGTAGATAATTAAAATATCTTTCTTATTTTCACTTACAGTGATAATACGATGTATACAGTGCCACCTAGCGGCGAAAATACGAGCTAGTGAGTTTTCTCCATGTAAATTGTTGAAAAATCCAATATAAATTTCAGGCACGTTGGTCCGGTAGTTAGACTTGTCCGATTTGCTTCAAATTTGGTACAAGTACTCCTGGTGGGACTAGGAATCGACTCAGGGGTGGGCCGATTGAGTTTTCAAAAATTCATCATTTTTCTGGGCAGTCTAGTGCACAATGCTCTAAAAATCTAGCAAAATCGTCTTAGGGCACCAGCTGGTCTGTAAAGAATACTAAAAATTAATTTCTATTCCATAATTTTCAGTTTAGCAATTCGAGAGATCATGCTCACCGCAAGCCATGAAAAATAGACTGCGTTGTGAAGCGATGGTCACTATTTATTAAAAAATCACGGTTAAATAAAAAATAAAACTATTAAAAAATTTCAAATAGTTTATAATTTTCACAAACTAATTAGGAAAAATTGTTTAATAAGCTTTCGTAATATTGTGTAGGAAAAATGCTGAAAATTTGAAAATAAATCTGAGGATTATGATTGATTACAGAACTCTGGAATTTTCTATTGGAATGTTTTCAGGCAGGAATTTGATATAGAGGCTATTAGACAACTGTGAAATCAAGACCAATAGATCAGTTACATATCAGGACCCCATTCCGACAATTTATCAGAAGTCCTCATGATGTTTACAACAACAGGTTATCAATCTACGGATCAGATAATGTTATTGTAATATTGAATTAAATCAGTTTGCATCAATAAATTTTCAACTCCAATCCAATTTTTTTTTTGGTGTGGTGGTGGGGGGCTGTATGGTGTTAAACCCCAAAACCTTCTCTTGGCTTCGCCGTTGCTTGGAGTTATTTATTTCGCTTTTCATTTTCCGAAAGGTTTCAGATCGATCCGATGGTCATAAGTTAGAAAAATTGCAGTCAGAAGGTTCGCACAAATGAACATTTTTGCACTGATAAGTTATCAAGTTCCTTCCAGACAACCTGGAAGTGTTCGGTGATTATTTCTAGCGGTAGTAGATACAAAAATGAAATACAAAATTCGTTTTATCGAAATACTGTTTGGCTTATTTCAATGGATTATTACTATATTGAACAATAAATAGGCGACAAAGAGTAATCCACAAACAACAAGCCATAACTTTTAAAGTATTCAAAATAGATATTTGAAGTCTTCAGTAAAGTTATTCGCAAAGGTAAGAGCTACAAATTTCCTGAAGACATCATTTCGATATAATCACTTCCAAGAAAATTTGTGAAAATATCTCACTCATAGGGTGATTAATCAGCAAAAGCACAATACCAAAACAAAGGGCATATTGCCTACATTATATTCTCCGAAGATACTATTGACCTAAAATAAGCCGTTTTGGCGTTAATAATAGATTACATGTTTTTGGTCATATTTCTGGCAATGGGGAATGATAAAAATCTTTCGTCCGCATTTAATGTTCAATATCTTTTTTGATAATAGTCCGATTTCAACAATCTATAGCTTGATAGAAAGGTATTCGTTAAAGCTATCTAAAAACATATAAATTGTTAATCTATATAGTCAATTTCGGCAGATAATTTAAAAAAACTGCGAAAAACGCCATTTTTACGCATTCAAACATTCATATCTTGGAAACTAAACATCAGAATCAAAAACAAATTAATAGCGTTCATACTGTTTTTTAGTTCTTTCATTTAAAATTGGTTTGGATAAGATCGGTTCAGCCATTGCTGAGAAACACGAATGAGAATTTGTCCGTTACATACACACACACACACAGACACACACACACACACACAGACATTGTCCCAAATCGTCGAGCTGAGTCGATTGGCATATAAGACTCGGCCCTCCGGGCCTCGGAAAAAATCTTGAAAGTTTGAGCGAATTCTATACATTTCTTTTATAAGAAATGTAAAAATGTAAAAATGTAGGTTTTCCCATACTAATCTCCATACAAATTTCAAACGCAATGCGCTACGCCGGGTCAACACCAATGGACCCCAAATTTTGCACAGTTGTTTGGGACCCCAAAAGGAACCAAAAAAGTGCTGTGCTGAAAAAACGATCATTTTGCCCCACCCTAATATTCATGGTTAATGGAGTAGTTGGGTAGGATGGTATAATAAGCCCCATCAGTCTAAAATGTCAGATTTCTTTTCCAATAACCACATAATTATCCGAAGCAAATAAAAAATTGTTTTTGGCTTTTTCATGCGCTGCAGAACAGTAACTAATACAAACGTTTCCGAAAAAGGTAAGCTTCCATTATTGTTCTTAAGCATTTAATTTAATTTGAAATAGTCAGATTTGGCTGAACTGTCTGACTACTAAATATAATGTTAGAGAAGCTTTTTTCAATCCTTGGAGTGGCTAGAGACTAACAATACAACTTTATGACGTTCACGATAGTATGCACCATTATTAGCAAAATAGTGAAATAACGTTGTATACCATGTTCACACTACAGAATTAAAACATGTTATAATAATTAGCAAAAAGAAAAATGTCATCGAGATAGCGTGAAAACACGTTTTTACTTGTTGTGTGAACGTAGTAGTAGCCACTTGAATCTTAAATAATTCTAATGTTACTTTGTTTAAGCTAAATCGAGGATTCCAAAATTATTTTAACAAAATATAAATACGTCAGACTATTAAATGGCATAAACAGTGAATTTTCTATTAACCTCATTGTATGGTTTTTAACATTGCCGTGTACTGCCGGTTAGAACGCAGTAATGCAAATGGCAGCATCATGTTACCAGAAAAAACAAAAATATGACATGCTCCTCTTGCGCATACTTCGTTATTTTCAATCCTCTCTTCGGCTTTCTTCTGGATCAATATGACTCTCTTTGCTCGCAATATAGATGGCAATTAATAAGCCAGTTTTAACAGGTAGGAATGACAAGCACCGTCGTACTATATTTACCTGTAATTTGATTTCTCCGTTCTTTCCTTCTCTCTACACACTTGGTTCCAATTGCTCATCGAAGAGTTACAGGAGAGCATTTGAATAAACCGAATCGATTATCTCATATTCAGATCAAAGTTTTTTTGCGAATTCGAAATCAAAACTGCAATAAGAATTGTTTTGATTATTTTCTTTTACATATCGCTGTGAGAATAAGTGGGATCATTTTATTCCTTAATATAAATCAATAACATGTTATCACGAATTATTACCCATATATCTGTCGTATCTCATATCAAAGAAAGTGAATAACGAAAAAAATAGTTTTTGTTCGTTGGATATATCCAAATAAATGACAATCGGATGTAGATCGTAAAATGCACTATTTTATAATTTTTCTTATTTTCACTACCAGTTCACAAATGTTAACTGCTTACAAAGTAACTCTATAAATACCCTAAGCAAATATTAAATAAAAGATTTTAAATATGCGCATTTTTCCTATATGGCTCCTCTTGCGCATACTTCGTTATTTTCAATCCTCTCTTCGGCTTTCTTCTGGATCAATATGACTCTCTTCGCTCGCAATATAGATGGCAATTAATAAGCCAGTTTTAACAGGTAGGAATGACAAGCACCGTCGTACTATATTTACCTGTAATTTGATTTCTCCGTTCTTTCCTTCTCTCTACACGCTTGATTCCAATTGCTCATCGAAGAGTTACAGGAGAGCATTTGAATAAACCGAATCGATTATCTCATATTCAGATCAAAGTTTTTTTGCGAATTCGAAATCAAAACTGCAATAAGAATTGTTTTGATTATTTTCTTTTACATATCGCTGTGAGAATAAGTGGGATCATTTTATTCCTTAATATAAATCAATAACATGTTATCACGAATTATTACCCATATATCTGTCGTATCTCATATCAAAGAAAGTGAATAACGAAAAAAATAGTTTTTGTTCGTTGGATATATCCAAATAAATGACAATCGGATGTAGATCGTAAAATGCACTATTTTATAATTTTTCTTATTTTCACTACCAGTTCACAAATGTTAACTGCTAACAAAGTAACTCTATAAATACCCTAAGCAAATATTAAATAAAAGATTTTAAATATGCGCATTTTTCCTATATGAATAAACTCACATAAAACATCCAAATAAACATATTTTATAATTGATTGCGAACGCAACGGCGATCAATATATTTGTTCGTAAAAATATATTACTAGGATGCTCAAAACTTTCATTTCTGTTTATTTATAAAATCGTAGAAATTTTGTTAGCAAATAAAATCGTTCCAATCTGCATTGATGCATTACAGAAATATGCAATCAACAATATGAAATATAACACTTGTGATCATTCTGTCAAAGTTTAATTTTTTGTTTGACCTTTGTTTACTTTTTATTTAAGCTTCGCTGAAAAAAACGTGTACATTTTTAATTCGCAGAGTGTGATCTAACCTTTATTTATAATTGATATTTACTCCAAACTTGTGAAAATTAGCTTGAAACGAATATAAATATTCTCCCCCCGTGTCGACAGGTATCGTGTACAATTAGAATGATATTCACATTAAATTGAAATATTTCAACCAATTTTTTAATCAAAGTTTAAAATAACTATCATGGCACCAGTTACAAACGATGGTTCAACCAAAAGAGATTATAACTTCCTTGACCTGATTCAAAGTCTGTACTAACAGGTTATCGTGCTCAATAAAATTACAAATTACAAATTATAACTACTAGAGGTCGCATGTCGCTGTTAACACTGAAAATTTATCATCTCGCTCTTACATATGCTAGGCCCATTAGTTTGACACATATTGCCCGGGTTTAAACCTGTCAAAGTAATGGGATACAATATGTGAGAGCGAGACCCCGAGTTTCAGTCCGTGAATACATGGAGACAGTGGCGCTTTGCTCCCTCTAGTAGTTATAATCTCATTTGTTCAACCACTTCAAACTTATTTTCTTTTGTGCATTAAATATTATGTCACTACAAAAAGCTGTACATCATCGGCTAACTATAAACTATCCTCCAAGTCCACCAAGTTCTAAGTTCAGAAACATATCAATT
This sequence comes from Topomyia yanbarensis, assembly GCF_030247195.1. Taxonomy (NCBI): domain Eukaryota; kingdom Metazoa; phylum Arthropoda; class Insecta; order Diptera; family Culicidae; genus Topomyia; species Topomyia yanbarensis. The sequence goes on along the minus strand of NW_026683338.1, from coordinate 290,605 downwards.
GCATGGTGACAAAATTGTTCTCACACGCTATGGAACGAGACATATTACGAAGAAAAGCTATTTTACTGCAAGAAAATATCGGAATGAAAAACAATTCTCCGTGTTGTCTAATTTACTCATTTTCTTTAATATGAATTTGTTGGTTTTTAGCATTGTCGTGCATCGCAGATCAGAACGCAGCCATATAAATGACAGCATCGTTGGATTAAAGCTTACAAAATAGTTTTTTCTTTTTTTTTACAATGGAGAAGACCTTTATGTCCTAGCCCAGTACACGTGCTATTGGTAGGGTCCAATCTACCGCACGGGGTGCACTGGGGGCGTGTCGGACTCGAATGGTGACCAGCCATTAATACCGACTAAACTCCATTGGGCTCCGCCATCATTCCTCCCAGGAACTACCTCTCGGTATTAGTTCTGGGGGGATGGCTGTACTAAATGTACTCATTCACTCTCACTCACGCGTTCATACATCCTGTATGAGGCTTACTTGGGTGCTCTCTCAATCGCACTTTGATTCACTCTCAAACACTCCCACATGAGGCTGACTTTTGTGCTCACCTTTTACGTTCCATCCGAGGCTGACTTGTGTGCTCACCTTACTCGTTCCTTGCTAGGCTTACTTTTGTGCTCGCCCCACCTATACCATGTGAGGCTGACTTGGGTGCTCACCCTATCACCTGATTCACTCTCAATCGTGCCACTCTATTGTACCTTTGTCACTCCCCCTGGCATCCCATGTGGGACATTTTTCTTAGGCTCCACTTCTGACATACCATGCGAGGCTGACTTGTGTGCTCACCTTTTTCATTCCTTGCTAGGCTGACTTTTGTGCTAGCCTCTACCAACCTGTGAGGCTGACTTTTATGCTCACCCTTAACATGCCGTGTGAGACTGACTTGGATGCTCACCCTTTCGCTCCTCCAACATACTACGCTACGACCCTCCCGTCTTGGCATGAGGCAGTCCACTTATACGCCTATACACTCACTCTTCTGTCTTGCTTCGGGGTGGCTGGGTTTACCCCTTACGCGGTTGCCATTCGCTGCGCCAAACCTGCCTCGGCATGAACAGACCATTCACTCCCTTTTTTGCGCTTGGCCTTTTTTTGCTCCAGCTAACCAATCACTAGTTAGCCGTGCCCGTCGTCTGTTGCTCGGTTCGCCAGATTACCTGTAGCCTACTGGCAATCTGGATGGTAGCAGCTGAGACTGCGTTCCACTTCTCCACCGATTGACACATCCGCTGAATAAGGGTATCAGGGGTTGTGTCCCAGCCACAGACGTCAAGCATTGCTCTTCTTTCGACGTCGAACCGATGACATACGAACAGTATGTGTTCGGCAGTTTCATCTACACCTGGGCAGTCCGGGCAGACTGGGACCTCCGTGTGCCCGAACTTGTGGAGGTACTGACGGAAACAGCCATGGCCTGACAGGAATTGTGTCAGGTGGAAGTGAACTTCCCCATGGGGTCTTCCCACCCAGCTCGATATGCTAGGTATCAGCCGGTGGGTCCACCTGCCTTTCGAGGAGTTGTCCCACTCACGCTGCCATCTGGCGACCGAGGTCACCCTGGTGCGCTCGCGGGCTCCCCTATTTCCACGTAGCTCAAAGCACTCCTCATCTTCCCGAATGACCAGCCCGACTGGCATCATGCTCGCTATCACACAGGATGCATCGTGTGATACCGTGCGGTAGGCAGATATCACTCTGAGGCACATCACGCGGTAGGTGCTCTCCAGTTTCTGTAGGTAACTGGTTACCCTCAGTGCTCTTGACCATGACGGGCCGCCGTACCTGAGGATAGATACGGCAACGCCTGCCAGTAACCTACGTCTACTGGCGCACACCTTTGAGCTGTTGGACATCATTCTCGATAGTGCCGCAACAGCAGTCGACGCTCTCTTGCACGTATAGTCGACATGGCTGCCGAAGGTCAGCTTGTCGTCTATAATGACTCCGAGAGACTTCAGACTTCGCTGTGAAGTGATCGCGACTTCTCCCACATGGATAACTGCATGTTGTGCCGACTTGCGGTTGTTGACGATAACTACCTCCGTCTTATGATGAGCGAGCTCCAGGCCTCTCGCGCTCATCCATTCCTCCACCGTGCTAAACGCGTGTTCTGCGGTTAGTTCTACCTCAGGAATTGACTCCCCGTAGACCTCCAAGGTTACGTCGTCGGCAAAGCCGACGATCTTGACCCCAGGAGGGAACTTCAGTCTCAGAACCCCGTCATACATGAGGTTCCATAGCACTGGGCCTAGGATCGAGCCCTGCGGGACTCCGGCGGTAATCGGAACCCTTTTCTGACCGGCATCGGTCTCGTATAGCAGTACGCGGTTTTGGAAGTAACTTTCCAGGATCCGGTACAGACCCACCGGTAGGCTAAGCCGGTGTAACGAGAGCGCGATGGCATCCCAGCTTGCGCTGTTGAATGCGTTCTTCACGTCAAGTGTCACTAACGCACAGTATCGAATACCTCGCCTTTTTCGTTGGATCGCTATCTTGGCAGTATTTATCACTGAGTTGAGAGCGTCCACTGTGGACTTACCCTTCCGAAAGCCAAACTGGTTGCTTGACAGACCGTCCGTACCTTCCGCGTACGGGGTGAGCCTGTTGAGGATGATCCTCTCAAGCAGTTTGCCAGTCGTGTCTATCAGACAGATTGGTCTGTACGCCGATGGGTCGCCTGGCGGCTTCCCGGGCTTCGGCAACAGCACCAATTTCTGCACTATGCTATATTTCACCCTAAGGAGGAAAACTTGGTAAAAACCAAAATTTCTCACTAGGGTAAAAATTTGTTGGTAAAACCAATTTCTGCCTTTTCCATCTATCGGGGAAACGGCACTCGTCAAGGCATCTCTGCATAGCTAGCCTGAACATGTTCGGGTTCGCTATGATCGCTGCCTTGAGAGCGTTGTTTGGAACTCCATCCGGCCCTGGAGCTTTGTTCATTGCTAGGGATTTAGCCACTGCGAGTAGTTCTTCATTCGTCACTGGAGCCACCATTTACAAAATAGTTTAGGCCGGTCTAAAAGTTAGTCTGGTTTAAATATAGTTAGTTAGTACGCGTTTGAGCTTACGGCTGTCAGTGATACGAATATTATTGTGAATATAATAACTACATAAATAAAATAAGATCGATGAGTACTTCATATAGTATTATGGTGAATTAATCAATATAATCAATTATTGAATACAGTGATTATAATGACAATGTGGATAAAATGATTATAGTGCACGATGGATTCCATAAGTGAGTGGTTGAAATAATTTAGATGGAAACATGTATAAAATCAGTACGATGACAAATATAATTAAAATAAGTAGATGAAGGAAAATAAACAAATGAATAGTAACAACAGGATCTGTAGAGTAATGAATATGTTTGAAGTATATAAAAGAATAAATAGGTAAGAGAGTAAATTAGATATACAGTGAATAATTCTTAAAAACAGGCATTGTAATTCTCTCTCACTCACGCGAAAAGAAGCTTATCCGATGTCCAACTTTTCCGAGATAAGATGAGTCGCAAAATTCTCCGTCTCCACAAATAGCGTGAGAATGATTTTCCGGATAAAATTTATTTGACTTTTTCCTTCTCACCAGAGAAGGTGATAAAATTTTAATTTCGTGGAAATCAATAAAAACTTCAAAAAACACACTTAATTACAAAGAAAAGCGGCAAAGAAGTATGATAGACTTGTTTATTCGTGTTATGGAATAACGACAGGAAAGCAGCAAGCGAAAAAAGGGTACCGTGATAAACTCATTCTCTCATTCTCCGGCTGTTTTATTTATCCGAAGAAATAACACTTTGTATTTATCCGAAGAAGTTGTGTGAGTGCCAATAACTTTTCGTGTGAAAATGTGAGTTTTTATTGTCGGAGTAGCAAACTATCCGGGCGCATTTACTCATATGAGCGATAAATGCAATGCCTGCTTAAAAATCGTTTAAATACATTATATAATTCATATGAATAATGTTATTAAGAAAAGAAGATACATAACATGAGCAATATCATTAATAATCGTGATTAAGAAGGCAAACAACGTGTCTAATAATAAAGGATGCATCAGACCCGATCTCCTCATCCTCGTCCAGCCCTCCAACCAGGTCCATCAGTGCTTTAAATCTAGTTTAAATTTCAAACGAGGGTGAAGAAATCTATCCTAAGGCAAAATAGATGTATGCAATGAGTAAAATGAATAAAATAATTGGAATGTTTGAAATTTATGGAATGGCTGAATTGCACACAATGCATTGCATAAAATAGGTGATATGAATAAAATGGATAAAATGAATGAGAGGAATAAACGTCATAGGGCCTGCTTTTCTCTACTTTCTCTTATTGATTGTCTTTCTTTTCCAATGTCTGTATCTTCCATTCCTTCCTCTAATGATTCTCCTTCCGATATCTCGCTATTCGCATCATCATAAATTTCTTCTGCCTTTCTTTTCAATTCGTCTTTCTGTTTTGTTAATTCTTTCCATTAATATTCGGTAACTTCTTGATATTTGTCTAAATCTTGCTTTAACGAATCTTTCCAGGTCATACTTGGTCTCCCTTCTTTCTTTTTCCTACCTTTCAATTTCAGTGCTGCTCCCTACGCAGAATATGTCCATAATAACTAATTCGGCCTACTCTAGCTTTGCTGTTGATAGAGTCTGTTTGCATTGAATTTTGTTCCTTGGGGTATATTGCAGTGACTGAATATATTTCTTAATATTAGTTTTTCATATTCACTCATTGTCAGTCTACTTTTCTTTATTAGAACTGCTACTTTGGTCCCATAGAGAATGGATGGTGCAATTACTGTATTGTACATGAGTTTTCCTAACTCCCACGATGGATGAAACTTTTTGCAAAAATCAACAATAGTTCTAGATGATTTCAGTGCATTTCTGCATCTTTGTCTATTCATACGTTTTCTATTAAGTGCCGCAGTAAGGCGTACTCCTAGATATTTTATATTGTCGCTCACTTCAAATCTCTTACCGTTAAAAATTATCTCCTCGGGTAGTTTCGCCTTGTTGTTAGGTAATCTAATCATGACTTGGCTCTTTTCACAATGTATTGAAAGTCCGACCTGTTGTAATTTTTCTTCTAGCACTTTCAGTACTGCTTCTAGTTGGTTCCTGCTTTTGGAGATTATAAGAATATCGTCTGCAAAAGCAAGAATCAAGGGTAGCAGTAGATGGTCCATATCCATTAACTTAACACCTGGAATTTCTGCTTCTAGTTTTTTTAAAACATCTTGTATAATTAAATTGAAAAGTAATGGCGACATCGGACAACCTTGCTTAATGCCTTTTCCGCGCTTAGTTTCAGCTGACAATTGGTTTTGCCATCGAATCCTAGTTATTTCTCCCTTAATACAACTTTTTACTCTATCTACTAATCTTGTTGGTACTCCTAGTCTGACTAAAATGTCAGTTAAACTTGGCACCCTAACTGTGTCAAATGCTTTCTTAATGTCTACTGCCATGATATATAATGTATCTCTCGAATTCCAATGCTCCTCCATAATTCGCCTTGCAACAAAGATATGGACCTATTATTATAATTTGCCTTTTGTCTTTAGTTATACCTGTAAGTTTACTTAATCGATTGAAAAATGAGCCTTGCTTAACATTCGGTGCATGTACATTAATTATTATTAATTTTCGATCACCTAATTTAATTTTCGCCCAAAGTATTGAGTTTCCATACAGCATAACGTTTACAATTTTGATTCCTTTATGTTTCCGTATTAGTATTGCCAGGCCTCGCGATTTATTTTGATGATTTCCTCTTATTTTCCATTCATAGTTATTTGTGAGAATTTCATCTCCAAGTGTATTCACTTCCTGCAGCGCTGCTATGTCAATATTATTTACCGATAGAATTTCGTCAATTTCATAATTCCTCTCTTTTTCCTAGACTTCGACTTCCTTTCACGTTCCAATTAGCTATCGTTACAGCGCTGTTTGTTTTTATCTCATTCCTCCTATTTCGTTCTACATTGGTGATCTGTGTCACTGTATTATTTATACCGTTTGTTTTACTTTGTGTGTTTTTCGTTTCTACTTCATGATATGTGTCTACTTTATTTCGTCTTATCTCTATATCGTTCTCCGTATTGTCTAGTTCCTTATTATCATTTTGTTCGTTACTATATGTTGTACTCTGTTTATTAGGGTTGTTTTCACCATGCAGCTCTGGTATTTCATACGCTAAGTCCTCATCGTCATTTTGTCCTTGGTTTCCCAGTTCAACATTATCCAATATTTCCGTTCTAACATCTGTCCTTGTAATTTCTTCTAAACCACTGAATTCGCCAATTACACTATCGTAGTGAGTTTTTATGTTTCCTCCTGTATAAAATATTCTCAATACTCCATTGTGTGCAAAATTTTCTCCTACTGGATAGATTATGCCATCATGGTCTATTACTTGGATCGCAATCTCATAAATCTCTGAAAAAGCCACTATTGCTTCATGACCTAACCAGTATCCATCTTGCCTAAATTTGTTAATGACCTCCTCGAACGTTGCACCATCCTCTTGATATTCTATCAGGTACGCTTCATATTTTGACCTTTGCGTAAATATGTAGTTTGCTATCTTTTTTCGCATTTCGTCTACTCTGTTACTCGTCGTGTATTGTATTCCTCTTTCGTTATCTAATTGATCTAGTAGTGCTCTTATTAAGCAATTTCCATCTCCTGACATTTTCTTTATTAATATGTCTTTGTCGGTTGCAAGTTTTTTTTCTATATGTGGTTTCGTCTGTTCTTTTCTTCGTTATTGTTATATAGTTCCTCATTTCCTCGTGTCTCGTCAATTGAAAATTGCCTTTCTGTTCTGCTAGCATATCGGTCATGTTTAGTATTCTCATTATATCTTCTGAACACTGCTTAACCTGTATCACATTTTCAATTCCTCCTGAACTAGTTATTGCGAATTCAAGTCTTTTGAAGTATGGATTGTACTGCCCTCCCCCAAATGTTATCTGTGTACTATTTTCGCGGAAAATTGAAAATTCGCACTCAAAAACTTCTGACATTACCCAAAGCGCTTCTTTCCCGTATTTTATTTCCCCAGATCTTATTTTATTCATATACTCATCTATATTAATTGTACCATTCATTCCTATACGAGCCCTATTTCGAGAAAATTCTATTTTATTTTCCTCAATAAAATCGTACACAATTAAATTGAGATTGATAATGTCATCTACTTCTATTTTCTTCAGACCTACTTTCTGTTTTATTTGCTGTAAGACCAGTTTACTTAAATCGAGTTCATCGACACAAGTTTGCAGTTTCAATACTACCCCTGCTGTCCTAATTAGTATTTCGTGTTCGATCCAGTCCATATTATTCAGTTGCATTCCCGTTACTCCGTCGTGCATATACTTCATGTTTCAGTTTACGTACGTATACGTATTAATGTATATAAAAGTTTCACGAGAGGTTAATCACTTACCTTGCTGTGCAGATGTGTGGTGAGGTTTTTTCTCTCTTATTCGATTCGGGTATCCCAACCAAATTCGTTTTCTTGCTCTCCTATTTCTCAGAGTTCCCGCCAGTTCCTTTTCATTCTCCACCTAATATAACGTGTTTCTGTTTCACTTCGCGCCCTCGGCTCCTTCTCTCTCGGCTCCGTTTTTCTCCTTCCACTTCTATTGTCAGGCGTCTGAAACACTGCAACAGTCGGTGTATGTTCTCTCGCTTTATCCAAGCTATTCTCGCACACTTCATTTTCCCGCTTTTCATCGCGTTATCATCGATTTTCCCCCGCACTTACCTTTCTTCACTTAAATCACTATTCTTTTCTTCCTCTTCGCTTGTTACCTTTTCTGACGTTTACTTAAGATCCATTATTTTTCAGATTATTCTCAGAAACCCGTCTCCCAACTACTTTTTCCCTTCCTCTTCTATTGGTAAGCGTTTGAAACACTACAACTGTCGGTGTATGTTCTCTCTCTGTATCCAAGTTATTCTCCCACACATCATTTTCCCACTTTTTCGTAGCGTTATCATCGATTTTCCCCCGCACTTACCTCTCTTCAATCAATCGCTTTTCTTTTCTTCCACTTCTCTTGTCACCTTTTCCAACGTCTACTTCATATCCCGTTATTTTTCAGATTATTTTCAGAAACACATCTCCCAACTACTTTTTCCCTTTCTCTTCTAATGTCAGGCGTTTGTAGCACTACAACAGTCGGTATATGTTCTCTCGCTTTATCCAAGCTATTCTCGCACAGTTCATTTTCCCACTTTTTCGTAGCATTATCATCGATTTTCCCCCGAACTTACCTTTCTTCACTCAAATCACTATTCTTTTCTTCTACTTCGCTTGTTACCTTTTCTGGCGCTCACTTCAACTCCCGTTATTTTTTTAAATAATTTTCAGAAACCCGTCCCCCAACTACATTTTAGTGGCATGCATATTTTATTTTTCGTTTTCGACTCCTATTAATATCTTTTTATGTGTTAATTTCTCGCTAATACTTTGTTCTAAAGGTTTTTAGAACTTACAAAAGTTGCACATTTTTTCCAAAGCAATGAAGTTTCTTTTGTTTGCATAGTTTCAGGCGATTTTCAAAACAAAAATGGTTTTTTTCAAAGCTATATATCTTACAACATTGCAAATGCATTTTCAATCTTTTAAATTCATTTGAAAGATCGGAACTTTTGCAGTTTTTGGTGAAAAAGCTGTGAGAGCGTTATTTCTGTAAAATAAATAATTAATTTTTGAAAATGGTGTATTTTTCAACAAAAATCGTTCATAACTTTTTAAATAGACGAGATAATAACTTTGTTGCTTCAGCAAAAATATTCGCCATGCAAAGTTCTAAAAGTGCTGCAAACAAAGTATTTACGATAATTCAATGTATGAAGTGACAAATGAAAAATAGTCTTTTTAAGGGGTCACGTTTTCAACGTTCAATCTCTTATGGTAAAATCAACTGAGAAATAGTCAATGTGTGTTATAATGAAAATCCATTGAATATGTGACACTGTTTGAAAACACAACATTTTACCGTACAACTACATGTTAGTGTGAATTCACAATAGTGTTAATAGCGTACTATAGTAAACTCTAAATAAAAGTTATATATTACGGGGCCAATAAATCAAGTACCGTCATCATGCATTATATAGATGCTAGGGAATTATGCTTTATGAGTTATTTTACCAGCTCGCGGTTAGCGATTTTCAGACCTCTTACTTTTATTAATTTTAAAGTACCAAAAAATTGAGAATTTTCCCTTTACTTACCCACAGCCGTCAGTATAGTCGATAATTAATTTATACTTTCAAACATTGCATAAATGTTGGAAAAGCATACAATAATTTCCGCTGCTATGAATAACAAACTCGCTTCAATACTTTATTTTAAGATAACAAGACGTGAACTAAAACATTTTCTTTCTAGCACTCGTTTTGAGTACTAGTCCAAACCAAAAAGGATTTACTTAAGTGAGCATAGATAACTTTTGTTGGCCGATTTTGAATTAACGATAGTTTGCAGCTAACATTACTGTAAATCCACTGTACTATTTAGATGTACGGTAGATTGTTCCTTCAAAAACGTTTACAAATCCAATAGAATTGCCATGACATTCGGTATTATCACACTCAATGACTATTTCTCAGTTGATTTTACCATAAGAGATTGAACGTTGAAAACGTGACCCCTTAAAATCACTATTTCTCATTTGTCACTTCGTACATTGATTTATCGTATATAGTTTCTTTGCAGCTTTTTTAGAACTTTGTATGGCGAATATTTTTCTGAAGCAACAAAGTTATTATCTCGTCTATTTGAAAAGTTATGAACGATTTTTGTTGAAAAATACACCATTTTCAAAAATTAATTATTTATTTTACAGAAATAACGCTCTCACAGCTTTTTCACCAAAAACTACAAAAGTTCCGATCTTTCAAATAAATTTAAAAGATTGAAAATCCATTTGCAATGTTGGAAGATATACAGCTTTGAAAAAAACCATTTTTGTTTTGAAACTCGCCTGTAACTATGCAAACAAAAGAGATAGAAACTTCATTGCTTTGGAAAAAATGTGTATTTACAAAAGTTCTAAAAACCTTTAAAACAAAGTATTAGCGAGAAATTAACACATAAAAAGATATTAATAGAAAACCAATTTTTAAAGAGCCACCATACCTTAAATATTGCAAAAATCATAGCACATGAACCATTTGAGATAGCCACATAGTTTCTTCGGAAAAGTTGCTTCAATTTAATTGATTTATAACTTCGCAGAACATTATGTAGCTGAATTTTATATATCTAAGAAGTTGATACTTTGAACACCCTAACCATAAGGACCACCCTAACTCAACTAATATAAAAAAATCGGCAAGAAAGTACTAACAAAGTTTGCTCAAGATACTATATATCTAAAACCAACGGTTTTGGCGCAAACAGTTTTGTCGTCCTAAATACAGCTTTGGGACCATAGTGCGCTGTATTTTGCTTCCACCTTTCCACTTTTTTCACTATTCCTGGCAAAATTTATTGCACTAGATTTCACATTGGATAATAAGATCACGTATGATCTTTTTTCGACCAGCACACCCGTTGTAAATCAACCGAATCGAATTGCTCTCTGCTAGCTTAGCACCGCTGCGACCGTCTCGCTCAACAGCAACCTTGCGAATGTCCTAAAATCGCATAGAAGGAAGTCAAAAATTGATCGCTCACATCCTTGGATGTTTTATGGATTAGTGGTCGCGAACTGACAAACCACTCTGCTTGAATGAAGGTTGATCGCAACACTTCACTTGTAGGTGTCCTTTTAGGCATATCGTCTATCTTGGCACAGAGCACTTTCTTTAGAGCTCTGCTCAACCTTTCCCAGACGCCTCCAAAATGTGGAGGTGCTGGAGGGTTGGAAATTTCAAACTCCGTCGTCTCTCCTCGTTTCACTGTTGAATTGAGATATTGGAGAAGGCGCTCTAAATCTCTTTCGGCCTCAACGAAATTGGTTCCGTTGCTGCTGTAAAGCTGAGTTACTTTACCTTTACTCCACTTGAAACATAGGAAGAAGACATTGGTACTCATTACTCCCCATTACTTCCCATTTATTTTCTTTGACATTTCTAGCTTTTTGAAAAAAGAAAGGTCCAAAATATTTCCGCTATATTCAAACGCGCTTAAAATAGTTCTTATAAGCGGGAGATGAGTCGTCTCTGGAATTGTTACATAAAAAGTATTCAGAATACATCTGTATTCCAATGTACTTTGCGCTCTCATGACTGTCGATGTCAATGAGGGAATATACTTTTTTTAATAATCATCTTTGGGCTAATAGCCCCTTATTAGCCTTCTTTCTTCATCATTTTTGATGTGATAACTTGGCATCCATTTCATTTCTTTCGCAAATGCTTCTATTTGAGCATCTATCATCTGTGCGCGTGACCGCGAGCTAATCGCCTCGAAAATCATTACTTACATTTCGTATATATCACACTTTTGTGTTTGGCATCTCTGCCATAAAAATCGTTGAACTTGCAGATCAACCGATCTTATATGGCCTTGGTGGAACATTCTCTTAATGTCTCCACAAACCGCCAACTTCAATAATACTTCGTATAGAGAAGCTGTGGCATCTAGTCCCGACAACAAATTGGAGTTAAACAATATACCTTGAACCTCTTGTGCCGCATCAAAATCTAATCTTAATTTTGGCGGAATTTTACTATCAATAAAATGAGGTATACAAAGTACTCGTTCAAGCGGATACTCAATTTCCTCCTTATTCAATTCTTTAATGAATCTCTTTGATTCATAGTTCTTAAAGGTGGCCATTGCCCATACCTTTTTGTTAACATTCAAATTTTGTATTTGTATTTAAAATTTGTGTTCATTTGACACTAAGTCTTAATGAACTAAACTAAAAATAATTAACCTAATGTAACAGCAAACGGAGACGAAATTGTGATGAATTATAATTGAGGTCAAAGTGCTCGGCAAGCTCGTTGAAGCGACGAACCATCGCTAAAATAGGACTATTAGCATCGTAGTTGGTGTGTCGCATTTCGATGTGTAGTAATGTCCGAGGGCGAAGAACATGGGTTGGGGTGTAGAAGTAGATTTGTCCAAGGAGATCGGGAATATCATACTCAGCCAACAGAAGCTTTGATATGAAAATGGCCTGCGAAGTATGTCTACGTTCTTGCAAAGTATGTAGTCCTAATAGTTTGCAACGGTTCTCATATGGTGGCAGGTTCAACGGATCATTCCAAGGCAATTAACGTAACCATATCGTATAAATTTGCGCTGGACAGCTTCAATCCTTTCACTCCACGTTGCATGATAAGGGCACCAGACGATGTTTGCAAATTCCAACTTTCATTATGTTGAGTCTGTTCAAGGTATAACTGTTTGGAAATTTGACATCATCATTTTTCCAAAGCAGTCCTATTTCATAAATGCTCTCCTTCTTTTGGAGAGATCTTCGAATTATTTTCTTTGAGCGCTTTAGATTCAGGCGAATTTGGAATTGCTGTAACTCCGAAATACCCTGTAGAAAGTTAACCTTTTACGATCTTCCTATTCTGAAAGAAAGGTTCGAGAGGTGATACTATCCTCTCATTTGTCTCAACGTCTCGTGTATTTGCGTTAGCTCAGCCATTGCATCACTATTTCTACCTTGCGCTTGGAGTGCCACATTTCTCATCTTATTCAGAAAAGAGTTCAAGATAGGTAACAAATTCCTCTCGTGCATTTTCAACAGGCCAGACAAAGATTTGCTGCTACCACCTTCTGCTGGAAGTGCAATATTATTCATCTTCAAGTCTTCCGTCCCTTTCCTATTTAGAAAGGAGTTCACGAGGGATCGAATTTTACCTCTCGTGCTTCTGCAACAGCTCAATTTTTATTTCGCATCTACAAGTCTTTCGTCAGCTTAACCTCTTCTTGGTTGCGCTGCTGGCATTTTACACAATACCAAACATCTGGTATTGCGGGTCGCTTATTCATCTTTACGCAAGATAAATGAAAATATCTATCGCAATCGGAGCAGGTTATCATTTCGACCATCTTTATTTGTTTATTTGTTGTACCGTCACCAACAGACCCCTTGGCCCCAATGGTGGTTACTTAAACTAAATACATTTCAGAATACGAAATATTTTAGTTTTTATCGAATTCCTTGTCAGGTTGAAGTCAAACGCCGTCGCCACACTGTTAAACACACGCTGGAGTCCGGTAACAGCGCTCTGGCGCCCATAGTTAGTTCTCCTGAACGGGACTTGCAGAAGAGAGTTATTGCGCAGAGCTCGAACGCGAGCTTGAAGATCGAGGCGTCCGAGGATTGTAGGGCAATCCACCCTGGCAGACAGTAAGTCCGAGACGAACAGGGTTCGAGAGCAGTCCCTCCGGATGCTTAGAGTATTGAGCTGTAATAACTGACAACGGTTTTCGTAGCTCGGCAGCTGAAATCTGTTCTGGTAGTAAGGGTTCCAAACAGCAGAACAATATTCCAGTGTTGAGCGAACCAGCGCACAATAGTGAGATTTTAAACAGTAAACGTCCTTAAAGTTTTTCGCTATTCGGAAGATGAACCCAAGCTGTCTTGAAGCTTTATCCACAATGGATGATGTATGTGGTTTGAACGTTAGTGCCGAATCCATGATGACTTCGAGATCCTTGACGTTAGAGTGTCTTGGAATACTCGAGTCGAAGAGATGGTAGTTAAACTGAATCGGATGGCGTTTCCGCGTGAACGTAACGATTGAGCATTTGCTCGGGTTTAAAACCATTCTGTTTAGATCACACCACGTACTAAAGCTGTCCAATTGCCTCTGAAGAAGCTCGGCATCGGTTTTATCCCGTATTTGTTGAAAAAATTTCATGTCGTCGGCAAAAGAAAGGTGGGGTCCTTGTAATTTGATGTTGACGTCATTAAAGTAGAGGAGGAATATCACTGTACTGAGGTGGCTTCCTTGTGGGATGCCGGATGTAGCGAAGAATGGTGTAGATAAACAGTCCTTAATGCTGATTTGGAGTTGCCTTCCATCGAGGTAGGAACGAAACCAGTGCAGTAGTTGTTCATGAATACCGAGTTTGTCCAGCTTCGCTATTGCGATATCATGATTGATTTTGTCGAAGGCCGCAGATAAATCCATATAAATAGCATCGGTTTGCAATCCGTCAGCGAATCCATCGAGTACATATGTTGTGAACGAGAGCAGGTTAGTCGTTGTCGATCGTTTAGGCATAAATCCGTGTAGATCGTCTGCAATGTAGTGTTTGCAGTGAAAGAAAAGAGGGTCTAAGACAACCAGCTCGAATAGTTTTGATACTGCACTTAAACACGAGATTCCCCGATAATTGTCAATGTTCGATTTGTTTCCTTTTTTGTGAACTGGAAACATGTGCGCTGCTTTCCAGCAGGAAGGGAATGTTCCAGCACAAAGACTAGCCGAAGTGGTTCAAGAAGCTCGCTGATGCACTTTTTGACAAAAAATCGAGGGAACGCCATCTGGGCCCGGGGAACTAGATGCTTTCAGCTTGGAATTTGCTGCAAGAATGGCAGCATTATCGACACAAATTCGGTTGATGGTTCGTCCTAGAGAAGCAGTTAGATTTGAAGCGGCAGCGACTTGTTGTGGGCAAAGGTTCTCGTCGGAAAAAACGCTTGAAAATTTGTCGGAAAACAATTGGCAAATTTCCTTAGTGTCGGTGCCTAAAACTCCATTTAATGACATTTAATGGTGGTAACCCGGATTCTTTTCGCTGCTCGTTCACATATTTCCAAAACGACTTGGGCTTGGATTTCAGTTGACGTTCGACGTTTCGCTGGTATCTAAAAAAGGCACGTCTGCTTTGCTTTGCTGTTTGTATTCGTGGTTGAGTTGAAAGTAGTGGTTTCGTAATGCAAGTGTCTTATGCTTCGAGAACTTTTTTAATGCGGCTCGTTTGGCAGTTTTTAATCGTCTAAGCACTGTTGATTGCCAGGGAGGGTGTTGATTTGTGCTGACTGTTCGTTTTGGCACATGACGGTCGATTAGGTAGTTAAGAATATTAGAAAACGTCATCGCTGCGTCATTCGCGTCATCATTGTTAAGATTTTCGTCCCAGTTTATATCCAACAGCGTGCTAACGATGCTGTCGTAGTCAGAGTTTTTAAAATCGTAGACGATAGAGCTTGAGACGTCTTCAAAATTCACTTCTAGGTTACCAGCGAGTACAAGAGTACAAGTACGTCCGTTCTCGTTGATGATATTATTAATTTGCCGAAGACTTGCGCTACTGTAGTTGTCAAAGATACAACTGGCATTGTTGATAAGCACAGACTTTTCGATATCCAATCGTAGAAATCCATTACTTGCTGGGCACAAGGTCAAGCCAGGTAAGTTGAAGTCGCCCAGTATAACAATATCATCAGACGGGGCAGCGATCGAGGTGATGAAAGAAACGGAGGAAAGATGTACATCGATCAGGCTGTAATCACGAATTCGGTCAGGTGGAAAATACACGACACACAGGAAGAGATTGCGATCGGCAAGTATCACTGATATCCACACTTGCTCGGAGCTCTCCCACCGCTCATCGTTGATCACTCGGGCTTTTATACCACGGTGAACGGCGATGAGTACACCACCACCTGATGTCTTGTGGCTGTTAAGGGCATTGCGATCACAGCGGAAGACATCAAATGTTGAACCAAACACCTGGCGAGACAGAGTACGGTTGTTGAGCCACGTCTCGGTTAAGGCGATGACGTCATAACAGCAGCCCGAGGCCGCGAGCAAATAGCTGTCCGTTGATGAATTTAAGCCACCAACATTCTGGTAGTAAATCTCGATGTTATTGGATGACGGATCAGGTTCTGCAGAGAGCGAATCAACTGCATCGCGCCCCAGAATGTAGCGATCATCATCGGCGAGAGAAATAGTTGACATCTGGTCACAAGATGTTAGAGCAAAAGGCAAATTACTGGAAGCGAAGAATACATCATCGCTTGAAGTGTTAGGATCAGATGCATACTTGCCATTTGTGGTGGGTTGGAAGACCCTTTCACCCATCCCACACACAGGACCGGGACGACTGATGATCGCTGGCTGCAATTGCTCGACTGTGGCGGGGGGATCGAGGGCTTCCATAGTGCCAACTGCGGTGCGTCCCAGTATGCGTTGAACCCCGATGGAGCGATGCGGGGAGCAGGAACGGGACGGTAGTAGCTTACGGCGAGAGTTGAACGATGAACTAGAAGCGTGAATCGGTTTAATTGTTGTATCGTTACAATTTGTATAATACTTGCCGAGAAAGGCGGCTTGGAAGACCCCTTCTCCACCCACACATACAGGACCGGGACGACTGCTGAACGCTGGCTGCAAGGGCTCAACTGTAGCGGGGGGATCGAGGGTTTCCATTGTACCAACTGCGTTGCGTCCCAGTATGCGATCAGCGTCGACACTCCTTCACAATGGCGGTGTAGCTTGGTATAGTGGCATTGCCAATCGTTGTGGAGTCCTCTGTAGGGTTGATGGGCCGGGTTGACTTAGCGGAATACATGCGGCTTCCGAGGGCGTAGGAAAATCAGTCGGTGGGCACCAAATGTTCTGAGTACGGCTATCCTCAAATTCCCTGAACAATATGCCTTGCGGCCATGTGTCAGGGTTAAGAGCTGCTTTACGGTATTTTGGGTGAACTCCAACTTTGAAAGATATGAAGTATCTTTCTTTGTGCAAAGCCGACAATGGACGAATCTACACAAATTCCATATTTGCTTAGAAGTATCTATTAATCGATCTCTAACAACAAATTGAGCAATTAAGTTTCTTTTTCTATAATTGTAAATTATAGAAAAAGAAACTTAATTGCTCAATTTTAATTAGTTGAAAACTATTCAAAATACTTTTAATAAAATTTTAAGGAAGATTGTGCTCCGCTTCTCTCTGCTAGTTGCTGTAACACCTATGAACACACTACACTACACTAATTTCTTTAAAGATTAAATAACGACCGTTTAGTGCTGACTTCACTAAACATAATCATGTCGCAGTTCGTTTATTTTTGACTCATTATTTAGCGTCCATAAAAGGTAAATTACCAGGCTTACAGCAGATTTACTTTTTCTCAGATGGGTCAGGGAGCCAATACAAAAATAAAATGACGGCATTTAATTTGTGCAACATGCAAAAAGATTTTGGCGTTGATGCCGAATGGAATTTTTTCGCAACTTGTCATGGAAAGGGTCATTGTGATGCTTTGGGAGTAGTATTGAAACGAAACGCTGTGAAAGCGAGTTTGCAAGGCCATCATATAACAACAGCCCAAGAACTTTATTCACGGGCTATTTCTAAGCCAGATTCAAAAATACACTATCAGGTTTTTTCAGAATCCGAATACAATAAAGTGGAAAAAAGTTATGCAAATTTCGCGAACACAGTCATTCCATAGTTTTAAGCCTCAAAATGAAAACTATATTATTGTCAAACGGTATTCATTTTCGACGGAAGAAATATGTGTTAAACTGTAGCTAAAGAAAGGAAATACCCTTGTGAAAAAAAACGAATAGAGTTTAAAAAATGTTTTACTTATTTCTCTTCGTCCTTTTTCTGGATTTTTGATACAAAAATAAATAATGCCGAAATATTACCCTTTCAAAACCACCTCGATTTTTATTGAAGTGGAATTTCTAACCAAAGATGACGCCCGGTAAAAATATTTTGAACACGGGGGTCTGCAATGTCTGATTTTTTTTTCTACGTGTGAATGGGTTGAAACAAATGTTGCACCCAGCTTGTAAGTAAATCATAGATTTCTTTATTCACAGCTGTTGTGACTCGCTGGAAGTGTATGGTGAACTACCATGCGGTTACATCGTTTCCATGCATGTGGCATGTATACATAGATTCTTTATTTCCAAAAAAAAATATCTCCGAAACCTCTAGATCGGCCTCAAAAATATATTTGAAAATGTTGTGTAGAATTGAATGATCTTTCAAATAAAATTATAAAAGTATGGAGTATTCAAGGTCCCTCGCAGTGAAAATCAAGAAAATTCACTTAATGCGTATTTTGTTCTTACAATACTCAATATTTTTAAGATTAAATTTTTTTTCTTGAAACTACACTTAAATACCATTCATTTGACCTATAACCAATGAAAATCGGCTCAGTGGTTCAAATGTTATGAATTTAAAAAAAAACTCAAATTTTGAAAAATGACGATTTTTTGAACCCGTCTAACGTGGAAAGGGACACCCTAATGACGAAATTTAAAAAAATATGTATCTAATATTTTTCGGTAAGGAATGATTCTACCAAATTATGCAGAATTCTGAGAGATCGTATAACTTTTTTCATGGAATTGCTGGTCAAGCCATGTCAGGGTTACAATCGTCGAATGAGTTTGAATTAACTGCCTTGTTGGGGGCGCCACAACGTCCCTCTGTTAAAACCAGTTGAGGGGCGAGCGAGGAGCAGATGTATCACAACCAACAAATCCACTCCCGCATGGTTCGGTGGAAGCAAATGTCCACGGAAATACAGTTCTACCCATCGCCCCTAGTTCCAATAATCTCGATGGTAACGAGTACGAACACGTTTCCGAGATCGAGGATTATATCAAAGCCTACGTAAATCGTATGTTAAGGCAAGGGTTATCAAGGCCATTCGCTAACATAAACGCAGAAGCCGTCGACCACCTGGTCGACACAATAGCCTATGTTAGTATGCGGGAGGATGATAATTACAGACAACGATCAAAGCATTTCATTGCTCCTAGTACAACCGCCGCTTATCCAATTCCTCCATTGCAGCTGCAGTCATCACCGGACAGATTATCAATTCCAACAGGCGCTAGGCCCAGATTAGATTATCCAGATGCCAACATTTCTGGGTTTACGTTGTCTCGTTAAGCGTTTCCAGTATCTCCACTAGAAGTGCAACGGCCGGTCCTCAATCCCCATCTAACTCAGCGCTAAGGGGCTAGCATTCCTCGAATATTAGAGGTGAATTGAAGAGCCGAAAATCACGTACGGGAATTTCCGCCAACTCCTACGGGCGTTCCCCATTTTCCACAACTCCGTCAAGCTGGCGATTTTCCGGGACGCTTTGCACAAGGTTGGGGCAATTCTTACTTCGCACGACGGTTACCACACCAACAATGCAATATTAATAGTGGCCGAAGTTCACCGGTGATTTGAATACTGTTCCCGTCGTCGATTTCTTACGCCAGATTGATATTCTATGCCGATCGTATGGTATAAAACCATGAGGAACTTCGCATGCATGCCCATTTTCTGTTTAGGGACGATGCATACGTAAGGAAATGAGAAATCGAAAACAACGACCAAACGAACGCTTTAGCGCTTTCTTAACACTCTTGCTCGGAGAATGATGTATCCTATGTCGGAACAAGAAAAATTCAACATAATAATCGAAAATATGAAATTGTCCTACAAACGGCGTCTAGCTCTAGAGCCAATCTACTTAATAGAGCATTTGGCGCAGCTCTGCTCAAGGCTGGAAGAAGTCATTTCAAATGACATTTTTATGTGAAAGTTCGGGAAAAAATCAACACGACAGCCCCGGTGCAATATTGACTACGGCTGCTGTGCATGTAAACGGACGAGAGAAAAGCAAAAACGTTCGTGCTGCTGAGCGTGCCTGTTAAATTTTCGTGAAAGTTCGGTCATTCGGCTTGGTGCCGCAGTTTGGTTCGGTTCACTGAAAGTTGCAAATGTATGTGAACGGCATGTGTGTCTAATATCGTTTTCGATTGAGAACTTAGACACTAACCCAGGCTAGTTGCTTCAAACAAACATTTTTAATGGAACTGAGTTGGGTTCTCGCAAAACAGCGGTGGTGTGAGCGAACCAGAAAAAAATTCAGGCTAGAACCCAATTCGGTTTTCAGTTCAGTGGCGCATAACCTAGGTTTGAAACTGGCTTAAAACAAACGGTTTGATAACAGTTAGGTCCGAAACTGAGTTAGTTTTTGCCTCAAGCAAAAACGACATAACTTTCATCATCCATCGCGTTGGAACTGTTGCAAATAAATTTCATAGCAGCGGCTCAAAATGAATGTAGTGAACGACATTCATGGCTTATATTTGCAATATTGGAATATGCGGCAGTTCTTTTTTCGCTTGCTATAGGAAAGGACTGCAAGTAAAATAATAGCGGTCACCTATTATCGTTAAAGGGGAAGTTGTTGGCCGTTGAAAATCAGTTGTTTTGGGGCCCGCCGATGCATCTAATGGATTTTTTTTTTTAATTTTTTGGTAACGAGTTTTATATTGAAGGAGAAGTTGTTGGCCATTGAAAATCAATATTTTTGGACATTTACAATCCGCTGGGGGATCCGTCGATGCGACAAGATGGAATTTTCAACTTTTTGATAATGAGTTTTATGTTGCAGGGGAAATTGTTGGTCGTTCAAAATCAATAGTCTTGGACATTTACAATGCGCAGAGAGCCCGCCGATGCGTCATTTTTTTTCAACTTTTTGTTAATAAGTTTCATATTAACGGAGAAGTTGTTGGCCATGGAAAATCAAGAGTTTTAGACATTTACAATGCGAGGGGGGGAGGCTTGTTGTAAGCTACGACTTGCGGGTGCAAAAAAAGCAAACTGTATCACTTTGCCAGTTCATGAGCTGAATCATAGATATCGCATGACTAATTTTGGTTTTGCCGCACATCACCAATGGTATTGGATATTTACAATGCGCAAGGAGGTCTGCCGATGCATCAAAATGAACATTTTTTCAACTTTTAGAGATGAGTTTTATATTGACGAAGAAAATGTTGGCCATTGAAAATCAATAGTTTTGAACATTTACAATGCGCAGAAGGGCCCGCCGATGTGTCAAGATGGACTTTTTTTTTCAACTTTTTAGTAATGAGTGTTATATAGCAGGAGAAATTGTTGGCCGTTGAAAATCACTAGTTTTGGACATTTAGAATGCGCAGAGGGGGGGGGGGGTCCGCCGATGCTTCAAAATGGATTTTTTTTTCAATTTTTTGGTAATGAGTTTTATATTGAAGGAGAAGTTGTTGGCCATTAAAAATCAATTGTTATGGACATTGACAATGCGCAGGGGGATCCGCCGATGCGTTAAAATGGAAATTTTTAAACTTTAAATTTTTAAAGGTAATGGGTTATTGCAGAAGCAGTTGTTGGCCATTGAAAATCAATAGTTTTGGACATTTTCAATGCGCAGGGGGAGTCCACCGATGCGTCAAAATTGAACTTTTTAGTAATGAGTTTTATATTAAAGGAGAAGTTGTTGGCCATTAAAAATCAATAATGATGGACATTTACGACTATCAAAATTATGTAAAATTTATTAAATGTGTGCGAATTATGTTTCAAGTGTTTCACCGTCGACACATAGCTCATCAAGTTCGTGACTGGCGAGCCATTGTGTGTAAGTGCAAAGTGTACTAAGAATGTAATATGCATTTCCATAATCATATTGACCATAACCAGCCATGGAGTCATAGTTTGGCGAAATGGAAGAGGCGCAATTGCACCATTAGGTGTATTAAAACAGGTTTTTTGAAGTGTCATTCATCCCATAAGAAAATAATTGCCACGAATCGTGCGCCTAACAGCGCCATGGTTCTTGCTGCGAGAAAAAATAATCGCCACGTTTCCTTTGGAAAAGCCCGAGAATATTGTTATAAGGTTTAGCCATAAATGCTTTAGGAAAAATATTTTCATAAAATAATTTATATCTACAATAGAAACTACATTTAGAAAAGCATCGTAGAATATTCAAACTGATTTTTTTTTCCATTTGAGTACATTGCGACTAAGGGCATAATGATAGAACTGTGTCGACTTATGGCAGATCCTCTCGGTGGAGTGTTCTTGCAATCATATCTAGACAAACATGCCAAAAGATCCTGGATAGAAATGAGAACCTCTGTCTACTTTCTCTTTCGTTCATTACGGCGTCATCATTAAACTTTCCAATATTGTTTTAGTACCGAAAGACTCTTAATTTCTATTAGCATATTATGCTAAGGGTTAAGGAGCAAACGTACAAGCGGCCGTGTTTTGAAGGATTTCTCCTGGATTCGGAAAATCAAAGCAATATTTGAGCATTTTTTGTGGAAAAATCAAGACATGCGAATTCATATCTTGAAAGCAAAACTGCTCCATAGGATGATTTCCAAATTAGTGAACACATTTCCTTTTGAGACTTCCATCTTTGGGAAGTATGTCAAAATATTATGGTGGATTATGAAAAAAGAATAATTTTGTCCGTTTAATGGCCTGGCAACAAAAATTTGTTCCATATATATTGGCACTATATTATTAATGAAACAATATTATTAATTAATTGATTTCCCTGATTAAAAGAGAAAACTGTGAAAATTCTCTCTTACAATACTATCATTCTGTAACTTGATTACGCTACTATCGCATAAAAAAGTTTTCATTTTGTCACATTGGCGGATCCCCGTGTCCATAGTTAATCTCCAAAATTATAGATTTTCAACAACACACTGCTTCCCCTTCAATATAAAACTCATTACTTAAAAGTTGAAAAATAAATCCATTTTGACGTATTAGCGGACCCCCCTGCGCATTGTAAATGTCTAAAACTATTGATTTTCAATGACCAACAACTTCTCCTTCAATATGAAACTCATTACCAAAAAGCTGAAAAAAATCAATTTTGACGCATCGGCGACCTCCTGCACATTGTTAACGTCCAAAACTATTGATTTTCATCGGCCAACCACTCCTCCTTTCCATAACTCTCCGACCTCTCGATCGAAGCAGTTCGTTTTCTGGTGCTATGCCAAAAGTGAATAAGAATATATATTGTCAGTGAAGGTCAACCATTGTTTGGGGCAGTCTTTGTTCGCCGGTGCCCTGGCTGGTGAAGTGAATACCAGAATAGTCGGACACGCCGCTGTATAAGCTAAGTATTTTTGTTTTCTTTCTTTCATTTCCCTTTCCCCGATCGGTGTCTACTTTTTACAAACACCCAAGATTTCAACGACGTCTACTGCCTGAAGGCACTATACATCAGTCTGGTACGCAGCATTCTAGAGTATGGAGTTATCGTTTGGGTCCCGTATCACACCGTACACATTAATCGCATAGAACGGGTGCAAAAGAGCTTCGTCCGATATGCCCTTCGACGTCTTCCCTGGCGAAATCGATTTGAACTATCACCGTATGAGCATTGTTGTGCTCTTACCAACCTGCCTACGCTACGAAACAGGAGAGTTTTTCTGCAGCGACTTTTTGTGTTCGATCTTCTCGCTGACAACATTGACTGCCCTTTGCTTCTCGCTAAGCTGGACTTCAACGTTCCTGGTAGGTCTCTGCGGAGAATGGACTTCTTTCGGCGCTCTACTCATCGCACGCAGTACGGCCAGAATAACCCGGTAGATGTTTACTGTCAGCTCTTCAATAGCGTTTTTCATCATTTTGACTTTAACTTAAGTAGAGAAATGTTCAAATTGAAAATAGGTTTATGTTAGTATAGTATTTTAGTCTGTACGAAATATATATATATATATATATATATATATATATATATATATATATATATATATATATATATATATATATATATATATATATATATATATATATATATATATATATATATATATATATATATATATATATATATATATATATATATATATATATATATATATATATATATATATATATATATATATATATATATATATATATATATATATATATATATATATAATAACGACGGAAGACGAGCTGAGGGTGCTATGAAGCAACAGTGCAAACTGGGCGAGGTGCATATGACGATCCGGTTAAGGAAGGGATACGGAGGAACGCAGGCAGCGATGATTCGTTTTCCGGTAACCGCTGCAGACAAGGCACTGGAGGTAGGTAAAGTTACAGTTGGATGGTCGAGATGCCTACTGAGAGCCGCCCCACGAGTAAATAAACAAGCGGAGAAATGCTTCAAATTTTTAGGCTTTAGACATTTAGCAGGGGCTTGCAAAGTCCCGGACAGATTCGGGATATGCTGGAAATGCGGAGAGACGGGCCATCTTTCGAGACACTGCACGCAGAGGCCGAAGTGCTTGCTTTGCACCCCAGCGGAAGGAAACGACCATCAGACGGGTGGCTTTAAATGCTCAGCCTACAAGAAGGCGACTAAAGGCCAACGGTGATGGAGTTGACCCAGATAAACCTGAATCACTGTGATACCGCACAGCAACTGTTGTGGCAGTCTACGACAGAAACTATGTGCGATGTCGCTTTGATCACAGAGCCTTATCAAGTCCCCTCTAATAACGGTAACTGGGTGGCGGATAGATCAGGAACCGCTGTGATACAAGTAATGGGAAGATTCCCTATCCAAGAAGTGGCAGAACGTTCATACGAGGGTTTCGTGATAGCCAAAATCAACGGCATCTTCATATGTAGCTGCTACGCTCCTCCAATGTGGACAGTAGAGCAGTTCAGCCTAATGCTGGAGCAATTAACCGAGCAGTTGATAGATCGGAAGCCGGTAGTTATTGGTGGTGACTTCAACTCCTGGGCTGTGGAATGGGGCAGTAGAGTAACCAACACAAGAGGGTGTATCCTGCAGGAAGCTCTAGCGAAGCTAGACGTACGATTGTGCAATGAAGGCTCTGTTAGCACATTTCGGGAAGACGGGAGGGAGTCTATCATCGACGTCACATTCTGTAGTCTCTCATTGACGGCGAACATGGATTGGAGAGTATGCGAAACGTATACGCATAGTGACTACGTCAACGGTACCCTGCGGCAGTACAGAGAAGGGTGACCGGCGAACGAAAGTTGAAGACGAAAGCCTTTAACAAAGACCTTTTTGTTGAGGCACTTCGGCCGAACGGCGGGACCGAGAACGTGGATGCGGCTGTCCTAACAAGAAGGATTGTGGCGGCTTGTGACGCCACAATGCCGCGAAAACTGGAACCACGCAACAAACGGCGTCCAGCTTACTGGTGGAACGAGACGCCTAGTACGTTACGCGCTGCTTGTCTCAGAGCCAGAAGGCGGGTCCAAAGAGCAAGGTCGATACTAGATAGAGAAGAGCGTAAGGCAGCGTTTCGGGAAGCTAGGGCCGCTTTAAAACGGGAGATCAGACTTAGCAAGTCAGAATGCCACAAGGAGCTATGCCGAGAAGTAGACGCCAATCCCTGGGGTGATGCATACCGAGGCGTGATGGCGAAAATGAAGGGTCCGACGACGCCAGCCGAAATGTGTCCGAGCAAGCTGAAGATAATCGTCGAAAGTCTTTTCCCCAAGCACGATCTAACTATATGGCCACCGACACCGTACGGCGAAGAAGAAGGAGCCAACAAGGATCGGCAAGTGACTAACGACGAGCTAGCAGAAGCATCGAAGCGCCTAAAATCAAAGAAAGCCCCTGGTCCGGATGGAATACCAAACGTGGTACTGAAAGCTGCGATCCTGGCATATCCGGACATGTTCAGGATAGTGATGCAGAAGTGCCTAAATGAAGGCAACTTCCCCGAAATGTAGAAGGTCCAGAAGCTGGTGTTACTGCTGAAGCCGGGGAAGCCACCTGGCTATCCGACCTCGTACAGGCCCATATGCCTGCTGGATACACTCGGAAAACTCCTGGAAAGGATCATTCTTAACAGGTTGACGAAATTCACAGAAGGTGACGGACTGTCCAAGATGGAGGTTTCCGCAAAGGAGCATCGACAGTGGATGCAATTCGGATAGTTCTCGAGAGTGCTGAGAAGTCATCTAAACAGAAGCGAAGAGGAGATCGATACTGCGCTGTGGTCACGATAGATGTGAAGAACGCGTTCAACAGTGCCAGCGAGGAAGCCATCGCTGCATAGAATGAGGGTTCCCGACTATCTATGCCAGATCCTGAAGAGCTACTTTCAGAGCAGAGTGCTGCTGTACGAGACGACCGAAGGGCAGAAGTCATTGCGTGTCACAGCGGGCGTTCCTCAGGGCTCCATTCTCAGTCTAACCCTTTGGAACGGGATGTACGATGGGGTCTTAACACTGCAGCTGCCTAGGAAAGTGAAAATCGTAGGTTTCGCGGACGACGTGTCACTAACGGTGATGGGTGAGACAGTTGAAGAAGTAGAGGTGTCGGTGATGGAGACAATAGACGCAATCGAGAGCGGGGTCAAGCTGCAAATAGCTCACCACAAGACGGAGGTGTTGTTGGTCAGTAACTGCAGATCGGTTCAACGGATGCAGATCGACATCGGAGGGCACGTGATTGCATCGAAACGTGCACTGAAGCAATTGGGAGTTGTAATCGACGACCGGTTGGGCTTCAACAACCACGTTGATTACGCCTGTGAAAAGTCGGCGAAGGCAACGAACGCACGAGACGTCTGCTATCTACTGTTTCGTCATCGATACTCCGATATGGGGTTCCTGCCTGGAGTGCTGCGCTGAAAACCAAGCGGAACCGTGAAAAGCTAAACAGGACACTGACCGACTGATGGCCGTAAGAGTCGCGAGTGCCTACAGTACAATATCGTCGGAGGCAGTATGCTTTATCGCCGGGATGATCCCCATCTGCATTACCCTGGCGGAGGACGTGGAATGCTATCAGCGGAGAAATGCACGTAACGCTAGGAGACTGGTTCGAGCGGACTCGTTGGCTAAATGGCAACAGGAGTGGGACAACGCGAAGAAAGGAAGGTGGACCCACCGACTCATCCCAAATGTACGGCCTGGGTACATAGGAAGCATGGAGAGGTGAACTTCCATTTGACGCAGTTTTTGTCCGGGCACGGATGCTTCCGGAAGTACTTGCATCGGTTTGGACATGTCCTAGATTCGAAGAAGTTCGTAGGGGTATGACAGTGGACAATATCGTCGAAGAGATGTTCCGTGACGAACATACCTGGGACGCTGTCAACAGAGTGGTCTCGAGCATACTCTCCGAGCTGTAGAGGAAGTGGTGAAGAGACCAACAAGAAGCCGCAAATCGGGTTTCGAGATAAATTCCGCCGCCGGGGAACTCTCCAACTGTGTAGACTAGGTCAACCGTCGGGGACCAGTTGAGTAGTACGCGATGTAACACGCGAGTTGGGTCGTCGGGGCGCCTGTGAACCAGACGTCAAGCTTCACCGGAATCTCCGAACCGACCTCGACATCCTACCGGGTAGCTCGTGAGTAGGCTAGATTAACCGCTGGGGATTAGACCGAGTAGACCGCGTCGCAGAGCTAGCAGTTGGGGCGCTAGTGAACCGGAAGTTACGCTCCACCCGGAATCGCCGGATAGACCTCAGAACCTACTGTATGGCCCGTTGAGTAGGCTAGATCCACCGCCGGGGACTAAATCGAGTAGATCGGGACGACGCGGAGAGCTAAATGGCTCACAAAAACGAACATCGGAATCAGGAGAAATCTACCACTCGGTTGCAGGAAAATAGGCTAGATCCATTGTTGGGGACTAGACTGAGTAGTTCGCGAACAAGTGAGGGCGGGAGCTGAATGGCTCATCGGGAAAGTAGAGCGAAACGGAACGAGAGGAAGCCAAAGGGCTCAAGAAATTGTTGTGCTAAAACAAAAGAAGAATCGGTATCGGGAGAGCCTCCTTCGCCGGGGAAGTCTCCGTCGGCGTAAGCTAGATCCACCGCCGGGGACTATACTGAGTAGACCGCGACGAAATACCACCAGTCGCAGGTCGTCGGGGCATCAGCGAACCGGACGCCCTGCTTCAACGGAATCGCTGAACTGACCTCGACATCTGGTTGGTTGGCTCGGTTTCGTGAGAACTTCTCTCGACGGGGAATTCTCCGTCGGAGTAGGCTAGGTCCATCGTCGGGGACTAGACCGAGTAGTTCGCGAACAAGTCTGGTGCTCGAGTAAACGGTGCTGAATGGTGCGAGAAGGGAGTTGCGGTGCTAACTTGTAACTGGCCAGCCTAACGAGCTTCCGAGGTAGGTAAGTGGGTGGTTTATGCGCCACTCTCAGTTGAGAGACCACCCACCTGTTATAGAGCTGCCCGGCCTAATGAGACCCCTCGGGAGAAGGTTCTGGTTTTCCTCTCTTTAGGAAGGAAGCTAGCTGGAGACACAGTCCGTCCGCGTCGATGATCCACGTGCTATACGAGCCAAAGATAATCCGAAACGGCTAATGCGAATTTATTTCGAAACGAAGATTACACTCGCGGGTTGTTATCATCACGGGCAAAGTCCAAACCGCCAATTCGGTCAACCAGAGTTCGACTAGAGAGTGATTCCGGATGGTATCAGGGCCAACCTCCCCAGTAAAAGACAAACAACCAAAAAAACTAACACGACACGATTTAACTAGAACTGAAAAACTTCACCAAGACGACAATCAGTACATTTACCCTACGGGATACATTTTCTGCTATATCGCAAACAGCACATTTTCGCTACATCAATACGTTTATTTCTATTTCTTCACTTTCCTCATTCTGCGATTTCTTTAGACCTAGCTAGGCAGTTTTCCCTTCCCTTCAATCATCCTCTCTCCTATCTAGTGCGACGCAATACTACCCATTGTGCGTCCTCTCGAGGTGTGCTTTGTTCAGTGCTGTGCTAATTGAACGTCAATCTATATGGGCGAGCCACGGATGGCAAAACTTGACGGTAGGGTACGGCCGTCTATGGTGACCCCATGCGCATGGACATCACAAACATAAAAACACTCTACTCACGACCTAGGTTTTACGTGACGATGTTGGGCGGGAGACGGCGATTCCTTCTACTGCTGCTGCTGCTGATGCGACGTGCGATCACTCCTGATCGTGCCTAGTGTACGACGATAATCTTCACCGCCGATTCGTGGACTGCTGGCGGGGTAGTGCCGCCGAATCTTCCGGTCGTCACCGGAAAATGTACTGGGTGTGCTGGTACTGCGTTTTGGTAGTCGAATGGTCCTGCCAAGGCGCGGTTTGACGGATGCTGCCTTCTTCCGGCCACGTGTACCACCGGGACCAACCTTGAGACGAACCGTGGGGTCAAGAGTGGTTACCAACGAGGAGATGTGATGCTTTGGACGTTCGACGGCTGCCACGAACCGGTGAAATAGATTGCCGTTGCACGGGAACAAATAAGCACAAGCACATTTTTTTGGTAACCAAACTACGGGTTTACCTTAAAATCTTCTTCGGCGCGCACACAAGAATCGCCAAGCTAATTGGGTTGCACTATCAATTGCTATTCTGTTAGGGAAGGGAAACTGATTATTGAACTTGGTTAAACTTTTAAGGCCGAATTTAATTACCACGCTGAACACATCACGGCGCGAACAAATGACGAACCACTCTTGCCTCTTCCACTGATTAGTTCAAAGTGGTTTATTGGGCTTTGAGAATCCTCAGATTAACCGCGGTTTGAAGGTTTTCGTTAGCGGATCTGACGTATTTTCCACGAAGTGGACAATAGCGACATTCTCGAATTCGCATTAACAGTCCCGAGTTTCCCCAGCTGCATAACAGCATCTCATTTCTACGGGTGGCTTCAAGTGTGCCAGCCTGTCGCTTGCCAGCCATCAGAGTGAAACAGACTCTTCACCGAAGGATGCAAGGGTTCGTGAACTCTTGATAAGGTCGATAGCCTCTTTCGGTAGCCAAATTACACTCCCATCGGTAGCGACGCTAGGCAAAGCAAACTACAAATTGGCGCATGCGAAGAACGGTGGTAACTCAAGTGGATTATAGCAAGTCTATTTTAAAGAAGTCTCTCTCGCGCTACCGTAGCAGCTCGATTTTATAAACGCGGTAAACATGAATAACGAAAATTAAATATTAATAATATTAAACAAAACTAAGTTAAATTATAACTACAGGACTATATACATTTACATATTTACAATAATGTACTCGTTACAAACTGGCACAAGGGAGCCGAAGGGCTCGGTGAATTAGACAGTCTGAAGTTTGCCGCCCAGACCGGTTTTTTTATACGCCTATACACTTACTCTTCTAACTCCGCTAGCGAATGACGGATCTCAATAGTAGCATGTCTGTAATAATATACGGACATGGAACTATTGAGAACCAGAGCTACAGATCCAAAGCCCTGGTAAAGGAGGATGGTTGTGATGATCTGGGCCGCGGTCACCACGTAAAGCAAGATAGGCCATAACCCCAATTCAAAGGCGTGAAGCGACCCGTGCCGAGGGATAAGTGATCGAGGGGGTGAAAAAGATGCTCGATCGTTAACGGAGCCTGTGGGGTACCTGGGCAACCCCCACAGTAAGCGTCCCTTGCCACGTTAATGCAGAGCGCTGACGTGGCGGACATGTATTCTCGCGCTACTCGTGGGAGCTGAAATGGAGAACAAAAACAAAAACTATAAAAAACAAACGGAGGTGCCAAACCCCTTTTGCTAGAGGTGGTTTGGCGAGGTCTCCCCCTCGTGGGGAGAGTAGTGGAGCGACGAAAGCTGCATCTGATAGCACCAGTGACCCCCCAGTAGTGGTAGGAAATAGCTCTAGGACATTTATTCTCGTGGGAGCTGAAATGGAGAACAAAAACAAAAACTATAAGAAACAAACGGAGGTGCCAAACCCCTTTGCCAGAGGTGGTTTGGCGAGGTCTCCCCATCGTGGGGAGAGTAGTGGAGCGACGAGTGCTGCATCTGATAGCACCAGTGACCCCCCAGCAGTGGTAGGAAATAGCTCTACCAACGCACTGGACGGGCCACTATCCGCGATGCGCAAAGTGGTGGAGCAGCTCGATTCAATAATCGAGTTCACTAGCGCAAAGCAAAACATAAGCAAAGAGTTAAAGCAGAGTCTCCGGAAAACTGTTCGTGTCGCAAGACAGTAACAGCAGGCTTATGCCAAGAGGGTGGAATGTCGGGAGAAGTCCGACAGAGAAACCCAGACAGTGGCCTCCAAGAGGGAGGGAAGAGAGAAGGTCGATACAGGCACTCAGACAGTGGCCTTCACCTTCTATGGAGCAGCCACGTCGCTCGAAGCGGCGGCCGAGTTCCCCTCGAAGGGAAAAGGCAAGGGCAAGGGCAATCGTAAGACGGCGTCGAACGCGAAGCGCCCTAGGAAGTCGCCAGGCGAGGGTGCAAAAACCGACACCACACGGCGTGCAACCGTTAAGGCCAAATGCCGTCTGGCTGAGGTAAGCGAGGGCGAGAGTGACCTCTCTGAGCAGAGCGTTGGTACCAGCAACCCGGCGCGACCGGGGCAGGGGGCGTTAACCTTTGGACGCTGGTCACCAGGAAGAAGCCGGCACCGGCACCGGAGGTACCGCGGCCCGCGAAGAAGGCCAAGGACAGAGGCGAGGCCTTGTGGTTGAAAACCGACAAGGACAAATATGCCGATGTCCTAAAGTCGATGAAGACGGCCGAAAGCCTTTCGGCCCTTGGGCAAGATGTGCGTAGCGTGAGACGCACCAACACGGGAGAAATGCTTCTGGTGCTGAAGCGAGGCGCACAATCTAGTGCGGTGTACAAGGCCTTGGCCCAAAAGGTCCTTGGTGAAGGCGCCCAGGTAAAGTCGCTAGGGGCGGAAATGACTCTTCAGTGCAAGCATCTGGACGAGTTCACAACCGCAGAAGATGTCGTCGCAGCCGTTAAGGAGCAATGCGACGTCACAATCGAGCGGGCCGCTGGGCGATTTAAAGATGAACCATCTGGCACCCAAGTAGCCTACCTCAGGCTACTGAAGGCGGATGCCAAAAAGGTAACCGAGAAAGGTAAGCTGAAGATCGGTTCGTCGGTATGTCCAATTGGCATACCCCAGCCACCTTCAGTGGATAGGTGCTATCGGTGCCTTGAGTCCGGTCACAAAGCCTACGAGTGCAAGAACATAGACAGGAGCAAACTATGTCGTCGCTGCGGCGAGGAGGGGTAAAAGAAGCGGGGTTGCACTAAGGCTCACAAGTGCCTTATCTGCACCGCTAAGAAGCAAGCCCATAAACATGCTATGGGCGGACCTTCGTGTCCCTTCGGTGAGGCAAATAAGAAGAAGCCGTGAACGTCACACAGCTAAATCTTAACCATTGTGCAGCAGTCCAACAGCTGCTGTGGTAGTCGGTCTCGGAGTCGAGGACAGATGTCGCCCTCTTATCAGACCCGTACAGCATTCCTGCCGGCAACGGCAATTGGGTGTCGGACGAGTCTGGAATGGTGGCAATCTGTACAACGGGACGGTTCCCGGTTCAAGAGGTAATACACTCCTCCGCCGAGGGTGTGGCGATTGCCAAGATCAATGGTGTGTTCTATTGCAGCTGCTACGCCCCACCAAGGTGGCCAATAGAACAGTTCTACCAGATGATCGACAGGCTCTCGTCGGACCTCGTGGGCCGGAAACCGGTAGTAATAGCGGAAGACTTCAACGCTTGGGCAGTGGAGTGGGGCAGCCGCTGTACAAATAGCAGGGGTCAAGCGCTAATGGAAGCGTTTGCGAAACTCGATACTGTGCTAGCTAATGATGGCTCCGCTAGTACATTCCGTAGAAACGGGGTGGAGGCGTGGATTGACGTAACCTTTGCCAGCCCGAGTCTGGCTCCAGGCATGGAATGGAGGGTAGACGAAGGCTACACCCATAGCGATCATTTAGCAATCCGCTTTAGGATCAACTATGGTGTGCAGCATCCGAGGGCGGGAGATCCCTGTCAGGCACGCGGATGGAAGTCCAATCACTTCGACAGCGAAGCTTTCACCGCGGCCCTGGGACTGGAGGCCAACACCGACAGTCTAAGCGGGGATGCGCTGGTAAATGCCCGGTATACTGGTGGAGTGCCGAGATTGTAGCTCTACGGTCAGCCTGCCTCAGAGCTAGACGTAGGATGCAAAGAGCTCGCACCGAGGATGCAAGAGAGAACCGCCGTGAAGTGTTTCGAGCTGCGAAATTGGCCCTTAACAAGGCCATTAAAAGCAGTAAGAGAGCGTGTTTCGACAACCTGTGTGAGAGTGCCAACGCGAATCCGTGGGGTGACGCCTACAGGATTGTGATGACCAAGACCAAAGGGGGCTCCTCACCCCCAGAACGGTCTCCGGACCGGTTGGCAACGATTATCGAAGTACTCTTCCCGTCTCGAGCCACAAGCCCCTGGCCACCTGCACTACGAGACAGTGCGGGCACGGCCGAAATAGTGGCTCCAGTGACGAATGAAGAACTACTCGCAGTGGCTAAATCCCTAGCAATGAACAAAGCTCCAGGGCCGGATGGAGTTCCAAACAACGCTCTCAAGGCAGCGTTCATAGCGAACCCGAACATGTTCAGGCTAGCTATGCAGAGACGCCTTGACGAGTGCCGTTTCCCCGATAAATGGAAAAGTCAGAAATTGGTGCTGTTGCCGAAGCCCGGGAAGCCGCCAGACGACCCATCGGCGTACAGACCAATCTGTCTGATCGACACGACTGGCAAACTGCTTGAGAGGATCATCCTCGACAGGTTAACCCCGTACGCGGAAGGTACGGACGGTCTGTCAAGCAACCAGTTTGGCTTCCGGAAGGGTAAGTCCACAGTGGACGCTCTCAAGTCAGTGATAAATACTGCCGAGATAGCGATCCAACGGAAAAGGCGAGGTATTCGATACTGTGAGTTAGTGACACTTGACGTGAAGAACGCATTCAACAGCGCAAGTTGGGATGCCATCGCGCTCTCGTTACACCGGCTTAGCCTACCGGTGGGTCTGTACCGGTCCTGGAAAGTTACTTCCAGAACCGCGTACTGCTATACGAGACCGATGCCGGTCAGAGAAGGGTTCCGATTACCGCCGGAGTCGCGCAGGGCTCGATCCTAGGCCCGGTGCTATACAACCTCATGTATGACGGGGTTCTAAGACTGAAGTTCCCTCCTGGGGTCAAGATCGTCGGCTTTGCTGACGTCTTAACCTTGGAGGTCTACGGGGAGTCAATTCCTGAGGTAGAACTAACCGCAGAACACGCGATTAGCACGGTGGAGGAATGGATGAGCGCGAGAGGCCTGGAGCTCGCTCATCATAAGACGGAGGTAGTTATCGTCAACAACCGCAAGTCGGCACAACATGCAGTTATCCATGTGGGAGAAGTCGCCATCACTTCACAGCGAAGTCTGAAGTCTCTCGGAGTCATTATAGACGACAAGCTGACCTTCGGCAGCCATGTCGACTATACATGCAAGAGAGCGTCGACTGCTGTTGCGGCACTATCGAGAATGATGTCCAACAGCTCAAAGGTGTGCGCCAGTAGACGTAGGTTACTGGCAGGCGTTGCCGTATCTATCCTCAGGTACGGCGGCCCGTCATGGTCAAGAGCACTGAGGGTAACCAGTTACCTACAGAAACTGGAGAGCACCTACCGCGTGATGTGCCTCAGAGTGATATCTGCCTACCGCACGGTATCACACGATGCATCCTGCGTGATAGCGAGCATGATGCCAGTCGGACTGGTCATTCGGAAAGATGAGGAGTGCTTCGAGCTACGTGGAAATAGGGGAGCTCGCGAGCGCACCAGGGTGACCTCGGTCGCCAGATAGCAGCGTGAGTGGGACAACTCCTCGAAAGGTAGGTGGACCCTCCGGCTGATAGCTACCATATCGAGCTGGGTGGGCAGACCCCATGGGGAAGTTCACTTCCACCTGACACAATTCCTGTCAGGCCATGGCTGTTTCCGACAGTACCTCCACAGGTTCGGGCACGCGGAGGTCCCAGTCTGCCCGGACTGCCCAGGTGTAGACGAAACTGCCGAACACATACTGTTCGTATGTCATCGGTTCGACGTCGAAAGAAGAGTAATGCTTGACGTCTGTGGCTGGGACACAACGCCTGATACCCTTATTCAGCGAATGTTTCAATCGGTGGAGAAGTGGAACGCAGTCTCGGCTGCTACCATCCAGATTGCCTGTAGGCTACAGGTAATCTGGCAGACGACGGGCACGGCTAACTAGTGATTGGTTAGCTGTAGCGAAAAAAGCCAAGCGCAAAAAGGAAGTGAATGGTCTGTTCATGCCGAGGCAGGTTTGGCACAGCGACTGGCAACCGCGTAAGGGGTAAACCCAGCCACCGCGAAGCAAGACAGAAGAGTGAGTGTATAGGCGTATAAGTAGACTGGCTCATGCCAAGACGGGAGGGTCGTAGCGTAGTATGTTGGGACTTAGCTATCGATGCCTCATGGCGTGGCAGAGGAGTGAAAGGGTGAGCATCCAAGTCAGTCTCACACGGCATGTTAAGGGTGAGCACAAAAGTCAGCCTCACATGGTATGGTAGAGGCTAGCACAAAAGCCTAGCAAGGAATGAAAACGGTGAGCACACAAGTCAGCCTCGCATGGTATGTCAGAAGTGGGGCCTAAGAAAAATGTCCCACATGGGATGCCAGGGGGTGTAACAGAGGTACAATAGATTGGCACGATCGAGAGTGAATCATGTGATAGGGTGAGCACCCAAGTCAGCCTCACATGGTATGGGTGGGGCGAGCACAAAAGTAAGCCTAGCAAGGAATGAGTAAGGTGAGCACACAAGTCAGCCTCGCAAGGAACGAAAAAGGTGAGCAAAAAAGTCAGCCTCATGTGGGAGTGTTTGAGAGTGAATCAAGGTGCGATAGAGAGAGCACCCAAGTAAGCCTCATACAGGACGCATGAACGCGTGAGTGAGAGTGAATGAGTACATCAAGTTCATCCCCCCAGAAGTAATACCGAGAGGTAGTTCCTGGGAGGAACAATGGCGGAGCCCAATGGAGTTTAGTCGGTATTCGAGTCCGACACGCTCCCAGTGCACCCCGTGCGGTAGCTTGGACCCTACCAATAGCACGTGTACTGGGCTAGGACGTATAGGTCTTCTCCATTGTAATAAAAACACTCACTCTTCTGTCTTGCTTCGGGGTGCCTGGGTTTACCCCTTACGCGGTTGCCAGTCGCTGCGCCAAACCTGCCTCGGCTTGAACAGATCATTCACTCCCTCTTTTGCGCTTGGCCTTTTTCGCTCCAGCCAACCAGTCACTAGTTAGCCGTGCCCGTCGTCTGTTGCTCGGTTCGCCAGATTACCTGTAGCCTACAGGCAATCTGAATGGTAGCAGCCGAGACTGCGTTCCACTTCTCCACCGATTGACACATCCGCTGAATAAGGATATCAGCCACAGACGTCAAGCATTACTCTTCTTTCGACGTCGAACCGATGACATACGAACAGTATGTGTTCGGCAGTTTCGTCTACACCTGGGCAGTCCGGGCAGGCTGCGACCTCCACGTGCCCGAACCTGTGGAGGTACTGTCGGAAACAGCCATGGCCTGACAGGAATTGTGTCAGGTGGAAGTGAACTTCCCTATGGGGTCTGCCCACCCAGCTCGATATGCTAGGTATCAGCCGGAGGGTCCACCTACCTTTCGAGGAGTTGTCCCACTCACGCTGCTATCTGGCGACCGAGGTCACCCTGGTGCGCTCGCGAGCTCCCCTATTTCCACGTAGCTCGAAGCACTCCTCATCTTCCCGAATGACCAGTCCGACTGGCATCATGCTCGCTATCACGCAGGATGCATCGTGTGATACCGTGCGGTAGGCAGATATCACTCTGAGGCACATTGTGACCGAACGGTTTCAAAGGCCAGGTATAGATGGTTTGTTGATACGAGAAGTGGCGAATTTTTAATGAATTGCGAGATTATCGGTCACTAGAGTTGTAGGTGTTGTGAAGATTGTTAGATTAAATCGAATTGAAATTGAAGTTATAAAATATTGAAATGTAACGGTGAAATTGAAAATATAAATATAATAAGAATGCTAAGGGATAGGAAAGGATGAAACGTTTTGTAACGACAGTGTGGCTAGTGGGAGTGATTTGCAGAAGATGCCGGATGGGGAGGATCGCAGCTTTGGGTGGATGGGGAGTGACAGGAAAGGGGGAACAAGGTGCCAGGGAAGGACAGAGGAGTTCAGAAGGGTCTGACGACCGAAGTAGTGCAGATGTGCTAAAAGTGCAAAATTAAGATTCCTAGTAAATCAGCCCAAGAAAAGCTTACACGATCGCTGATTGCAGGCGACTGTAACGACAGCTAATCACAAAGTATCGGAAGGTAAAGTCATCAGACGGGGTGAGAAGACACCGGAAAAGTGGCCACCTGGTTTCGTACCGATCTCACCCGGTTCCAGGTCCCGTCAAGCGCCATCGGTGTGAACGCCGCCAACACGGGAACCTCTCAGTGTGGAAAACCCTTCACTGACCACCTGGCAAGGGTTAATTACTAAGGATTTATTCACCCAACTGTCAGGTTTCGCCAAGTGTCAGCTTCCCACTCAGGCCCGTCAAACTCACTGAGCCCCTGAACAACCGGAGCATCAAGAAACCGTCACATAAACGCCGAACAGCTGAACGACCTCGAGCCATCCCCTTCCACCACCAGCCACCAACCACGTGCACGTGAAGGAAGCGACCCTAATAATAGATCGATAGTTGATAGGCCAGGAATAAATCACAAATAAAAGGTAATCCACGTTTACGCTTTGTTATATTTGGAATCTCGAAGCCGTGTAAAGAAACCCTAAATATCCCCCACCCTATGGAACGACCCTGAGTTCGCGGTTCGTGCAGCCCTCTTAGAGAGTACTCACAGTGGCGCCCAACAAAAATTAATATCTGAGGAGTATTTGAAGGATCGAGTGTGGGGGGAATCTCCAAAAACAATTTGTCGATTTTATGGATAGGATAAATACTAACGGTTAGACGCTCAAACGTATAGAGCAGGAGACTTTCGTCATCTTTATTCAATTAGCTACAAATAATTATCGTTGCCCTCGTACTGCGGTGGCTCAGCAAAATGGTGGATGTCGTTATTCTACATAAATATCTCCATCTCAACGTAGATTTGCTTAGTGAGGATGAGTTAGATTTTGAACTCAGAATACGAGACATTGTGATTAATGATGATATTTCCCTAGCAAAACGCCGTCGTCACCTAGCAAGTTGCCTGAAAGAAGAATTAGACAAGAAGGTTACTAGTTTGGCTTTGTTTACTGGCGATGCCGAAAGAGACCTGGCAATATTGGAGGCCAAAAGAGAAAGTTTAGCAATAATGTTAGAGCATAGCTTAGACAAACCAGAATATGAAATGAAAATGATACATTTAACTAGTCGCCTTATTCGCCTTAGGAACCGCACAGATGGAGATCAGAAAGAAGCAGTACACAAAGAGTATGAAAAGGCTATGGCCCTATATAAAGAGCATTTTCAGTTCAATCACGACTTGGCAGGAAATCTATCTGAGGTAATGACCAGACACTCCGAAGAACCCGGATCGGACTTGATCGATCTGACTGGTGACTTTAACCGAATGACTCTGGACAGAACAGCCAAAGGTACTGATGACGAGTTGCAGCACGACCCCCGTCTTAATATTTCTAAAAATTCCATTTCTCTTGACCTCGAGGAAATATTAGATCAAATGAAATCGACGTTTGGACAACGCTGCCAAGTTTTACGTCAAGAACTAGCCGAAAAAGAGAGAATCATAAACGCTTTGAAATCGAGGCTGAGTGGGTTCCCACAACAAAAGGTTTCATATAAGTTGGTAGAGGAAGATGGACCAGAAAGGGTAGATGACTATGAAGATCTACTAGGACATCTGAAACCTCAGCAACCTAAATTCAGTTTTCCAGGGGCAATAAATAATAACTCACACTGGATAGGAAATGATACCAGGGCGCAACCCAGCATAACTCAACCCGAAACCCCGGTATTTCCCCAATCTCAACCTTTCCCGTCATCCTCACGCTATCAATC
Source organism: Topomyia yanbarensis (assembly GCF_030247195.1). Lineage (NCBI taxonomy): Eukaryota > Metazoa > Arthropoda > Insecta > Diptera > Culicidae > Topomyia > Topomyia yanbarensis. The sequence goes on along the minus strand of NW_026683338.1, from coordinate 251,946 downwards.
ACAGCTGCACCCACACGTACCCTATCCAGCCCCACCACTTAACACCTATTCGAATTGTTCTATGACTTAACCCTACCAGCCAATACGTCGTAAAACATTATCGGTAGTTGAATGGAAAATTGGGAAATATTCAGGAAACGATCACGGGCTTGGTCTCAACGAGTTTCTGTGGAATATTTCCCATATGGCTTTTTCTGAGCGTACCAGCGAACAAGAGTTATTCGAATCCGCGATACACTTATTCGAAGGTAATGCTCTGAGTTGGTATCTAACCATGAATTCTCAAAATCGCTTGATGAATTGGAACCATTTGGTTCATGAGCTTAGAGCTATGTTCATCCACCCCGAATTGGATTCCATGATACACCTAAAATTAATGCAACGTCGACAACAAAGAAATGAAACTTTCCAATCCTACTATTTGGATATGGAGAAACACCGTCAGCTATAATTTTAGAAAAGCCAACTATAATAGCATTATTGACTTCCTGTCGAATATCCACTGGACTGAAATTCTCGACAATGATGATGTCAACGTTGCAGTGCAGACCTTCTCCAATGTTATGAGCTATGCTATCGATCGCTATGTACCCAAAAGAAGTGGCCTTCAATCTAAGCACCCAGCGTGGTACACTGCCGAGCTGAGACGGTTAAAAGCGACTAAAAGAGCCGCTCTGAAGAAGTACTCCAAGTTTGGGGGCTACATGCTGCGACAACACTACGTTCATGTTAACCAAGTCTATAAAAAGACATCGAAGCGTTGCCATGCCGATTACTTGCGAAACGTGCAACGTAAGTTGAAATCCGAACCTAAAACATTCTGGAAGCATGTAAACGAGCAAAGAAAGGAATCCGGGTTGCCTTCAACGATGAGCTATGGAGGACGTATGAGCTCTAGTTTACAGGAGATCTGCCAACTATTCTCTGAAAAGTTCGCGAGTGTTTTCTCCAACGAGAAACTGACACCTACCCAGGCTTCACGCGCGGCTCTCAATGTACCTCAATCATACCAGTCTTTGAACTCTATCAATATCGACAATAATATGGTACAACTGGCGATTAGCAAAATGAAGGCTTCAACCTCGGCAGGCCCAGATGGTATACCAACTATTATTCTAAAAAAATGCTCTGCCGGTCTAATTGAACCTCTTTGTCATCTGTTTCAATTGTCGCTATCAACCGGAGTATTTCCCGAACTCTGGAAATCCTCCTTCATGTTTCCAGTTCACAAAAAAGGTGATAAAAAGGTAGTTGACAATTACCGTGGTATTACAACGCTAAGCGCAGTTCCTAAGCTGTTTGAAATGGCTGTGTTGGAACCCATCTCCAGCCACTGCAAACAGTATATCTCCGAGACTCAGCATGGATTTATGCCGAAACGTTCAACATCTACGAATCTTCTGTCGTTCACAACATATGTTACAGATGCTATGTCGGACGGCCTTCAAACTGATGTTATCTACACGGATCTTTCAGCTGCTTTTGACAAGATAAATCACGCTATTGCTGTGGCAAAATTGGATAGACTTGGCTTTGGTACTAATATTCTCCGTTGGATGCAATCGTATCTCAGTGATCGTCGTCTAGCAGTCAAGATAGGTGATTGTGTATCCGAAGAGTTCTTTGCTTCATCTGGTATTCCGCAAGGCAGCCATCTCGGTCCATTGATTTTTCTTCTGTATTTCAACGACGTTAACTTTTGTTTAGAAGGACCACGGTTGTCTTTCGCCGACGACCTCAAGTTATACCATAGAATACGGAATACTGATGATGCAGCTTTCCTTCAACGCCAACTGGAAACCTTTGCGGAATGGTGCGAGATCAACCGAATGACCCTAAACCCCAAGAAATGTACGGTCATTACGTTCTCGAGGAAAAAAACGCCAATTCGATTCAATTACTGTCTAGCTGAATCCACAATTGACAGAGCGAATTGCGTCAAAGATCTCGGAGTTTTTCTCGATGAACAACTGACGTTTAAACAGCATATCAGCTATATTGTCGCAAAGGCATCACGCTGTTTGGGGTTCATAATGAGAATATCTAAGCACTTTTCAGATATTTACTGCTTGAAATCTCTCTACTGCTCACTCGTTCGATCAACTCTGGAATATTGTTCAGTTGTGTGGAACCCTCATTATCTCAACGGTGTCCATCGAATTGAGACAGTACAGCGCAGATTTGTTCGGTTTGCCCTTCGTCGATTGCCTTGGAGCAATCCTCACCAGCTGCCAAGTTATGAAAGCCGGGGTTTGCTTATTGGACTCGATACATTGCAAGTGCGACGGGATCTATTCCGTGCTATGACGATTTCGGATATTTTACAAGATCGAATTGACTGCCCCGAGCTTCTCAGTGCGATAAATATGAATGTTCGCCCTCGCGCCCTTCGCAATAATTTATTCCTCCGATTACCTCTTCGCCGGACTAACTATGGAGTAAACGGTGCCATCATTGGTTTGCAGCGGACCTTCAACAGAGTGTCATCCGAGTTCGATCTTCACATTCCACGTAGCAGATTACATGTTGACTTTTTAAATAGATTAAGAAATTATCATTAGGACCACACTGTGTCTGTTGATATTAATTAATTATAAATAAATTAAATAAATATTCCGGAATATGAACAAGCCGCTTCACGAGTTGGAGAAGTTTGACCTCCTTAAACGAAACTTGAGACTTGATTATAAACGAGCCATGATTGGAAAATCAGTGTGCACGATGGATTCTCTGATAGCCGTGTGCCATGAAATCGATGCAACTAACTGCCCATTATATACTCATGCTTTCACTCAACCACGAGAGGTAAGCTATGTTCAGTATGACTCACAATCTCTTCCAACCCACTCTATGAATAATCGAAATTTTCAACCCCGTTCATTCCATGAATCAAAATCGAATGAGCAATGGAGAAATAAATCCCAGCAACATCTCTCACAAAGCAACTCGCACTCACAAAAATTTGAACCGAAAGGAGAATGTTCCTACGCTAGTACAGCAAAAGCTTCGGACGCCAGAAGCCTGGATGGATTGGTTGCGGCCCATCGGCCACCTCCACCGAACACTTGTTATAACTGTGGAAAATCACATCACTATAATAGATGTCCAGATTCACTCAAAGTCTTCTGTACTATTTGCGCATTCAAAGGTTTCGAGAAAACACACTGCCCGTATTGTTTAAAAAACGGAATTCGGACCGCCTAAAGACGCGAGGTGTTCCGAATATAAGCGCATACCGTTCCACTAATCACATTTTGAAAATTATCGTTAGTGATAAATTAGATCAAAGACCATATATAAATCTAAAAATATTTGGAGTAAAAGTTCAGGAATCAGGAATCAGTAGCGTCTGGCTCGAATGGCACGTTCCCCATGTTGATCGGAGATTTGTGCCTTGCCAAGAATCGTCTTTTCATCATTTTCCTGATGGGAAGGATTGGGGAAGTGGTAAGGTTAGGGGTAAGGAAAACAACGACACATAACAATTAAAACAGAGCATTCTGCACCCCCGGAGTGATGCTGAACGATCTGCAGGTGCTACAACAGCAGGAATAAAATTTCCAACCCCCGGAGGGATTTAGAACCTCTACTCAAACAGTGAGCGGATATATCAACACCCTCGAGGGGATATTGAGATAACAGAACGACAACACCCCCGAAGAGATATTGTCATTCAAATACGGCTAAAAAAACTATAGCTCTTTACCACACTGGGTTAGGAACAAAAGCATACCCTTAAATTTCAGCTCTCTGTACATAGGTTCATCTATGTATGGAGAACCAAAAATCCGGATGCGCAATTGCATTAATACAGGGCAATTGTATATCAAATGATATGATGTTCCGTAATCGGATTCACAAAGATCACATGAATAATACTCAGTGCGCTGAATAATAGCCATGTGATAATTGAGTTTGCAATGTCCAGTCAGTGCCCTGACCAGAATACTGCAGTTGTGCTTGGAAAAATGCAACGAATTTCTTGACATTTTCGGACTCACATCCGGCAGAAAAGCCTTTGTTTGAACGCAAGTTTGCAAGCTACGCCAATGGTTGGCATGTTCGAATGCAGCCCAAGAGCGAATCTTGTGCTTTATCCAACTTATTGACAGTGGTAGAACTGGTTCTGGACCAACGAAATCAGTCGCAGCGCCAGCTCTAGCCAATTCGTCCGCCCATTCATTTCCAGTAATACCGGAATGACCGGGTACCCATAGAAGGTAGATAGCATTTGAAATGCTAAGTTCTTCGATTTGAGTTCGACATGCGATTACTAATTTCGATCTCAAATCTGCCGAACTAAGTGCTTTCAGGGCAGCCTGACTGTCAGAGCAAAAATAGTTTCTTTTACCGCAAATTCCCTGTTGAAGTGCGGATTGTACGCCACACAGAATCGCAAAGATTTCTGCTTGGAATACGGTACAGTATCTACCAAGCGAATGAGATTGGTTCAATCTCATCTCATGACAATAGGCACCAGCACCGGCTCGGCCCTCCAACAAAGAACCGTCCGTATAACAAACTACGTATTCTTCAAGTTGTCGCTCCATCCAGCCAGACAGCCATTCCTCACGAAGAGGAATTCTCACATTGAAAGTTTTAGTAGGAAAACTACATGTGAGTGAAAGGTCACTGGGAGCAAGTGTATATTCATCCCAAGTAACCATTTGGGGCCACAGTCTTGTGTGGCTAGTTACACGATCTATTGGGTTACTGTTCCAGAGCCCAGTAACCTTAAGACGGTATGCACAAGAAAGTGCTTCTTGTTTCAGAAACACATGTAGTGGTTTTATGTTCAAGAGTGCCTCGAGAGCAGCAGTAGGTGTTGTCGAGAACGCACCAGTCATCGCCATCAAGACCATCCTCTGAAGATGGTTTAACTTTGATTGGATTGTCGTGACTTCTCCCTTCTGCCACCAAACAAGGCACCCGTATGGCAGTATTGGTCTAACAATTGTTGTGTAGATCCACTGAATGTACTTGGGTTTGAGTCCCCAGGATTTGCCGAAAGCCCGTCTACATTGGCCAAAGGCCATGCAAGCTTTCTTGATCCTGAAATCGATGTGAGCTGTCCAATTAAGTTTTGAGTCGAGAATTACCCCAACGTACTTAACTGGATCTTCGACAATAATTTCAGAGTCAAAAAACTGCAATGGACGAGCTCCGGTTGTACTTCTTCGCTGCGTGAAAAGCACCATTGAGGTTTTATTTGGATTAACTGATAGTCCAACATGAAGACACCACCGCTCAACAACACATAAGGCTTGTTGCATCAAATCAAAAAGTGTGTTAATGCAAATACCGGTGATCATTATATGATAATCATCGGCGAAACCATACGTCGGAAACCCAAGCTCATTTAGTTTTCTCAACAAGCTATCGGCGACAAGGTTCCATAGAAGTGGTGACACCACACCACATCCGCAGACACTCAGTTTCCTCATCTCTACTTGTCTTAACGATGAGCACAGATGTCGGTTGCTAAGCATTGCGTGTATCCAGTTCGTGATATATGAAGGTACTCCATGATCTCGTGCTGCTTCCAAAATGGATTCGAAAGACACGTTGTCAAAAGCACCTTCAATATCGAGAAAAACTCCTAAACTTGATTGCTTTTGTGAAAAAGCTTTTTCAATGTTGTAGACAACATTGTGTAACAGGGTGGTAGTAGACTTCCCCCGCTGATATCCATGTTGCATTGCATGCAGCGGGTGCTCGCCCAAGCTACCATCCCGAATGTAGTGGTCGATTAAACGTTCCACTGATTTGAGAAGGAAGGTCAGACTGATCGGTCTAAGGCTCTTTGCCTCCTCATAAGTGACGCGGCCACCTTTGGGAATGAATTTGACAGTTATTTCCATAACTGACATACTTCAACCCGCCGGATGCCACGCGGCCTCTAGGCTGGTTTTGTCCGGAGAAAGATAATAGAGTTATCAACCTCCTAGTAGACCACAGCCAGTTACTGGGGAGTTCGCCCGGCTCTTCCCAGGCTCCGTTCGCCATTGAGAATATTTTAAACCCCCTCAACAATTTTACCCATAGCACGGGTCGCATGACACTATGGAATTGGGGTTCCCTGTTTGGTGTTACCACCGGAACAGGTAGTCCGTAGTGTAATTCTTAGCCGGTTGAAACAACCACTACCGACACTACACGGCTTATCTAGGCTGTTCGGAGAAAGAAGCTGACATTGATGGACAGCTCCCATAGATGGTCGAACAGTCGGCAATTGAATTGGAACCATTTGGTTCATGAGCTTAGAGCTATGTTCATCCACCCCGAATTGGATTCTATGATACACCTAAAATTAATGCAACGTCGACAACAAAGAAATGAAACTTTCCAATCCTACTATTTGGATATGGAGAAACTATTCCGGAATATGAACAAGCCGCTTCACGAGTTGGAGAAGTTTGACCTCCTTAAACGAAACTTGAGACTTGATTATAAACGAGCCATGATTGGAAAATCAGTGTGCACGATGGATTCTCTGATAGCCGTGTGCCATGAAATCGATGCAACTAACTGCCCATTATATACTCATGCTTTCACTCAACCACGAGAGGTAAGCTATGTTCAGTATGACTCACAATCTCTTCCAACCCACTCTATGAATAATCGAAATTTTCAACCCCGTTCATTCCATGAATCAAAATCGAATGAGCAATGGAGAAATAAATCCCAGCAACATCTCTCACAAAGCAACTCGCACTCACAAAAATTTGAACCGAAAGGAGAATGTTCCTACGCTAGTACAGCAAAAGCTTCGGACGCCAGAAGCCTGGATGGATTGGTTGCGGCCCATCGGCCACCTCCACCGAACACTTGTTATAACTGTGGAAAATCACATCACTATAATAGATGTCCAGATTCACTCAAAGTCTTCTGTACTATTTGCGCATTCAAAGGTTTCGAGAAAACACACTGCCCGTATTGTTTAAAAAACGGAATTCGGACCGCCTAAAGACGCGAGGTGTTCCGAATATAAGCGCATACCGTTCCACTAATCACATTTTGAAAATTATCGTTAGTGATAAATTAGATCAAAGACCATATATAAATCTAAAAATATTTGGAGTAAAAGTTACCGGGCTATTGGATAGCGGGAGTATGTGTACACTAATCGGGCCTACGGTCTATAAGAAATTTTTGTCATGGAAAATAACTGAGCCGAAGACGTCGATCGATCTGAGGACAGCGAGCGGAGAAAGTTTCGAAGTTTTAGGAGAAATGGAAATCCCGTTCGAAGTTGGGAGACAGCTGCGCTTGGTTCGAACCCTCTTAGTACCACAACTACAAGTGGGCTGTATTTGCGGGGTCGATTTTTGGAAACTATTTGGTATTGAACCGAGGTTCGTTGATTGCGTAACAGAAGTAGAAGAAATGTCCGATAAGCTGACATTTCGACCTGCGCACTTAACAGACGAACAACAACATCAAATAGATACGATAAAATTAGAATTTAAATCGGTGGTGCCAGGGAAACTGGATACCACACCACTGAGCGAACATAAAATTGTCATAATGGAGCAATTTTTAAAAGAGAAACCGGTGCGACAGTTTCCTTACAACTACTCTCCGTCCATGCAGACAGCAATTAGAGCGGAGGTAGACAGGATGCTAGCACGCGGAATAATAGAAAAGTCTCAATCCGATTGGTCACTGAATATGGTACCAATTAAAAAGACTAACGGAGACTTACGGTTGTGCATAGACGCACGCAAGTTGAATGAACGCACGGTTAGGGATGCGTATGCTTTGCCTCACCAAGGGCGAATCTTGGGAAGCTTGGAGAAGGCGAACTATCTATCCACAATTGACCTCTCCGAAGCCTTTCTACAGATACCGCTGGAGAAGGAGTCGCGCAAATTCACTGCGTTTAACGTTGCAGGGCGAGGGATGTATCAATTCACCCGCTTGCCATTTGGGCTCATAAACAGTCCAGCTACGCTCTCCAGACTAATGGATGTAGTACTTGGGTTCGGCGAACTAGAACCAAGAATTTTCGTGTACCTGGATGACATTGTGGTAGTTTCAGATACCTTTGAGGAACATTTACAGTTGCTCAGAGAAGTCGCCAAGAGACTCCGATTAGCGAATCTGACGGTAAATTTATCCAAATCACGATTTTGTGTGTCAGAACTGCCATTTCTAGGGTACATATTGTCATCAGAGGGGTTACGCCCCAACCCAGATAAGGTACGACCTATAATGGAGTATGAGAAACCAAATACCATAACTAAGCTGCGCCGGTTCTTAGGAATGGCCAACTACTACCGCCGCTTTATTCCCAATTTCAGTGGTATGTCCATTGACGGACATGCTACAAACACAAGGGAAGACGGTGACCTGGAATAAGAAAGGAGAACTCGCGTTTGGAGAAATCAAAAGGTGGTTAGTTTCTGCACCGCTACTCGCCAGTCCAGACTTTACGCAAGAGTTTATTGTTAGCACGGACGCCAGTGATGTGGCAGTAGCAGCAGTTCTAACTCAAATTCAAGAGGGAGAGGAAAAAGTAATTTCCTACTTTTCCAAAAAACTTAACGGTGCACAACGAAACTATGCGGCCACCGAAAAGGAGACATTAGCTGCCCTATTAGCTATCGAGAATTTTAGAGGGTATTTAGAAGGAACCCACTTCACCCTAGTTACTGACGCATCCGCCTTGACGTTTATTCTACGCTCCAAGTGGCGAACTGCGTCGAGACTGAGCAGATGGAGTTTGACACTCCAACAATACGACCTGACAATAGTCCATCGTAAAGGTAAAACCAATATCGTACCGGATGCCCTCTCCAGAAGTGTTTCCATGGTGTCAGCCTTGACGACTTCACCGTGGTACACCTCTATGCGAAAGAGAGTACTAGATAACCCCGAGAAGTTCATGGACTTTAGGGTGACGGACGGACAACTTTACAAGATGGTGCGATCCCATGATTTCCCTTTTGACTCACGTTTTGACTGGAAATTGGTACCTCCGGAAGAGAGTCGAACTCAAATTTTAGTGGAATGCCATGAAAACTCGATGCACATAGGAATCGACAAAATGTTGGCAAAGGTAAAACTCAATTATTACTGGCCTGGAATGGTCACTTCCATTCGCAATCACGTGAAACAGTGCACACTCTGCAAAGAGAATAAAGCACCTACGGTCGCCGTGGTTCCCTTAATGGGTGAACAACGTTCCGCTCAGCATCCCTGGCAAACCATTGCCATCGACTACGTGGGCCCCCTACCTCGAAGTCGGAAAGGTAATATTTACCTACTGGTCATACTGGATGTGTTTTCGAAATGGATCCAATTATATCCCGTTCGAAAAATTTGCGCGAAGTCATTGGTGGACGTTCTCCGAGATGGTTGGTTCCACCGTAATTCGGTACCGGAAAAAATCATCACGGATAACGCTTCAACATTTACCAGCAAAGATTTTTCGACAACGCTAGAAAACTTCGGGGTGAAGCATTGGTTCACTTCCAAGTATCACTCCCAGGCTAATCCTGTGGAGCGAGTAAATCGTTCAATTAATGCCGCGATAAGATCGTACGTGCGCCAAGATCAAACGAAGTGGGACACTAAAATTTCAGACATTGAATTCGTTTTCAACAACACGGTGCATGCCTCAACTGGGTTCACACCACACTACGTAATTTTTGGTCAGGAAACTGCCAGTCGCGGCTATGATCACCGGAGAGAGGAAGTTGAAGAGTCAATTGAAAATAGTATTTCGAGAATGGGCACAATTTCTGGGGAGATACGTGAAATCGTGAGAAAAAAAATTAAGAAAGGCACATGAGAATACTAAAATGAAGTATGATCTGCGACGAAGAAACTTTGCTAAACCACACCACGTGGGAGACTTGGTCTATAGGAGAAACCCTAAACAATCCAGTGCCAGTGAACAATATAATAGTAAATATGGGCCGCAGTATCTACCATGCGTTATACTTGCGAGGCACGGCAGTTCATCATATGAATTAGTGGACGTTGATGGCAAAAATCTTGGGATATGGCCGGGGCAATTATTGAAACCAGGTTAAATCCTGAAAAGTAGATGAGAATAAATTAATTATAGAATAAAGATGGTGGCTGTTATAACAATACGCGACTTACCTGAGCAATAGATAGTGATTCACCCAGGGACTGGTATTGGAGGTGAACGTCGTACATCACCTACCATGATGAACGAGGGCTCATACGATCTGGACGATTAAAACTTAATAATAGAACCGCACCATGGACAATGGGGGTGACTATGAACCATCCTCAAACGATTACTTGTAATCACGCTGAAAATCACATTTGATGGTTCGATAAGTATCAGTTGGTAGTAACAAACGACCTAACTAACGAAAAGTCGATAAAGAAGGCAAAAGCGTTGCCTCAGTTTATTTCAGGTTCAAATTGACCGGTAAAGAAATAATAGAAAATCGGCACAAATGGGGAATTTGACCAATTTTTAGAAATTTCTTCATTTGAGAATAGCAAATACGTTGATACCGGCGGGGATCTGATAATTCGTCGGGAGTTGGTCTGGTCCCGTCAAGATAGATATTAGAGATAATGGGGTTCATTATCAAAACGGCGAAATAGAATCTTAGCTCTACATGGTTGGTACATGTGGGGGAACATGGCAGTCAAATGTGACGTAGACTTGCATTTAGTTAGTTTCGCAATATAATTTATAAAGTTAGGCATACTTACGATGCAGATTACGGGAGATGGAGATAGACGTAACTTTTTTTACCGAGGATAATGCGGAATTTGTTCACGTTGGTTGATTGAACGGGGAATGTGCGAGCGTTGAAGCTCTTTATATTTGGAAGTGTAATCGGTTCAGTGGGAACATTAAGAAGATATGAAAATGGAGATATACTTGAAGTGTCCTCAATCAAATAATTTTTGTTGGATCGGTTCGAATAGTAGTATGTTGAGTCGTTATAATGGCGAAAAAGAAATGCTCTCATGGATATCGCATTTCTTTTTTCCCCGGAGTGTGGGGGACTGTGACCGAACGGTTTCAAAGGCCAGGTATAGATGGTTTGTTGATACGAGAAGTGGCGAATTTTGCATGAATTGCGAGATTATCGGTCACTAGAGTTGTAGGTGTTGTGAAGATTGTTAGATTAAATCGAATTGAAATTGAAGTTATAAAATATTGAAATGTAACGGTGAAATTGAAAATATAAATATGATAAGAATGCTAAGGGATAGGAAAGGATGAAACGTTTTGTAACGACAGTGTGGCTAGTGGGAGTGATTTGCAGAAGATGCCGGATGGGGAGGATCGCAGCTTTGGGTGGATGGGGAGTGACAGGAAAGGGGGAAGAAGGTGCCAGGGAAGGACAGAGGAGTTCAGAAGGGTCTGACGACCGAAGTAGTGCAGACGTGCTAAAAGTGCAAAATTAAGATTCCTAGTAAATCAGCCCAAGAAAAGCTTACACGATCGCTGATTGCAGGCGACTGTAACGACAGCTAATCACAAAGGATCGGAAGGTAAAGTCATCAGACGGGGTGAGAAGACACCGGAAAAGTGGCCACCTGGTTTCGTACCGACCTCACCCGGTTCCAGGTCCCGTCAAGCGCCATCGGTGTGAACGCCGCCAACACGGGAACCTCTCAGTGTGGAAAACCCTTCACTGACCACCTGGCAAGGGTTAATTACTAAGGATTTATTGACCCAACTGTCAGGTTTCTCCAAGTGTCAGCTTCCCACTCAGGCCCGTCAAACTCACTGAGCCCCTGAACAACCGGAGCATCAAGAAACCGTCACATAAACGCCGAACAGCTGAACGACCTCGAGCCATCCCCATTCACCACCAGCCACCAACCACGTGCACGTGAAGGAAGCGACCCTAATAATAGATCGATAGTTGATAGGCCAGGAATAAACCACAAATTAAAGGTAATCCACGTTTACGCTTTGTTATATTTGGAATCTCGAAGCCGTGTAAAGAAACCCTAAATATCCCCCACCCTACGGAACGACCCTGAGTTCGCGGTTCGTGCAGCCCTCTTAGAGAGTACTCACAACATCACGCGGTAGGTGCTCTCCAGTTTCTGTAGGTAACTGGTTACCCTCAGTGCTCTTGACCATGACGGGCCGCCGTACCTGAGGATAGATACGGCAACGCCTGCCAGTAACCTACGTCTACTGGTGCACACCTTTGCTATGCACATAAAAACCCCTCCCCGAAGTAATGCCGTAAGGTAGTGCCGGGGAGGAATCAGGCTCTGGGCAAATGCAGTGGTTTTTTAGCGGGTCGGGTGATGGCAGCCCAAACCCGTTCCCTGAGACATTGGTGTTTTGTACATTTTCCCTCAGGTCTAGGGTTCTCCTGAAAAGTTTTTTACTGCTCTCTAAAAAAGGAAACACACACAGACATTTGCCGAATTCGACGTACTGAGTCGAATGGTATATGACAGACGGCCCTCCGGTCCGGGATTAAGTTGCCGATGTTCAGAGTGATTGCATAACCTTTCTATAGGAGAAAGGCAAAAAAGGTCATCGCGGGAGAGATGCCGCATGTACGGGTGAGACGCTGCACCGTGGCCACAAACTGAAAAATGGCGAACAAAAGTATTTTTTTATCCCGTTGATGTTTTTGTTATTAGGTGTCTTCAGCTGAGTTTCATGAAGTTTGATTACACCTATAAATCGGCTTGCACCTTAACTTTTCTTAAGGGGGTACTACCATTTCTAGAAACATTTTTTGCCTTTCTCAATAGATTAGGAATCGGCGTTTCAGTCTGTTGTTTAATAAAGAACTCCTGTATGTTCTCTTCTTCCGATGTTTCGGTCCTTATTGGACCTTTCTCAAGAAATCGAAATTTTGGTGTTCTCTTGTCGGTTAGCTCTTGCTAAACGCATAGCTGTCAGGTTCTGCCTAAGTTTCTGGTTTCGGCTTATGAAACCCTTCGTCGTGCGAAAACTGTTTATATCAATAATTTAATTTTGGACCACGATTGGCGTCACAGCACAACTGTGCAGTGACGCCAATCGTGGTCCAAAATTAAATGATTGATATAAACAGTTTTCGCACGACGAGGGGTTTTCGAATTTAGTTCGTAAAAAAGGTTACGTAAATCGAATATTACGTAAAAAAGAGGTTCGTAAATGGAGGTTTCAGTGTATATAGTTGCAAAGTCATGTATAAGAAAATTGTAATGTATACATTTGAAAGCTTTTTATAAATATAAGCAACTAAAAAATTCTCGTGTTCACGATTGAGAAAGGCACAATTGCACCGCTAGGTGGATTCAAACAGGTTTTTTGTTCAACAACAAAATTCTTTCGCAACATTGTGTAATGGTTAAGTTGGAGTAACTCAATTAAGGGTACTATTCATCTACATGTTTGTACGAACGATATATATCTATGCGTTGGTAGGATTTCCTGAAAAGCAGTTTTTGGCTGTTTTCCCCAACAATGAATTTGTATAACTTAGATTTGTTCATGAAAGATTCATTTTGAAAAATCATCAATTCGTTGAAATTTTCGTTTTACATTTCTTATAAAAGAAATGTATAGAATTCGCTCAAACTTTCAAGATTTTTTCCGAGGCCCGGAGGGCCAAGTCTTATATACCAATCGACTCAGCTCGACGATTTGGGACAATGTCTGTGTGTGTGTGTGTGTGTGTGTGTGTGTGTGTGTCTATGTGTGTGTGTGTATGTAACGGACAAATTCTCATTCGTGTTTCTCAGCAATGGCTGAACCGATCTTATCCAAACCAATTTTAAATGAAAGAACTAAAAAACAGTATGAACGCTATTAATTTGTTTTTGATTCTGATGTTTAGTTTCCAAGATATTTATGTTTGAATGTATAAAAATGGCGTTTTTTGCAGTTTTTTTTGGATTATCTGCCGAAATTGACAACATAGATTAACAATTTATTACCAAAAAAATGGAACAAAACAAAAAAAAGGACTTTTAATGTCGTGCTGAAAACTTTTCGGTACTCCGTGATGCAACTCGACGCTTAAGCTTCCATTTCCCGACGGTTTTCAGCGTCCTGGGATTCGGGAAATAAATAATAAATTTCCCGGGATACCGGGAATACAGAAGAAAAATAAAAAGGTGAATGATATTCTTGAAAATAAAAGAATAAATTGAAAAGTTTTCAAACCCGTTTGATTGCATGTATATCTGTCCTAAAGCAGTTGTCAGAAGATGGCGATTTGGTGGCCTACACATCATTCAATCATTTTATAACTCGTCAATAAGTTTACGCAACATCAACTTTTTCTTGGCTATATGTATAACCTAAATTTTGGTACATACGATTACGATTGGGAGTTACTGTCCAATATTGGAATTCGTTGTTCTGATACGATGGAATGTGATCAATTTAATGCAAAACACCTTCTTTGGTAATTTTGAATGAAAAGATTGAGCTGCTTTAGGGTAGTGTGCAGTTACTTCTGATCAAAAGAGGAATGTTTCTATTTTGAATCCATTTCCGTCACAGTAGGATCAGCATCATTTCGAATTAAGTGTGAATCAAAATCAAGCAGATAATGGACGAACTGTGCAGCGATGGATGAAGCCTACCATCGATTTCCTGTTACGGGCAAGTATCTGGATTGCTTGATCTTATCCCTTCAAAAATCCTGCCTGCATCCTTGAAAGCGACATTCAAAGAGTTTAGATGCGCATGATATTGGACAGATACAACGTTATGTATTTCTTTTCATACATCCAAAAATTAACACATATTACAGTTACGGTATAACAAATAAGACGAAATATTCATTCGATGAACCGACCAAATATTTATGCAGACATTCTAGAAACATTCCTTATTTTAAATAGCGTTTGCTATAAGTAGTAGAAACAAACACGCATCGATTTTTTAAGAAAGTAATGCAATTTCCATTACTAATTTGTTTGCAAGCCCTTTCATTCAAGATCTAACTATTAAAAAAAACTATAACAAGAACTGTTAAAAAATCGGATCAATCGGCTCATCGGTTGCAGAGATATCGTACGCATCACTGACGCTACTGTAAGGAAATGCTTCGGTACAACGGCCGGCAAATTAATCCATTTTTGAATGAAAAAATCAATTTTGAGTATGACTTGGACTATATACCTAAAAAAAATCACGAAAACATATCAGTGAACCTAAAGATATATAGTCCATTGGTCTGCAAATCAGTTGAAAAAGCACAATCTGCATTCACTACTCACTCCAAATGATTGGCGGTAAAGATATTGCCTACAGAATTTCATTCGCAGAACCTAAGTCTTTTGGAATAAATTAAAAATCTTTTTTCCGGGGATTCCCGAATCCCGGGAATGAGAAAACACAATTTCCCGGGAATCGAGAATCCCGGGAAATACAAAAATCCCGGGATTCCCGGGAAATAAATTCCCAGGATGGAAGCTCTACTCGACGCACATAATTATTAATAAAATTTTCGTGAGTTAACAATAAGGATTATTATTATACATCTCAAGTGTTCTAATTCATCGAAAGGCATGCTCACAATATCATATTATCGTATAAAAGTGGCCCTATATGCGCAATATAGAGAGTGCGGTATTTCACCCGACGCGGCATCTCTCCCGAAATTACCCTATATCCCATGTGTACTAAAAGCTTTAACCGCGTTTTTCTCAAAACCGCTTTTTAAGCTGGTCGGAAATGTAACTCGAACAAATAATTTTTGATCGCTTCTTCACAGTTTTTTCAAAATTGATTTCTCCAGTGACGTACGCAAGATTTAATTTTTTTTATTGCTTACCTTTTTATTAATTAACGATTTTGTTTAGATTTTTATGACATTTTCAATGTTTTTTCACTCAAAAGTGCGCCATTTTGCGTTAAATCAAAATATCGAAAAAAAATCCTAAGTACGTCGCTATTGACATAAGATTAAAGAAAAACTTTAGTTTTTGGCGCTAGGTCAAAAACTACGGGAGAGGTAGATTTCCGGCCGTGGACCCCTTCCAAAAAACGCGCCTGAGGTGAAAATACTGCAGAGTCGCCATCTTGTGATGAAATTGCTCGAAAAATTATTTTGTTTGATTCTATACTTATGTTATAAATCCTTTTCAACAAGATGCCGATTCACTTTTTCATTGAACCATAAAAAATTCTCAAAACAAGCCTATTTTTTCGTGCTCTACAGTAGTGTAACCCCTTAAGCTAAATCGAGGATTTCCAAATTGTTTTAAAAACAAATCAGACTATTAAATGCCATCAACAGTGAATTTTAAATTAACTTCATTGTACGGTTTTTAACATTGCCGTGTATTTCCGATCAGAACGCAGCAATGCAAATGGCAGCATCATGTTACCGGAAGAAGATAAAAATATGCAAAAATTTGTCATGGATCTCTTGCGCACATTTCGTTTTTTTAATCCTCTCTTCGGCTTTCTTCTGGACAAATATGGCTCTCTTTGCTCGCAATAAAGATGGCAATAAATAATCCAGTTTTATCAGGTAGGAAAGACAAGCACTGTCGAACTATATCTACCCGCATTTTCGATGTCTTCGTTCTTTCCTTCTCTCTACACGCTTGATTCCCATTGCACATCAAAGGGTTACAGTAGAGCACGTTTGGATAAATTGAATCGATTCGAATCGCAATTCAGATCAAAGTTGTTTTTTGCGAATTTGAATCAGAACTGCAATAAGAACTGTTTTGATTCTTTTCTTTCTGCTTATCGCTATGAGAATAAATGGGACCATTTAATTCATTAATATAAATCAATAACATATTTCCACGAAATATTCCCATATATCTATCGTACCTAACATCAAAGAAAGTAAATAACGGATGTAATTTTTTTAGAGGGTAGATCCAAATAAATGATAATTAAATATAGATCGTAAAATGCAATATTTTATGAATTTTCTTGCACTCGTGGTTAACAAATTGAATCAGAATGTTAACAGCTTAGAGATTAGCTCCACAAATACCCCAAGCTAAGATTAAATAATTGATTTCAGTTTCCTTCTAACCACTCAGAGCAATCAGTCCTACAAAAGCTAAGCTCCGTTTTCCCAGTGTTATATAACTTAAAGGAGTTTATTGCGAAGACAGTGACATTTAGGACGATAATCGCAATACTGGTAGTTAAGCCGATACGTCGGGTTACTAGTGAGAGTAGTGTGTTTTTTGGAAATAAACAAATAAATTTCCCATATAGACAGTATTCCCTCAAAACAAAGTGAAACTCGACCAGGGAAAGGCAATACGCCTCCTGGAGAGAATTTCAGTGAGTCAGACAGGGTGAGTGAGCTTTAGTGTGTACAGTTGTAACGAAAATTGTACGCAAGAAAAGTTTCGAATACAATCCGTAAAGCAAAGTTCCGTGCAAGAAAACATTGGTGACAGTGAAAGTATACATCGCAAAAGTGCCGTCGATTCCCGAAGCGAAGTGCAAACTGGCATACAACAATGGGTACAATGCAGCATAGGAAGTGATAAAGAGTACCTACAAGCAACCGTAGTAGAGTGCGGGAGTACATCCTACAGATAGCAAGTTGGATCGTCGAGAAAACAATAAAAAATCAACTAAGCTAACGAATGAATTCGGATCCTCGGCCCCCAGACTAGGGGCCGTCACACAGCCATGCGATTTCGAGCTACATGAATACAGGCGATACTATTGACCAGCAAACCCTTTTGCTACGAGCAGCAACCGACACCGAAGGCAACAGAGGTACTCTACCGACCAATCCTTACACTGAAACAAGCGCTGGGCATCGAACCAACAAAGGTTATTTCAGCAGCCAAGGAAGCGAGAGGGACACAATATGCTCTAAGAACTTCCTCCAGAACGGTATGTCAAAGCCTACTAAAGGTCAAGAAACTGACGGATGGTCAATCAGTAGAGACAATATCTCACCCCTTCTTGAACATGGTGCAAGGTATAATACCATAGATATGGACACCGAAACATGGCTGAAAAATCTAAACAATCAAAATGTAATCGAGCTGAGGAGAATTACCAAGAAAATCGATGGAAGACAGGTCAACACGCCGTTGCTGGTACTATCCTTCGCCAGGTCTTTTCTTCCTGAAGACATTTTCATCGGCTTGGTGAGGGTTAAAGTAAGGCGCTACTACCCAAGCCCAATGCAGTGTTACCGATGCGGAAAATTCGGGCATGGGACTGAGATATGCAAACGAACACGAGGAACACGAATTTGTAAAAGGAAATCCTTGTACAACTCAAAGTACTTGTGTTAACTGTGGCGACCAACATTCTACGAGGGATAGAATATGTCCAGTAATGAAAATGGAAACTGACATAATTAAAAACAAACTTATAGTCAAGCAAGCTACGAGTGGACCATCATACGCCGCGACATTGAAGGGAAGCATTGTACCGGGCTCGGATGAAAGAGACCGAATGATTGGCACATTAAGAGATGAGGTCAACAAACTAAAAGAGCAGGTGGCAAAAAGATCGTATACTGCTGGTATAGACTAGGAAATCAAAAAAAAAGAGGAACTTACGAAAACAAGAACAGAGAATAAAGAACTCAAGAATGAAATTTCCGCTCTGAAACGTGCTTTCAGCGACGTGAAACACTTGGGGGTGAAAAAACAAGAGGAACAAACCAAAGCCATGGGACCTCCAAACACACAGGCCAATATACCCATCCGGGATCCAAGAACAATGTCAACAGAGAGAACGATAAATTTCCAATAGAAAGATGAACGACCACTTTGTTTTCAGTAATAAGAGATGGCGTTTGGTCACAGATTTCTTACAATAATATTTTATTGCGTCTATCACCAACGTTTCGAAGGTCTATGTCTTCATCTTCTGGGCAAAACTACAATTTGAACAATAATTTGAACAGAAATTACATACAACATTCAATTTGCAAACAAACAGATTACTTACACCACGAACAATATTATCTTAGTCAAGTTGGTTTGAACATTTAGACGGAAAAAACAGCGCACTGATCTACACTGTAATGTCAAAATTAAGTTTAAATTTGATTTAAACTGCAAATTTGTTTGAATTGTGGCAACTTACACAGACGGTCCCCGCACACATCACTAACAGACTGAGCAATGAAACGAAAATGAATGAAAAAAGCAAAAGTGTGTGTTGTAAACAGTATCGAGGTCTGGAACAGATGGAAGTGGAAACAGCAATAATTTGACGTATGGGAAACGGGCAGAAGAGAGTGAGCGAAGTTTATGCTTAATGAGAGAGAGAGTGTAGCACCCCAGAGTATGCTGCATTCAAATTATTAGTGTCGGTTCTGAAATTAATTGTTGACCCATCACTAAAAAGTGGCACATTGCCAAAATCTGTAAAGCTTGTAATCGGTTGTCATGGTCTAAAATTGTTGTTTTTGATAGATCAAAGCTGTGCTGATTATCAATGACATGAGCCATTAGCGCTGTCTTTTTAAACTCGTCTTCATTGCTTGTCTCTAGTTCGCTGCTTGACGATTTGAATTCATTGTACAGTTTTATGAGCGATCGGTGGCCAGACAGGCGCTGTTTGAGTTGTTGGGTAGTTAAACCTATGTATGAACTATCACATCCTGTGCAGGGTATACGGTAGATTACATTGCGTTTTGAAAGAAGAGGAGTGGGATCTTTCAGTTTGGAAAACAAAATTTCATTGGTTTTTGTACATTTGAAACCTAACCTTACATTTTTGTGATTCCTCTGAACTATCCTGGCAAGGGCGGGTGTGAGAGCATCTACGTGGTGGAGAAATCGATATACCGTTTGTTCGCTCTCCGGAGGGCGGTTATTTACTGTGCTGGGATTTTGGTTGACAAATCGATTGATCAGTTGATTTACAAGGGTGCTGGGATAATTGTTACTGCTCAAGTATTCTCGTACCGTTAGCTTTTTCTGGTTTTCTGTTTTGTACGTTGATAGTCGAAATACTCTTGCAATGAACCCCATGGCTGTATTTAGCTTTTGCTTGAGCGGATGGAGAGAGAGAAAATTTAAAATTCGGCCAGATGCCACCGGCTTTTTGTACCAGTCGGTGAGAATCCTCTACTCGTCCGTTCTTATCAGAACCATGTCCAAATAAGGCAAACGGTTGTTGCTCTCAATCTCACATGGAAATTGGATATGTGGATTGTAGGCATTCAGCGCACTCTTCACATGATCAATTTCATTAGCTGGGAGAGCGGTGATCAAATCATCCACATATTTCTTTAAAAAGGGGATAGGTATATTGATCGTCTTCAACACGTCATCTAGTAATGTTTTCATTACTAGATCTGCTAAGGCAGGGGATAATGGATTACCCATTGCTGTTCCCGATTTCTGCCTGTAATATGCTCCGCGAAATACGAAGTAACTGGAGGAGAGATTGAAATCGATGAGGTCTATGAAAGTTTTTTCATCTTTGATAGTTGTGTTTTTCTCTATCGAACTCCAGTTATTCTAAAGCTTGAACCCGACGACACTGTGCAAGCGGCAAGTCGCAACCAGTTCACCAACGTAATTTACAATTACGTGAACAAACGGAAGAACGGTTGCTTCAAATCATCCACTGATCCCGTCAATCATTTTTGATTGAAGCATACCATACGATCCAAAAGTTCATCCGTGACAATCCGGAAATATGTATTGTGGCAGCCGACAAGGGTAACAAAACAGTAATAATGAAAAAAAGAAGAATACGAATTGAAAATGCAAACCCTTGTTGGCGACAGGGATACGTATGAAGGCATTGGCACGGACTGGACAAACAAAGTACAGTCCAAAAATAATCAAATGGTAAATCTATATCTATCTATATCTATATCTATCTATCTATCTATCTATATATAAAAGTCAAAGTTTGTATGTATATGATTTATAGACTCCGAAACGGCTTAACCGATTTCCCTAAAAATTTACATACAGTAGGCATTTGTTATGGAGCGTGTTCGTGTGCTATTGGTTGGGGATTATCTTACCACCAGATGACGTTACAGAACAAATTGTGTTTTCCTACTATTACGTTGAAAGTCGCAGCAACGCGCGATGGGTATTAGCTAGTTATATATATATATATATATATATATATATATATATATATATATATATATATATATATATATATATATATATATATATATATATATATATATATATATATATATATATATATATATATATATATATATATATATATATATATATATATATATATATATATATATATATATATATATATATATATATATATATATATATATATATATAAGTCAACGTTTGTATGTATGTGATTTATGGACTCCCAAAAGGCTTAACCGATTGCCCAAAAAATTTATACGTAGTAGACATTTGTTATGGAGCGGTTTTATGTGCTATTAGTTGGGGATTATCTGCCTGACACATGGCGCTTCGGAAAAAAATGTGTTTTACTCCTATTTTATTGAAAGTCGCAGCTTGTATGTATATGATTTATCCAAACGGCTTAACCGATTTCCGTAAAAATTAATACACAGTAGGCATTTGTTCTGGAGCGTGTTTGTGTGCTATTGGTTGGGGATTATCTGACCGCCAGATGGCGCTACGGAACAAATTGTTTTTTCCTCCTATTTCGTTGAAAATCGCAGCAACGCGCGATGGGTATTAGCTAGTATATATGTAAAAGTCAAAGTTTGTATGTATATGATTTATAGACTACCAAACGGCTTAACCGATTTCTGTAAAAATTTGCACACAGTAGGTATTTGGTATGGGGCGTGTTTGTGTGCTATTAGTGGGAGATTATCTGCCCGCCAGATGGCGCTTCGGAACAAATTGTGTTTTCCTTATATTTCATTGAAAGTCGCAGCAACGCGCGATGGGTATTAGCTAGTGCTCTATACGATCAGAAAATGATAGACCAGAAAACCAGGCATCAATTAATAACACATCACGCGACTTGCCCTAAAATTTACGGTCTTCCAAAAATAAATAAACCCAATAGTCCGCTGAGGGTCATCCTGTCGTGCATTAATTGCCCAACATATGATCTCTCAAAGTATTTAGCTGGTATTCTCAGACTATCGATCAATCAAAACAAATACAATGTCCTAAACTCTTACGAGTATTGCTCATTCATAAACAACACAACGCTACCCCCGAATCATGTGTTGGTTTCGGTCGATGTCGTTAGTTTGTTTACTTGCATCCCCAAAGACCTGGTTATGCAAGCGATGCGCAATAACTGGAGTTCGATAGAGAAAAACACAACTATCAAAGATGAAAAAACTTTCATAGACCTCATCGATTTCAATCTCTCCTCCAGTTACTTCGTATTTCGCGGAGCATATTACAGGCAGAAATCGGGAACAGCAATAGGTAATCCATTATCCCCTGCCTTAGCAGATCTAGTAATGAAAACATTACTAGATGACGTGTTGAAGACGATCAATATACCTATCCCCTTTTTAAAGAAATATGTGGATGATTTGATCACCGCTCTCCCAGCTAATGAAATTGATCATGTGAAGAGTGCGCTGAATGCCTACAATCCACATATCCAATTTCCATGTGAGATTGAGAGCAACAACCGTTTGCCTTTTTTGGACATGGTTCTGAAAAGAACGGACGAGCAGAGGATTCTCACCAACTGGTACAAAAAGTCGGTGGCATCTGGCCGAATTTTAAATTTTCTCTCTTTCCATCCGCTCACGCAAAAGCTAAATACAGCCATGGGGTTCATTGCAAGAGTATTTCGACTATCAACGTACAAAACAGAAAACCAGAAAAAGCTAACGGTACGAGAATACTTGCGCAGTAACAATTATCCCAGCACCCTTGTAAATCGACTGATCAATCGATTTGTCAACCAAAATCCCAGCACAGTAAATAACCGCCCTCCCGAGAGCGAACAAAGTCAAAGTTTGTATGTATATGATTTATAGACTCCCAAACGGCTTAACCGATTTCCGTAAAAATTAATACACAGTAGGCATTTGTTCTGGAGCGTGTTTGTGTGCTATTGGTTGGGGATTATCTGACCGCCAGATGGCGCTACGGAACAAATTGTATTTTCCTCCTATTTCGTTGAAAATCGCAGCAACGCGCGATGGGTATTAGCTAGTATATATATAAAAGTCAAAGTTTGTATGTATATGATTTAGACTCCCAAACGGCTTAACCGATTTCTGTAAAAAATTGCACACAGTAGTTATTTGGTATGGGGCGTGTTTGTGTGCTATTAGTGGGAGATTACCTGCCCGCCAGATGGCGCTTCGGAACAAATTGTGTTTTCCTCATATTTCATTGAAAGTCGCAGCAACGCGCGATGGGTATTAGCTAGTGCTCTATACGATCAGAAAATGATAGACCAGAAAACCAGGCATCAATTAATAACACATCACGCGACTTGCCCTAAAATTTACGGTCTTCCAAAAATACATAAACCCAATAGTCCGCTGAGGGTCATCCTGTCGTGCATTAATTGCCCAACATATGATCTCTCAAAGTATTTAGCTGGTATTCTCAGACTATCGATCAATCAAAACAAATACAATGTCCTAAACTCTTACGAGTTTTGCTCGTTCATAAACAACACAACGCTACCCCCGAATCATGTGTTGGTTTCGGTCGATGTCGTTAGTTTGTTTACTTGCATCCCCAAAGACCTGGTTATGCAAGCGATGCGCAATAACTGGAGTTCGATAGAGAAAAACACAACTATCAAAGATGAAAAAACTTTCATAGACCTCATCGATTTCAATCTCTCCTCCAGTTACTTCGTATTTCGCGGAGCATATTACAGGCAGAAATCGGGAACAGCAATAGGTAATCCATTATCCCCTGCCTTAGCAGATCTAGTAATGAAAACATTACTAGATGACGTGTTGAAGACGATCAATATACCTATCCCCTTTTTAAAGAAATATGTGGATGATTTGATCACCGCTCTCCCAGCTAATGAAATTGATCATGTGAAGAGTGCGCTGAATGCCTACAATCCACATATCCAATTTCCATGTGAGATTGAGAGCAACAACCGTTTGCCTTATTTGGACATGGTTCTGATAAGAACGGACGAGCAGAGGATTCTCACCGACTGGTACAAAAAGCCGGTGGCATCTGGCCGAATTTTAAATTTTCTCTCTTTCCATCCGCTCACGCAAAAGCTAAATACAGCCATGGGGTTCATTGCAAGAGTATTTCGATTATCAACGTACAAAACAGAAAACCAGAAAAAGCTAACGGTACGAGAATACTTGCGCAGTAACAATTATCCCAGCACCCTTGTAAATCGACTGATCAATCGATTTGTCAACCAAAATCCCAGCACAGTAAATAACCGCCCTCCCGAGAGCGAACAAACGGTATATCGATTTCTCCACCACGTAGATGCTCTCACACCCGCCCTTGCCAGGATAGTTCAGAGGAATCACAAAAATGTAAGGTTAGGTTTCAAATGTACAAAAACCAATGCAATTTTGTTTTTCAAGCTGAAAGATCCCACTCCTCTTCTTTCAAAACGCAATGTAATCTACCGTATACCCTGCACAGGATGTGATAGTTCATACATGGGTTTAACTATCCAACAACTCAAACAGCGCCTGTCTGGCCACCGATCGCTCATAAAACGGTACAATGAATTCAAATCGTCAAGCAGCGAGCGAGAGACAAGCAATGAAGACGAGTTTAAAAAGACAGCGCTAATGGTTCATGCCATTGATTATGAGCACAGCTATGATCAGATTTTGGAAATGTGCCACATTTTTAGTGATGGATCAACAATTAATTTCAGAAACGACACTAATAATTTGAATGCAGCATACTCTGGGGTGCTACATTCTCTATATCATTAAGCATAAACCTCGCTCACTCTCTTCTGCTCGTTTCCCATACGTCAAATTATTGCTGTTTCCACTTCCATCTGTTCCAGACCTCGATGCTGTTTACAACACACACTTTTGCTTTTTGAAACGTTTCATTGCTCAGTCTGCTAGTGATGTGTGCGGGGACCGTCTGTGTAAGTTGCCACAATTCAAACAAATTTGCAGTTTAAATCAAATTTAAACTTAATTTTGACATTACAGTGTAGATCAGCGCGTTGTTTTTTTTCGTCTAAATGTTCAAACCAACTTGACTAAGATAATATTGTTCTTGTTGTAAGTAATCCGTGCAAATTGAATGTTGTATGTAATTACTGTTCAAATTATTGTTCAAATTGTAGTTTTGCCCAGAAGATGAAGGCATAGACCTTTGAAACGTTGGTGATAGACGCAATAAAATACTATTGTAAGATATCCGTGACCAAACGCCATCTCTTATTACTGATAAATTTCCAAGACAATCAACATCAGCCAACATCCGACGAAAGAAGGGCGAGCCGCAGCAGAACCAAAGCAGAGCGTTTATAAAAATATCAGACACATCACGCAGTCCAATTAACAGTGAAAGTAAGAAGAGAGCAATTGAAGTCACAACGGTAGGATCGCGTACTCTTATCGGAAAGATCGGTCCGCAAAGAAACAAGAGAGAAGATGGACATGTCAGACTAAAATGCCTCGCGATGAAACAACAGGTAGTACCCCAATCAACCCAAAAACAAAACAAAACCCTAGTAAATGGCAACAATACCAACGCAATCACCAACATCAGAGGTAATCGCAACTGTAACACATACAATAGCAACAGGAGAGTATTCAGAAGCAAAATCAACGAACAGAACAACAATAACACCAACAGGAACACCAAAAGCTCCAGACAGAAAACAACCCCAAAACAGCCCACCCACACCGACTGGGGAAATACCGGCCCATACCGACGAACCCCCGGCGGCTGTCGGTGTGGGACCAATGGAGACACACAAGGCAAGTACTACAATATTCAATAAATCAAGACCAAACACTGCCACCCAACGTACCACAACAGGCTCACCTGATAGATGCAAGCCGCACGACAGAAAACCGCTGTCAAGGGGAAAACACACGACCCAAAAAAAAGACGAGAGCAATGACGTGCCACCAGAACCAGCACATTCACGACGTAAACAACATAAGAAAAACGTAGACCAACATACGGAGCCGAAAAAGACTAACAATAGGTCTGTCAGCAGTACGAAATCAACAGATAAGACATCGAACGACAGATCCGAAAAGACCATATTTAGACCAACAGTAGACAGCAAAAGCAGCATTACTACCAGACAACCGAGCCCGACCCCAGGTTGCTCATGGTACCTAATCAATACTAGCCCGAGTAGCACCAAGACGAAGAAAGCAAACAAGCCATCCCCAAACGAAACAAATAAACCTGAACCCACAGCAGCGGAAGATGGCGGTGGGAAAAGCCTTTCTCCCGCACCGGCTCCGACCCGGGAGGTACCGTCGTACAACGAAGAGCCTCGGGCGGCTGCTGGTGCGGGGGGCCCGGCTTCTCCCCGAGTAAATTCACTTGACAAATCTTTGCCCATCGAACCAGTTACCGCCCAAGCCTATCTCGCAGGTTCATCAACCTCACCAACGACAGTAAGAGAAGAATTTTTACACGTTACACAACCAGGATGTCACGATAAAGCCTTTACGCTGCAGTGGAATATGAATGGCATGCGGTCCAACCTCGGTGATTTGCAACAGTTAGTGCAAGACGAATCACCTTTAGTGATTGCACTTCAAGAAACCCACTTAAGAGCTGGAACGGACCCGACGAACTGGCTAAGCGGGCGATATCGATGGACAAGAGCGGACGGCGCAAATATATGCAGAAACGTCGGCCTAAGGATCAGGTCCGACATCCCTGCAGAGCATGTAACAATAACATCCGACCTAATAGTGGCAGCTCAGCGTATACAAATTCCGAAATCATGCACTGTCGGAACAATATACATCCCGCATGAAACATTAGATGTTGGAAACAAGCTAGCGAAAGTAATCGAACAGCTAGGCAAGCCTTATATATTGATGGAAGATTTCAACGCCTACCACACGTCGTGGGGAACGAACAAATGCTGTCACAGAGGGAACGCGATCAACAAGGCAATTGAAAGCACCAACAGCGTCGTGTTGAACGACGGTAGTCCAACCTTCTTCAGAGGTCAGTGCACGTCCGCGATTGACCTCACGGTGTGCTCCCGAATTATCGTTAGTTCGCTCTCGTGGAACACAATGGAAGACACACACGGAAGTGACCACGTACCGATGCAGATTCACCTGAGCAAAACTCTACCTACCACTAGAAGAGCCAGGTGGTTATTTGATCGTGCTAACTGGGAGAAGTACGAAGCGAACCTCGAAGGTTCGATAGACTGGGAACACAACTACTCACCGGAAGAGATCGCAATGATCCTAGTGCAGGCCGGCCAAAGCAGCATCCCACGCACGAAGGGTACACCTCCTAAGCGCGCTGTGCATTGGTTGAACCCGGAAGTTGAGAAGATCGTCACCGAGCGCAGAAAGGCCCTACGGACGCTCAAGAGACGCTCAAGCAGCACCCGTCCCGAGAGTAAAAAGAAGAAATTTCCACAGGCTTCGAAACGAGGCCAGAAGGGCCACCGATGAAGCCAAACACAAAAGTTGAAGCAAATTCTTGGAGGAAATCTCCCCAAACTTGTCTACTACAGAACTCTGGAGAAAGGTCAACGCACTATCAGGCAAGAGGAGAAAGTGTGGATTCACCCTGGAGGTGAACGGAAGCGCCACGAACGACCCCAAACTAATCGCCAGAACATTAGGGGAACACTACGCATCACTGTCCTCGGACACAGCCTCACCTGCAAAATTCATTCCACGAAAGCGAACAGCTGAAGCGAAGCCCACCGAGTTCCCACCGGATACCGGGGCAGAATACAACAAGGCCTTCGCAGGGATCGAACTAGCAGAAGCCCTGGCCACCGCCAAAAGTAAAAGCGCCGGCGCCGATGAAGTATGCTATCCGATGCTGACAAGGGCTCCACCGAAAATCAAAAGAGCGCTACTTAAGAGCATTAATGGAATATGGAATGGAGAGAGCTTCCCGAAATCCTGGAGGTCAGCGATCATTATACCCATCCCAAACGTTGCGAAGGTAACCGCGACGCCAATGACTTTCGCCCCATCAATTTGCTACCATGTATAGGAAAGACAATGGAACGCATGGTGAACAGGCGGCTGTCGGGCTACATGGAGGGCAAACAGGTACTTGACAACAGGCAATTTGCTTTCAGGCAAGGTCGCGGCACAGGTACACATCTCGGTACCTTAGGAGAAATATTGAAACAAGCCAACGAAGAAAATCTGCACACCGACTTAGCAATCCTTGACATCGCGAAAGTCTACAATACTATGTGTAGAGAAGGAATGCTGCGACACCTACGAGAGTGGGGAGTAGTAGGTAACATGGGAAATTTCATTGGCGAATACTTAAAGGAGCGTACATTCAAAGTCTGCGTTGGAGGAACACTATCGGAAAGCTTTCCTGAGGAAAACTGAGTTCCCCAAGGATTCGTCCTAGCCGCCACCCTGTTTCTCGTAAGCATTAATTCAATATTCGCTACGCTACCAGAGGGTGTATATATTCTCGTATACGCTGATGATATCGTAATAGTCGTAACCAGTGTTGCTAAAAGAGCGAGAAGCCAACACATCCTCCTCGTTCGCCTGCGAGCGCGAGACTCACACTGTATGCTCCCTACTTCTGTACACACGTTTTCGAAGAACTCTCAAATATGTGACAGTCAGCACGAGCGGCAATTACGTTTGATTCATGTGAGTTATCTGCCTTCGCTATAAGCTCGTGTGTCACTCGCACTCTTGTCGGCTCGCTAGATATCAGCTCCAACGAAGAGTGGGTTCCCATGATGGGACTCCTCAGCTGCGAGTTTTTGCTGCATGCCACCCACTCCCATGTGCTAAGCACTCTTTACAGCTCTGAAGATGTTTATTAGAACAGCACGTATACACTCTTTTAGCAATTGGGAGCGCTCGTAAAGGAGCGAAGGGATCAGGTACGGCATTCTGATGAAATCCTAAAACAGCGCAAGCAAAAACTAACTAAACTAACAGTGCGCGCGTTCGCATTAAATTGTCATTGCATACATACGTTATCTGTCTATACAAATTTATGCCGGTTGCATTTAAAGAACAAATTAAATATATTGTTTTTCATATTTTTTTAAAAATATGTAATCAAATTATAAGTGCGGTGTCTTAAATAAAACTTGTCTTTTAAGGGGCGTCTACTTTAATTTGCTCAAACTGAAAGTAATTTTGTTATACGATTTTGATGGCAAGGTGACAATGGACCTCTCGTTAAGGTTTATGTATACATTCATTATGTATGAAAATTTTTTAGTCAGGCAAAGCCACACATACGAGCTTTCGAAGAGTAGATGTTGAACCCTTTCCATGTCGAGGAGTGCCGCGGCGGACATGATAACTCTTGATACAATTGTCTGAAATAGGAAATTCAATAAAAAAAAATTTAAAACATAGACTTGTAGTTACTCGATGAACCAAAAAAAATATAGAACAGTTGGAATTTCGGGAAATGGCATAAGATAAACCGAAAAATAAAATTCGTTCACTTTTCTTCAAAATAACGAAGAAGATTTTTGTATTCCATTTTCCCTTAGTTCATCGACTGACTACACATATTATGCATTCGCATAAAAATGTTGTTTGCGTCAAGAAGAATCAGTATTACCGAAAACAATGTTGTTCAGTCATGTTCAAATCTCCATTAGTACAAATTTATAAAACTTTTTCTATATATTTGTTGAAATGATCTAAATCCAAGATTATGTGTATGAATAAGCGAAGCAAGTGAATCACGAT
The DNA here is from genome assembly GCF_030247195.1 of Topomyia yanbarensis. NCBI lineage: Eukaryota > Metazoa > Arthropoda > Insecta > Diptera > Culicidae > Topomyia > Topomyia yanbarensis. The sequence goes on along the minus strand of NW_026683338.1, from coordinate 222,232 downwards.
AGTAGGAATTAGTTCAGAGATATTTCGTTTCTTTAGTCATTTTGATTTTCATTTAAATTCAGCATCTTCAGAATTTTCAGGAATTCATTTTCAGAATTCCACCAAGACGCTCAAAGAGAAACGATTTTCATTTAAAGTTTGATTTTATTAATTACCTTAACTATTCTTTACAATTTGACTATTGATTCGATAATTTATCATCCCACATCCATGCTTTTCGTCATATTTAAATATTGAATCATCCTTTATACTATTCAATTACCATTGAAAATAACTTTTTTTATACTTAATTCGGCAAATCAACCCATTCGGGACAATACCAGTCGGCAAAACAAACCCGGACCCTAGTTAATTCGTTATCTGGGAAAAACCAGCGTGAGAAGTTGACGAGCAAGTAAAAATTACTATTTCAATACTAGTATTGCTTGTGGCACAAAAACTCGATTCGAACCGTATTAGGCATTTAACATTCTACTGATAAATTTATCTCATAGACTGGTTAGTTCGGCTGGCCTGTCTATGAGAGTATCATCTCTATAACTTCAAATACATGTGTTTTGGCAGCTCGCAGTTTTCAGTAGCAGCTTTATTACTCACACTTTTAAAGTGCAGCGTTCAGCTTAGTGGAAAGTGCGCAAAATCATTCACTGGAGATTTCTTCTAACATAGTCTGCTGGCTGTATCAATTTAGGACTGTGAACGAATGCTTTAGAGTATATAACGCTCGCTGTACTTTTCTTACAGCTGATAGATTTGCTCTGAGTCCGTCGTAATTTGGAGGACTGATAGCGTATGTTGGAATTGGTCACGAAATTTTCAACAAATTAAGTGCTTATTCACAGAAATTCACTTTATGACGGTAGTCGATCTCCTACATACATATTCTCTAGAAGCCAATGTTTGTTAATGGATTTGAATTTTTATAGTGAACCGCATTAAATGCGTTTATCTCGAAACCATGTATTTAATCCGAATATCAAGCACAGGTCTTGATCCGATTCATTTAATGCAAAATGTACAAGGAATGGTCATAGATGTATACTACCCATTATTGCATATTTGTTCCGTTTTCTATGGGATTTCCTATCTTTATGCGACTGACTTGCGATCATAGGCAATATAAGTCATAAAGAATTTTATAAATCTTGTGAAATGAAACAGGCCGCGGATTTGAAGTTCAAAGATGATGTCGTGCAGGGGTCGACGCGAGCCGCCATTTTGAATTTTGGAATGATAAAAAAATCAACCAATTCAGAAATTATACACTGAAAATATAAATTCGTAAATGGAAAAAATGATCGTGCAATGCACGATTTCATTCGTCATTTTCTGCATCGAAGTATTTTCGTGCATTGTAAATAGTAGATTTCGGTCACTTCATTCACAAATTTTAATTTTTTTTGCATTTTGCATATTAAATGTACATTGTACGATATCGAAATTATTTTTCGTGAATGAAACGAAATGGTGTTATTTAAAAAAAGGTTTGAGTGTATTACTAACAATTTCGTTGTTTGCACGAATTTATTTTCGTTCATCTTAGAAAAGTTATCGTGTTCAATTATAAATAATTTCTTTTTATTCGATCTTTTAAGCTCGATATTTGTATACCATTTTTTTTTAATTAAAGGGATCAATCTGGCAAAATGAATTTTATTTCAAACAGCTCACCACTAAAACTTTAAAATTTTTTTTATGAAAATTTGTTTCACTCTTGGAGCAGCTATTTAATTCGATATTTTACGAAAATTATCTGCACAAAACAAATTCTTAGCGATTTATGCATATATTCATTCAGTGACATAACGTGAAGGCACATAATTCCGCGCACCTAAGGCATGAGTAAAGCTAAATTCGTTATGAAAAATCAATTCAAATTGTTTGAGTTATGCAATAAGTCCCACTGGCTAGCAATTTTGCACTGATTGAAATTCCTCGCACAGGTGCTTCAAATTCCGCGCAGAACATTATTTAGTAGGATTCCAACAAAAGTGGAACCTCATCTAAATCTATAGGATTTTTATTAACGTATTGTAGAATACGAAAAACTACCTGAATAGAATTTTTACTCAATTTTAGGGTATCATTTGAATAGGGTTTACTTAGGTAACTGCGGTGAATATAATTTCCATTGAACCACTGTAAAGAATCTATCCTTTGAATTGTTTCTTTTTGCTATGTGTTCGAATTGTGGATTAATTCATTACATTTACATAATTAGTTTTAGATTGGATTGGTTTTTACACTGCAGTTCCCTTTCTTTCTGTTCTTCGTCAAAAGTTTTTTTACTTGCTCGTTTTTATCTGTTCTGTAACTTTTTATTCAATCTCACTTCTCTTTTTTCTTTGTGAATTTATTTCAACATTTTTTTCTTCCTTGTAACCTCATCGAAATATTGCTGATAGACTAGTCGCAACAAACGATAATTATCCTTTCATATTGTATTGGAATTTACGTTTGCTGGTTTGTGACAAGTTTTATCAAAGGATTTTGCGATGTTACCGGTTCAGCAGGTTCTGTAATCAAATTTCTTCCAGTAACCGTTGGAAGCAGAAGTTTTGGAAGATTCGTACTAAACCAAAAACATAAAAGAGTATGTGTCAGGTACATGTACTATTTTATCTCCCTGGTTTAGTTCGAATCTTTCATAACTCCGGCTCAATGTTTGAAGACAGGTTTGGTACTCTTCCAGATATGTTTGAATGTCGCTGAAAGAAACCTTTTATCCATCACCTTCCCGGAGTTTTCGCAGCTCTTTAGATGAAATGGTCGATGTTAAGCCAGACTGGACTATGTGATAAAATATTGATTTCGAGAAAAACGAGTTTAAATTTTGAATACGTTATACTTTATTTTTTGCCATGATTCTTGTTTATGGTTATTTCAAATCTGGCAAAAGTTGAATGTAGCTGAAGAAATTCTTTATCCAGTATTTTTTTGAAGTTTTGCGACCTAGTCCGGTCTGACTTAACACCGACCAAATGTCCTTGCCGGATCATAAGCAATGGTTTTTGACGTTTTCTAGAGTGTATTATATGCTTTTTTTATTGGCTGAAACCACAATTTTTATGAGCGGAATTGGGTTCGCCTAAATTTAGTGCACCTTTTTCGGCGCACTGTAATTTTACTGATAATACCCTAGATAATACCTATTTATAAATGTGCTGGCCATTTTGGTCTTTTGAATTGTAATTCAACACACTCTTTTTATTTTGTTGTTTACAAGTTTGAAAATGAAAATCAACCGTTTTGCTTCAAATTAGTTATATTGTCTACATTATGGTCTTAACGAAATCGCTTAGGAAATATGCAAACATGGCGGCCACAAGGATTTTTTATTTTGCAGGTATATGAGCCACCAGAAAAAAAAATCTCAGTCGGTATGGATAAACATAAGCAGCATATGTGTATGCCATGTTCAATTATTTTAACAAGCCTGCTTCTGCAATTTGGCAAATAGCTCAGAGTGCGCGGAATTCTAAACTGCGCGGAATTATGTGCCTTCATGGTATTTGACAATAAAATTTCATTATTCCACAAAAAATCTCAAACTTCAATATAGGTATTTTTGCATTTTAATGCGACCGCATTTCATTCAGATGCGTTTATGATTTCATTGTACAACAAGTGAATCGATGAATCGGGAATTTCCCGCGCCATTTCCTTTTCCGCTATACCAGTGTCATATCAACCTCAATCCATACGATACATCAGCTTGTTAATGTCCGTCAACGCCACGTCATCGTTCCATCAAGTTAAGTTGAATGCGTCTCTCGTTCACTCTTTCCGTACGTCAAAGCATTCCGTGCTGTTGATATTGTATGTGAATACCTCCATTTAACTGCATATAACTAATTTTGACGTTCCCTGACGTGCTGTACCGGTGACGAAAGCCAGACGTATTGTGCAATTCGATCTTCAAACAGCCGCGGCTTGGACTTTGTACATAAAATATCCGAATAAATTCATTTGCAGCATTCTTGGTCTACCAACGAAGAACGAAATGCGAGACGGGACGAGTGCGCTGGCGACTGCAAGAGTGCGAGTGCAGGCGAACGCCTTTAAGAGTGCGTGTGGATACAAGTGGGTTAAAGAGCGCGAGTGGCTACGAGTGGGAGTACGGACGAGTGGGAGCATGGGCGAGTGGGAGCTTAGGCGAGTGAGAGCATGGACGAGTGGTAGCAGCAGTAGGAGTGAGCGCCAGCGGGTGGGTGCGAACGAAAGAGTGGGTTTCAATATGTGCAATTTGAGTGGCTTTTGGCCGACTGGAACTCGCAGAAATTCTACCCGGCTGGGGAGCGAACGAAAGAAAAGCATGTATGGAGAACACTCGGATACGAGTGTTGGGCGCAATGAGAACACGCGAATGAGAAATATAAGAGTTATTTTTACGAGTTCAGCAACACTGGTCGTAACCGAAAAACAACAACAAAAAATTAGACTGAAGCTGCAAGTCGCGGTCAGTGCTGTCGGGAGATGGGCTGAATCCGTCGGGTTTAATCATTTTAATTTTTATTCGCATCAAAGTGTGCCATAGCCCATTGCTGCAGAACCAGACACGTCGCCACCGGTAGACCAGTCAAACTATTCGGAACAACGATTCCCTTTCGGAAAGAGCCAAAAATCCTCGGGATCAGTATAGATCGTCAACTATCCTTCGCTCAACACTTTCATCAAATCACAACAAACTGCGGGAGCAGAATCAGACTGATCAAAGCAATAAGCACAAGGCATCCGAGGTGGAACCGGAGAACACCCTTAACTATAAGTAACGTACTAGCAAGATATATTACGGTATTGAGCCAACCTGTTTGAATCGAAATGGTCTGGTCAAGTTCTCTGCCCCACTATATCACCGAGCAATCAGAGTGGCATCAAATTTACCTCCCAGCACTCCAGCCGAGGCGGCTTGTGTGGCAGCAGGATTACTCCCCTTCCAATGGGAGTCTGTCAAACGAATTGTAGGATGGCTAGAAAGAACGGCTGGGAATGGTTGAGTCTTAGAACAAATCGCCAACGAAATACAACTCGACTACGCAGGGACCGAGTTACCACCAATAGCTAAACTCCACAGGAATGACCCTGAGGATCAAAGCTAACAAATAAACAATAATAAGAATAAACAATTGATTTTAAATATGTGCATTTTTCCAATAAGAATAAAACATCTAAATTCAAAATATTTTGAAATTTATTGCGAAACTGTCATTTCTGTTTTAATGCACTTATTATTTTATTCATAAAATCGTAGAAATTTTGTTAGCAAATAAAATCGTTCCAATTTGCGTTACAGAAATATATCTATATTCTCTGTCTGTCATGGTGCAACCAAAAGTATGAAATATAACACTTGTGAATATAAAATTATCATTCTGTCAAAGTAAATTTGTTTGTTTGATCTTTGTTTACTTTTTATTTAAGCCTCGCTGAGCAATGTGTACAATTTTAATTCGCAGATCTTTAGGCCATTACAAATCTTTTTTTTTTTAAATTATGTCCAAGTACCATTTTTTTTCTGAAGGAGGTGGTAAACAAAAAATAAATATTTATTTTTATTAAAACAAAAAAGTTTTATTTTTTTCTTCATTTTACATTTTCCTGCGATCGTTCTCGTGGACGTTTCCGCAGGGTGTTTTCGGATAGCGGGGTTGTTTTACTAAAGCAATTCAAGCAAATTTTATTGAATCAATCAAAAGTTCATATAAGAAAGGGATGGTTAAGTTTTTCGTTTTAAATAATTTTCCTAACAGTGCAATTTCTAATAGCGGTTTAATCTGTTTCTAAATTCCCAATAAGAGCTTGAATGATCACTAAGAACTTAATATGAATATTAAAGAGTACTTTTAGGTATTATCCGAACTTTTGGTTGCTTGGATAGTTTTAGTACCGTTGTAGTGGCACATGGACCGACTTTACACAAAAAGCATGAAAATTGGTCAAAAATGACCCTGCTTGATAACAATGTACAGAAACAGGATTGTAGCATTTTACATATGGCTGGCGAACTGGCAAACGTACATTATGTGCATACTATAATTTTTTGAGCTCTAGTGGATACGGCAGGTTTGGTTTATTGCTTGTGTTTGAAAACTTGTAGATTTGTTTGTTTGGTACATGATAGTCTTTTGGCTCTGTTCCGTGTACATCTTCAAAATACTTACTTTTCCCCCATCTTATTTGTGCAGTCGTATGGATTTATGAAACGTATAGGAATCATCAGTTCATATTTCCCTTTTTTTATAAGGAATGCAATCACTCTGAAACTCGATTTGTTAAGCTAGACCCGGAGTGTCGAGTGTCATATATCACTAGATTCAGTTCGTCCATGTGAAAATGTCTATAAGTGTGTTTATTATCGTAAAGTTGAAAAGTTTCAAAAGTGCATTGACAATGGCTGTGACTCACTTTCGTGCATAACCACTTAAAACAGTCCTTATTTTTCTTCCTACCTTCTGCCCCACGAGGCTGCATCAAAGCGTGGGGAGACTGATTCGGGCTTAAGATACAGTGAACTCAAAAAATAGCATGATCACTGGCACTACCTAGTGGTACAGTTGAAAACGATTTGGTCTTTCACAGCTCTTGATCTTCCGAACAGGTTTTCCGAAAATAGATACTTTGTACAAGATCGAGATCACGAGATATTTCGAATAGAATGTTCTTTTGTTGAAATTTCCATTTCGCTTGTTCCATTTACATGATTTTAACAATCTATTTCAGCTTTAAAGATGCTACTTAAGGTATGTCTTTGTATAAAAATGATTATATATTGTCCAGGACAAATTATGACAAAATGATACAATAGAGCATACATTCGAGCCGATTAGCTCCGTACACCTATTCGGTTAATCGCAGTTGGGAACTTCCGTGAGCCATTTGGCTCCCGTTTCTGTGAGCCATTTAGTTCCTGTTTACGCGAGTCATCTCAGTGAGTCATTTATTCCTCGGCGCCGGAATTTCTCCCGATACCGATGCCCGTTGCGTGAGTCATTTAGCTCCTAGTTTTGTCGCAATCTACTCGGATAGTCCATAAATCCTACTCAAATGGCTAACCAGTACTTGGCGATGTTGGTTCGGCGATATCGAATGAAGCGTAGCTTCTGGTTCGCTGCTTCCGGTTCGCTGAAAACTCGACGACCAACCGCTGGCGCTTCGCTCGATCTAGTTCCTGACGGTGTAACTAGTTTGATCACGGGCTTCGGTCCGGCGATTCCAGATGGTTCGTGGTGCTTGGTATACTGGCGTCTCAACCAAAGCTGTGGTTACTCTCATAGTCTTCCCCTTAGCATAATCATCGTAACTTTAAAAGTTCGAGTCGATGATATGTTCTCCGACCGCGATTTTCGCCTATTGCTGTCTATCGACTGCTAGTCAACACCTGGTGGGTTACTTAAGAGCTCTAATTATACAGTGCATTCCATACCGGACATCTACGGAATCACACTGTGCACTTGCACTCATCGTAAGTGACAACATATAACTCCGCTTGCGAATGACGGATCTCAATAGTAGCATGTCTGTAATAATATACGTACATGGAAATATCGAGAACCAGAGCTATAGGTCCAAAGCCCTGGTAAAGGAGGATGGTTGTGATGATCTGTGCCGCGGTCACCACGTAAAGCAAGATAGGTCATAACCCCAATTCCAAGGCGTGAAGCGACCCGTACCGTGGGATGAGTGATCGAGGGGGTGAAAAGATGCTCGATCGTTAACGGAGCCTGTGGGGTACCTGGGCAACCCCCACAGTAAGCGTCCCTTACCACGTTAATGGGGAGCTCTGGCATGGCGGACATTTATTCTCGCGCTACTCGTGGGTTCAAACATGGAGATAAACAAAAACAAAAATAAACAAACAGAGGCGCCAAACCCCTTTTGCTAGAGGTGGTTTGGCGAGGTCTCCCCCCCCGTGGAGAGAGTAGTGGAGCGACGAGTGCTGCATCTGATAGCACCAGTGACCCCCCAGTAGTGGTAGGAAATAGCCCTACCAACGCACTGGATGGGACACTATCCGCGATGCGCAAAGTGGTGGAGAAGCTCGATTGAATAATCGAGTTCACTAGCGCAAAGCAAAACATAAGCAAGGAGTTAAAGCAGAGTCTCCTGGAGCTCCGGAAAAATGTTCGTGTCGCAAGAAAAAAAAAGAGGGTGGAATGTCGGGAGAAGTCCGACAGAGAAACCCAGACAGTGGCCTCCAAGAGGGAGGGAAGAGAGAAGGTCGATACAGGCACTCAGACAGTGGCCTTCACCTTCTATGGAGCAGCCACGTCGCTCGAAGCGGCGGTCGAGTTCCCCTCGAAGGGAAAAGGCAAGGGCAATTGCAAGACGGCGCCGAACGCGAAGCGCCCTAAGAAGTCGCCAGGCGAGGGTGCAAAAACCGACACCACACGGCGTGCAACCGTTAAGGCCAGACGCCGTTTGGTCGAGGTAAGCGAGGGCGAGAGTGACCTCGCTGAGCAGAGCGTTGGTACCAGCAACACGGCGCGACCGGGGCAGGGGGGGGGCAAACCCCTGGACGCTGGTCACCAAGAAGAAGCCGGCACCGACACCGGAGGTACCGCGGCCCGCGAAGAAGGCCAAGGACAGAGGCGAGGCCTTGTGGTTAAAAACCGACAAGGACAAATACGCCGACGTCCTAAAGTCGATGAAGGCGGCCGAAAGCCTTTCGGCCCTTGGGTAAGATGTGCGTAGCGTGAGACGCACCAACACGGGAGAAATGCTTCTGGTGCTGAAGCGAGGCGCACAATCTAGTGCGGTGTACAAGGCCTTGGTCCAAGAGGTCCTTGGTGAAGGCGCCCAGATCAGGTCGCTAGGTGCGGAAATGACTCTCCAGTGCAGGCATCTGGACGAGTTCACGACCGCAGATGATGTCGTCGCAGCCGTTAAGGAGCAATGCGACGTCACAATCGAGCAGGCCTCTGTGCGCTTTAGAGATGGACCCTCTGACAGCCAAGTAGACTACCCCAGGCTACTGAAGGCGGATGCCAAAAAGGTAACCGAGAAAGGCAAGCTGAAGATCGGCTCGTCGGTATGCCCAATTGGCATACCCCAGCCGCCTTCAGTGGACAGGTGCTATTGGTGCCTTGAATCCGGTCACAAATCCTACGAGTGCAAGTGCATAGACAGGAGCAAACTATGTCATCGCTGCGGCGAGGAGGGGCATAAGGAGCGGGGTTGCACTAAGGCGCACAAGTGCCTTATCTGCACCGCTAAGAAGCAAGCCCATAAACATGGTATGGGCGGACCTTCGTGTCCCTTCGGTGAGGTAAATAAGAAGAAGCCGTGAACGTCACACAGTTAAATCTTAACCATTGTGCAGCAGCCCAACAGCTGCTGTGGCAGTCGGTCTCGGAGTCGAGGACATATGTCGCCCTCTTATCAGACCCGTACAGCATTCCTGCCGGCAACGGCAATTGGGTGTCGGACGGGTCTGGAATGGTGGCAATCTGCACAAGGGGCCGTTTCCTGGTTCAAGAGGTAATACACTCCTCCGCCGAGGGTGTTGCGATTGCCAAGATCAATGGTGTGTTCTATTGCAGCTGCTACGCTCCACCAAGGTGGCCAATAGAACAGTTCAACCAGATGATCGACAGGCTCTCGTCAGACCTAGTGGGCCGGAAACCGGTAGTCATAGCGGGAGACTTTAACGCTTGGGCAGTGGAGTGGGGCAGCCGCTGTACAAATAGCAGGGGTCAAGCACTAATGGAGGCGCTTGCGAAACTCGATACTGTGCTAGCTAATAATGGCTCCGCTAGTACATTCCGTAGAAACGGGGTGGAGACATGGATTGACGTAACATTTGCCACCACGAGTCTGGATCCAGGCATGGAATGGAGGGTAGACGAAGGCTACACCCATAGCGATCACTTAGCAATCCGCTTTAGGATCAACTATGGTGTGCAGCATCCGAGGGCGGGAGATCCCTGTCAGGTACGCGGGTGGAAGTCCAATCACTTCGACAGCGAAGCTTTCACCGCGGCCCTGGGACTGGAGGCCAGCACCGGCAGTCTAAGCGGGGATGCGCTGGTAGCTGTTCTATTACGCGCGTGCGTCGCCACTATGCCGAGAAAAACACTGCCAAGAAACGGCAGATGCCCGGTATACTGGTGGAGTGCCGAGATTGCAGCTCTACGGTCAGTCTGCCTCAGAGCTAGACGTAGGATGCAAAGAGCTCGCACCGAGGATGCAAGAAAGAACCGCCGTGAAGTGTTTCGAGCTGCGAAATTGGCCCTTAACAAGGCCATTAAAAGCATCAAGAGAGCGTGTTTCGACAACCTGTGTGAGAGTGCCAACGCGAATCCGTTGGGTGACGCCTACAGGATTGTGATGGCCAAGACCAAAAAGGGCTCCTCACCCCCAGAACGGTCTCCGGCCCGGTTGGCGACGATTATCGAAGTACTCGAGCCACAAGCCCCTGGCCACCTGCACTACGAAACAGTGCGGGCACGGCCGAAATGGTGGCTCCAGTGACGAATGAAGAACTACTCGCAGTGGCTAAATCCCTAGCAATGAACAAAGCTCCAGGGTCGGATGGAGTTCCAAACAACGCTCTCAAGGCAGCGATCATAGCGAGCCCGAACATGTTCAGGCTAGCTATGCAGATAGGCCTTGACGAGCGCCGTTTCCCCGATAGATGGAAAAGGCAGAAATTGGTGCTGTTGCCGAAGCCCGGGAAGCCGTCAGACGACCCATCGGCGTACAGACCAATCTGTCTGATCGAGACGACTGGCAAATTGCTTGAGAGGATTATCCTCGACAGGCTAACCCCGTACGCAGAAGGCACGGACGGTCTGTCAAGCAACCAGTTTGGCTTTCGGAAGGGTAAGTCCACAGTGGGCGCTCTCAACTCAGTGATAAATACTGCCGAGATAGCGATCCAACGAAAAAGGCGAGGTATTCGATACTGTGCGTTAGTGACAATTGACGTGAAGAACGCATTCAACAGCGCAAGCTGGGATACCATCGCGCTCTCGTTACATCGGCTTAGCCTATCGGTGGGTCTGTACCGGATCCTGGAAAGCTACTTCGAGAATCGCGTACTGCTATACGAGACCGATGCCGGTCAGAAAAGGGTTCTAAGACTGAAGTTCCCTCCTGGGGTCAAGATCATCGGCTTTGCCGACAACGTAACCCTGGAGGTCTACGGGGAGTCAATCCCTGATGTAGAACTAACCGCAGAACACGCGATCAACACAGTGGAGGAATGGATGAGCGCGAGAGGCCTGGAGCTCGCTCATCATAAGACGGAGGTAGTTATCGTCAACAACCGCAAGTCGGCACAACATGCAGTTATCCATGTGGGAGAAGTCGCGATCACTTCAGAGCGAAGTCTGAAGTCTCTCGGAGTCATTATAGACGACAAGCTGACCTTCGGCAGCCATGTCGACTATACATTCAAGAGAGCTGTTGCGGCTCTATCGAGGATGATGTCCAACAGCTCAAAGGTGTGCGCCAGTAGACATAGGTTACTGGCAAGCGTTGCTGTATCTATCCTCAGGTACGGCGGCCCGTCATGGTCATGAGCACTGAGGGTAACCAGTTACCTACAGAAACTGGAGAGCACCTACCGCGTGATGTGCCTCAGAGTGATATCTGCCTACCGCACGGTATCACACGATGCATCCTGCGTGATAGCGAGCATGATGCCAGTCGGATTGGTCATTTGGGAAGATGAGGAGTGCTTCGAGCTACGTGGAAATAGAGGAGCCCGCGAGCTCACCTGGGTGACCTCGGTCGCCAGATGGCAGCGTGAGTGGGATAACTCCTCGAAAGGTAGGTGGACTCACCAGCTGATACCTAGCATATCGAGCTGGGTGGGAAGACCCCATGGGGAAGTTCACTTCCACCTGACACAATTCCTGTCAGGCCATAGCTGTTTCCGACAGTACCTCCACAGGTTCGGGCACGCGGAGGTCGCAGCCTGCCCGGACTGCCCAGGTGTAGACGAAACTGCCGAACACATACTGTTCGTATGTCATCGGTTCGACGTCGAAAGAAGAGTAATGCTTGACGTCTGTGGCTGGGACACAACTCCTGATACCCTTATTCAGCGGATGTGTCAATCGGTGGAGAATTGGTACGCAGTCTCGGCTGCTACCACCCAGATTGCCTGTAGGGTACAGGTAATCTGGCGAACCGAGCAACAGACGACGGGCACGGCTAACTAGTGAGTAGTTCGTTGGAGCGAAAAAGGCCAAGCTCAAAAAGGGAGTGAATGGTCTGTTCATGCTGAGGCAGGTTTGGCGCGGCGACTGGCAACCGCGTAAGGGGTAAACCCAGCCACCCCGAAGCAAGACAGAAGAGTGAGTGTATAGGCGTATAAGTGGACTGCCTCATGCCAAGTCGGGAGGGTCGTAGCGTAGTATGTTGGGACTTAGCTATCGATGCCTCATGGCGTGGCAGAGGAGTGAAAGGGTGAGCATCCAAGTCAGTCTCACACGGCTTGTTAAGGGTGAGCACAAAAGTCAGCCTCACATGGTATGGTAGAGGCTAGTACAAAAATAAGCCTAGCAAGGAATGAAAAAGGTGAGCACACAAGTCAGCCTCGCATGGTATAGCAGAAGTGGGGCCTATGAAAAATGTCCCACATGGGATGCCAGGGGGAGTCACAGAGGTACAATAGAGTGGCACGATCGAGAGTGAACCAGGTAATAGGGTGAGCACCCAAGTCAGCCTAACATGGTATGGGTGGGGCGAGCACAAAAGTAAGCCTAGCAAGGAATGAGTAAGGTGAGCATACAAGTCAGCCTCGCAAGGAACGAAAAAGGTGAGCACAAAAGTCAGCCTCATGTGGAGTGTTTGAGAGTGAATCAAGGTGCGATAGAGAGAGCACCCAAATAAGCCTCATACAGGACGTATGAACGCGTGAGTGAGAGTGAATGAGTACATTAAGTACAGCCATCCCCCCAGAAGTAATACCGAGAGGTAGTTCCTGGGAGGAACAATGGCGGAACCCAATGGAGTTTAGTCGGTATTAATGGCAGCGTCACCATTCGAGCCCGACACGCATCCAGTGCACCCCGTGCGGTAGCTTGGACCCTACCAATAGCACATGTACTGAGCTAGAACGTAAAGGTCTTCTCCATTATAAAAAAAGACTATACTTACAACTAAGAGAAATATACAAATGGAACAATATGAAACAAACAATAGCAGAATTTGTCTAAAAGTGTGAACTATGTAAAAGAAACAAAGTAATAAAACACACGATAGAAAAACAAATTATTACAACAACTCCATCTCATCCATTTGAAGTAATATCAATAGATACTGTAGGCCCATTACCAAAAAGCAATAACAATAACCGATATGTAGTTAGTATACAATGCGATTTAACAAAATATTTTGTATTTATACCAATCCCAACAAAAGAAGCAAATGTAGTAGCCAAGGCACTAGTACACGATTTTATATTACAATATGGTACATTTTCAGTGTTACGTTCAGACCAAGGTACCGAATACAATAACGAGATATTTGAGCAAATATGCAAAACATTACAAATTAAACAAAGATTCAGTACAGCCTACCACCCACAGACAATCGGCGCATTAGAAAGAAATCACAGATGTTTAAACGAGTATCTAAGATCTTTTATTAATGAACACTAGACTGACTGGGACGAATGGTTAATATTTTACACTTTCAATTATAATACAACCCCACATTCAGACCATGGATTCAGCCCCCATGAACTAGTGTTCGGAAACAAAGCTAAACTACCACAAGAAATCTTCAAGAAAGGAACCTAACCGGTATAAAACTTCGAACACTACAATAACGAATTGAAATTTAAGTTACAAAAATCAAACGAAATAGCACAAAATAGGTTGAACACACAAAAGATAAAGAGAACAGAAGCAGCAGAAAATGATACAAACCCCATAGAATTGAAGATTAACGATACAGTTTATTTAAAAATAGAAAACAGAAAAAATCAGACCCTTCCTATGTTGTAAAACAGATTTTAGACCCAAATTGCCAAATAATGAACGCCAAAACAAAAAAAGCTAGTAATCGAACACAACAATAGACTAATTAAAACGTAATCATGTATAAAATCAAATCATATTGTTACAATTTACACATTAAGGAACCAAAGTCATTATAACACATACACCCTTAGCAACAAAATAACAATGAATCCCAACACAGCCACATCAAGCTATGACTTCATTTCACTACGCCATACCTTGATCTTAATTAGGATGGTGTACTATACCTGTACTATACCAATACCAACCATACCCCAAACATAATATTAATTGAACCCAACCTACGACGCTACAAAGCATCTCAAACCGATAGTTGCCCACGACTCGAAAATCTTACATCGAACATGACAAAACCATGCCACACAAGAATTACTGACAAAGCTAAAATAAATTAAACCTTCAGACCATGCATTCCAAGCATAACACTTGGCCCTATTGACATAAAAACCCACTTCATAAAAAGACAACATGTACAGTACCAAACAATTATGTTTTTCACAGCCAGTAATAATCAACCAAACACATTTCTAAAATAGACCTGCATCTTTAACACGTCGTAAACACGCAATACTCAATTGCTTATTTTGCCTTCTCAAGACTTGGTTTGAGAATAGTCATCACCGAAGAACCGACGTGACTTAAATTGTGGAATAGAATCCGGCACTTCTGAAATCGTCAATAATGGATAATATATTCAAAGAATGTTTGATTGGCAATCAGTGATGTAGACGTGCGAATCGAAGTAATTTGGTGACCATATCAATAGTTTTTAGCCTCTGAGGTATTACGATTGTAACGATTAATATGGGAAATTCAGGTGTAACCTTACTAACCACCTCCGGAATCACGAATGAAATTCAGCAGTAGTCAATGGCATTACTGTATCTTTCATTTGAAATCAAGTTTGTAAAAATCGGTCAAGAATTTGCTGGGTAATAGGTGTGATATTAATTTAGGAACTTGGCGAGTACCCGAAGGCATCATGAACCGTCAAAGGTGGCCAATGTGGTCAAAGCTACTTTGATTGATCATCAATGATCCAGAGCCGCAAACAAGACTAATGTTGCACCCATTGTAATGTTTTACATCATTTGGACATCATGGTTGTACCAATTTATAGAGGAATTTTCTGTATGACCGGAACCGGAAGTATGGTCAATTAAAAATTCAATAGCAGCTTATGGAAGCATTATACCTTTCAGATGAAACTAAGTTTGTGAAAATCGGTTAAGCCATCTCTGAGAAAATTGTGTGAGTTTAAATGACACACACATACAAACTTACATACACACAGACATTTCCCGATCTCGACGAACTGAATCGAATGGAATATGACTCTCGGCCCTAAGGACCTCGGTTAAAAATTTGATTTTTACCGTGATTTAAGTGCCTTTCTTTATATGAGAAAAGCAAAAATAAATCGAAAAACGAAAAAAGGTTTTTCAAATTCATAAAATGAAAACAATGACTAATATAAATCAGTCTCTACGCATCGCTCGATCGAGATATAAGTGTTTTGTTTCCAGTCCATGCGAAAAAGAACAGCGCTAATCCGCGTTCAAGGTTATCTTGCGCATTCTCTGCCTCTTCGAGGTTTTAGACTTTTATCTTCTCTTCTGCGTGTGTTAACCGTTTGGCTGTATTCCTCAGCCTTTTGTTCTCAAAGTGAGGATTGAACAAAAACCAGATATAAAAGCTGCGTCGTGGGAAACGAATACCGTCAAACGGGGTTACTTGCAACACTTTTCAACTTCAAAGCGGTATAACTAAAAATGCTGTAACATTAGAATAATTTTCAATATGTGCAAGCGCTAATGGGAGTATAAAGACTACTAAATGGTATTTTACAAATCAAAGCATCATTCCCTGTTTTCACGATGGCCAAAAAATATGCCTGTTGCAAGTAACCCCGCATATGGGGTAACTTGCAACACATGAACTTCATTGAAGTCTATTGCTGTATATTTTTGTTTACCTTTAGTACATTGACCAAATGTACGATAATTTGGATACCCATGTTATTTACAAAGAACAGCGACCAAATGTACTATAATTTGGATGCCCATGTTGTTTATAATCAACAACGTATTAACAACGACCCCCTCCGAAATTTTTTTTTTGGTTCCACTCCTGAGTTGAGTATAAGAAGATAGGGATTGAGAATTTTCTAGTATTGCTAGAGAAGCAAGTTCACGTAAAGACGACTTCCTGGTACTGTTCTGTATTTAAGGAGCATTTTCATATTCTAGTTGTAGGTTATACCTTTAAAATTTGATTCAAAATGCTATAAAGACTATTATTTGAAACGCTCAATCAGCCAGATGGCTAGAGTCATAATAGTAATAAGACAAAATACTGTTGCATGTTACCCCACATAGGTAGTTAATATAGTTAAATCGTTATCTTGCATATATTTGAGAGGGTAAACAAACATGTATCAAACAGTAACGTTTGTTGTTGTATACTCGATCTGTACGTAAGAGATACAAATGAAATGCTCGTATCATTGAAGTGGACCAAAGCACGACATTTCAGTTTGTTTTTTATTGAAATATCTCCAAATACAGAAGATTACACTATCGCGCTAAAGAAACCGAAAATAATGACTGGTAGTACATGATTATCTTTTAACATATGCTGGCTTTTGACAGCTATAATGCTAAATTGCAAACACTATTATTAGCGTTGTTAAATTAATCTGAACAGAAACATGTTCAAGTGTTGCAAGTTACCCCGCTGTTGCAAGTTACCCCGTTTGACGGTATACAGATAAGTGAAATCTACCTTTTTGATACATTTACGGTTTTTTCCCTTTGCGCTGGTGCTGATCCCGTGCGTTGACGGTGTCGATGGTTCCCTCCCCGGATGGCCAAATGGAGATCGAGTTGACTCCTAAGGCTCTCCCCCGACCCAAACAATATTCAGAGCTCTCGACCGGTCCCTTTGTGGTCTTCTTTCGGCCCAAAACGAAATCGCTGAAACTATTACAGATTTCGAAAGACCTGACGAAACGATTCTCGGCTGTGGCCGAAATAAAAAGGTCCGCTCAGAGAGGCTGAGGGTCGTGTAGACTAACTCAAAGCAGGCAAACGATATTGCTTGCTGCGAGCACTTTAAGAAAGACTATTACGTGTATATTCCAGCTGTAAAAGAATAGTCTGAAGGCGTTGTCACCGATGAGAGTTTGACATGCGAGGATCTGTTGCAATGCGGGGTTGGCCGTTTTAGAGACCGCTTACTTCAGCCAGTGAAAATACTTGAGTGCAAGCGTTTGCACTCAGTAGTAGTAGCGGGGGATGGTTCAAAAACGTATCTCCAATCAAACTCTTATCGGGTGACCTTCGCTGGTACCGCTTAGCCAAATTACGTCTTCTTGCACAAGTTTCGTCTGCCTGTGCGTCTGTTTGTACCGCGGGTCATGAATTGCACAAAGTGTAAACAATTGGGTCACTCATTGTAGCAATAAGGCCCGCTGTGGAAAATGCGGTGAGAATCATGTGGATGATAAGTGCAGTAAGAATGCTGAGAAGTGTTCTTGCTGTGCAGAGAATCTGCATGATATCTCGGCATGTCCCGCGTACGAACTATGCGGGGATAAACTAAAACGTTCCCTTGCTACGTTAGGACGATCCGAACGTTCTTTCGCAGAAATACTAAACAAAGCTAGGCCACTATCCTCAACAAACATCTATGCTCACTTGCCTCCTGGCGAGCGAGGCTGATGACCTACAAGATGGAGGGAGCTTCTACTAGGGCGCCTAGAAGTTATAGGAAGAGGAGGAACATTTCCTCTCCTAAAGTTCCTTGTAAAAGCCAGAAGGTATCCCTTGACGTGGCTCCGAAAGTCACATCTTTTGGTCGTATTGCAACCAAACCGAAGCAAGTAGCTCCTGGTCTCGGAGGCTTAAGCTCAGAGAAGGAGTTCCCAGCATTTCCAGGAACATCAAAAATCCCAAGTATTCCTTTGTTTCAGGTCGAGAATAATCACAGTGCTGGAATTATCAAACTCTCGAACATAGTGGACTGGATAATAAAAACTTTCAATATAACTGATCCTTTCAAAAGTCTTATGTTAGTTTTTCTCCCTACAGTAAGAACATTTTTGAAGCAGTTGAATGCTAAATGGCCCCTCCTTTCAGCGATTGTACCCTTCGATGGCTAACTCATCGAACGAGGTCACGGATTTGATCACTGTTCAACAGTGGAATTGCAGAAGTATCATCCCGAAAATCGATTATTTCAAAATTTAAATAAATAGTTTGAGTTGCGATGCATTTGCATTATGAGAAACTTGGTTAACTTCAGATATAGATCTCAACTTCCACGATTTTAATATTATTCGCCTGAACCGAGCACCCCCTATGGAGATGTGCTTTTGGGGATCGAAAAATGCTATTCCTTCTACAGAATTAACCTCCCCTCGATAACAGGTATTGAAGTTGTCGCTTGTCAAGTAAGAACCAAAGACACAAATCTTTGCATAGCTTCCATATATATCCCCCCCAACACCGCGATTGGGCATCGCCGGCTGCACGACATCATAGAATCTCTGCCTGCACCGCGACTAGTTTTAGGAGACTTTAGCTCTCACGGTACGGAATGGGGTTGGCTTTTATGATGATTCTAAACATGGGTGAAATGACACGGATTCCTCCCCCAACAGCGCGCCCAAGCGCATTAGATTTATCCCTTTGCTCGACCTCGCTACAGTTAGAATGCGCGTGGAAGGTAATCCCTGATCCCCACGGTAGCGACCATCTGCCGATCGCAGTCTCAATCAATAACGGCTCAAGGCCATTGGAAACAATCAATATTTCGTATGACCTCATACGAAATATCGATTAGAAGAGCTACGCTGCCGCGATATCCGACGATATCGAATCTACTCAAAAATTTTCTCCGGAGGAAGAGTACATCTTTTTGGCTGCCTGGATTCTCGACAGCTCAAATCAAGCTCAGACTAAGCCAGTACCTAGCGCGAACATACAAAAACGTTCTCCCAATCTCTGGTGGGATAAAGAGTGTATAGATGTGTACGCGGAGAAGGCTGCCGCGTATAAGACCTTCCGAAACGACGAGTTACCCGCTAGGTTTAGACAGTTCGCGACGTATGACGAAAGCCAAAAACGTGGTTATTGGCGCCGGTTCGTCGACGGATTAACAAGAGAAACATCGATGAGCACTCTTTAGGGAACAGCCCGACGTATGCGAAACCGAAACAGTACTAATGAGAGCGTGGAATATTCAAACCGTGGGATATTCGATTTCGCCAAGAAGGTTTGTCCGGATTCCGCCCCGGCACAGAAGATTTACCGCGCCCCTCACGATCACGCGAACGAAACACCGTTTTCGATAGTGGAGTTCTCACTTGCTCTCTTGTCGTGTAACAATAACGCTCCAGGGCAAGACAGAATCAAATTCAACTTTTTGAAGAATCGGCCAGACTCTGCCAGGAGACGCTTGTTGAACTTATTCAATAAGTTTCTTGAGGCTAACATTGTCCCACACGATTGGAGGCAAGTGAAGGTTATCGCTATCCAAAAACCAGGAAAACCAGCCTCCGACCACAATTCATATCGACCGATCGCAATGCTATCCTGTATCCGGACGTTGTTCGAGAAAATGATCCTATCCCGCCTCGGCAATTGGGTTGAAGCAAATGGCTTACTGTCAGATACACAATTTGGTTTTCGCAAAGGCAAAAGGAACGAACGGTTGTCTTGCGTTGCTCTCAACAGAAATTCAAATGGCCTATGCTAGCAAAGAGCAGTGTTCCTAGATATTAAGGAGGATTTTGATTCAGTTTCTATCAACATTCTTTCAGAGAAGATGCACCAGCATGGTCTTTCAGCGACTTTAAACAACTTTATACTAAACCTGTTGTCGGAAAAGCACATGCATTTTTCGCACGGTGACTTATCGACATCACGATTTAGCTGCACGGGCCTTCCCCAGGGCTCATGTCTAAGCTCCTTGTTATACAATTTGTGATTAATGTCTTGACAATTTCTGCACGTCAAAGCAACTTGCAGACGATGGTGTGGTTTCTGTAACGGGACCCAAAGCTGTCAATCTACAAGGACCATCGCAGAATACCTTGGACAACTTGTCTGCTTGGGCTATTAAGCTGGGTATCGAATTCTCCACGGAGAAAACTGAGCTAGTTGTATTTTCTAGGAAGCTTATATCGATTGCTCATTCGATGCGATATCTTGAACCCGGTGGTGATTGAAAACTTCGAAAGGCTTGTTGAGCTGAATTCTTAGACCCGTTTCATGTGCCTGAACTTTGACTACATGGCCCTTCCACTGGATGCAGTTTTTGTCCGGGCACGGATTCTTCCGGAAGTACCTGCATCGGTTTGGGCATACTTCGACACTCTTTTGCCTAAACTGCGTGACCATGCAAGAGATATCGCATCACGTGGTCTTTGCATACTCTAGGTTCGAAGAGGTATGTCTGGCGTGAAAGTCAACAATATAGTTGAAAAGATTTGTCACGGTGAGCATAGTTAAGATGCCGTCAACAAAGTAGTGACTACTATACACTCCGAGCTACAGATGAAGTGACGAAAGGACCACCAAAGTAGCGCTGCCGACTAGAAATCCGTCGTGAAACAAATCGGGTTCAGAAAAAAATTTCGCCTACGGGGAACCGTAGGATGAGTTCACCACCGGTGTCAACGACCCTTCGGTCAACGCGCTTCACTCGGACAACATCTGCTCGCAAACCCATGGTTCCTTGACATGAGCCGTTCACGGACAACAGCCCTTGCTACTCTATCATAATACAACGGCCAAATCAATCAAAGTATTGAGCTGGTCAGTGAACCTGTGGAAATAACACAGCCGATTCATACTAACTGTAGATTTGACGGATTTCACCCAATCACTTTTGAACAATTGAAAGATATTTGTTTTTCTTTGGGAAAATCGGCTGGTATCGATAATGTCAATGCAAAAGTGATACAGGATTGCTTTCATGTCATCGGACACGATCTGCTGGATCTTGTAAATGAATCGCTATAAACTGGGCACGTGCCGACAGTTTGGAAGGAGTCACTTGTGATTCCTATTCCCAAAGTTACTGGGACGGATAAAGCCGAAGAGTACCGCCCCATTAACATGTTGCACACATTAGAGAAAATTTTAGAACTTGTTGTTAAGGGCCAGCTGATGAGTTATTTGAATAATAATAATTTGCTAATTCCGGAGCAATCGGGATACCGAGAGGGACACTCTTGCGAAACCGCTTTGAATCTAGTGTTAGCAAAATGGAAAGAGAAAATCGAGGTTAAAGAGACTATATTTGCTGTATTTTTGGATCTGAAACGCGCTTTTGAGACAATTTCGAGACCTTTACTTTTGAAAACTTTAGAGCGATTTGGTATCGGAGGGATAGCACATAAGTGGTTTGAAAACTATCTATGTGATAGAACTCAGAAAACTAGTTTTAACGATTTTGTATTGAGGTTACAGCGATTGCAAAATAGAATCATGCGATTAATTTTAAAATGTAACAGATACACTTCCTCTAGTTTCATGCTAAGCGCATTACAATGGCTCTCTGTGAAGCAAAGAATTTATTACTTAACAATGGTGTTCATTTTTAAAATTATTAATGGAATGCTACCTCGATATTTGTGTGATCGAATTGAAAGAGGAAGTGATGTGCATAGGTACAACACTAGAAACGCGTCTGATGCAAGAACACCTAACTTTTTATTTAGTAGATCACAGAACTCCTTGTTGTACAAAGGAATAAGTTTTTTCAATTCGATGCCTAGACATATTAAATTTGCGGCAACATTAGCGAAGTTCAAAACACTATGTATTTCACACGTAAAATCTGCTTTGTAGACAGATTTTTTGAATTTTTATATTTTGGAGTTATTTGAATAACTATGTAATACCACGAAGATTGTATTTTTTTTCTCTTCTATTATTTGCATTTAGTCACACTAAGTTATTATATTCGCTATGATGATGATGGATTTTTGTTAATTGTTTATTATAGTTTTTAAAAATAATGAGATGTCTACAGAAGTCTGAGCCACGCGCGCGATAAACAGATAGAGACTAACTTGAAATCGAACATGGTGACCAGTACTAAGAGCTCATCGGGTTGAATTGAAGCTTTTAGACTTTTGTTGTGATCAGGGTCTGATTTGATGATGGAGTTGCTTTGCTGGCTTTGCTCGACAATAGAGTTAATCTCGGTTATTGCTGCCATAGCGGCAATAACGGAGTTGGTTCGTTGAGTGGGGGGCTTGGTGATTTCTTCTGATAAAACAAGATATCGGGTTCAATTCCTGATCAATCCAGGGTATTCCCGGAAAGGAATATCCCTGGATTGCCTTGGGTTAGTGGTACGCAACTTTCAATAAAGTGGCCTGATGTGGATGATATAACTCGATTAGACTCTGCACTGCCACTAGGCTCGTCACTTCTCACCTTAGCAGGTGGTAGTACCGATGTCTTGGTCAGGCGGGAGGAGTCTTACAGAGAATTATCAGAAATGGAAGCTATTGGGTTCAATTCCCGATTCTATCAAGTATCTTCCCAGAATGGAAATTTTCTTGATGGACCCTGGTTGTTGATGGAATATTCGAAATATATCTGGTTACGTTCTTTTGAAGGAAAGGCTATGTCTGTAAATTGAACCAGTCCGTTTTTTTTTGTTAACTGGTCTTGTCATGATTTAAAATATTAATTATCTTCTAGATAACTCGTTCAGCTCACACCTTTGTGGGGGTATAAGGTGGGCCCATCATCATCATCATCAAAAAAAAAAAAAAATAGCTGCGAATCGCGGAAACGCTGAGAACAAAAAAAAAAACAATACGAGACCGACAAAACACAAAATTTGACAAGAAGCTACGGCGAGTACCCAGCGGAAAAGAATCCTTTTAAGGGTCCCATCGTAGCTTTGCAGGAAGCTCATAATAATTTAAATTTATTTTTTACTTATTGCTATAAAAAATGCATTTATCAATTGTTTTTATTTAAAAAAATGTTAACCAATTATAGCTAAAGGAATAAGCTCGATTGGTGGTGAACGAAGTTTATATTAAAAATTCTCTTATTTTATTTTTTAAAATTAGTTTCAATTTTGCTTGGAAACGAGTGCGACATGTTATTTGCTTTAAATCAGTAGAAAACTGGTTGAATAACTTAGGTCCGATGAAAGAAATGCGTCTTTGACCAAGGTTCGTGGATACTCTGGAGTATAATAAATGATTGGTTTGTCTGGTGCTGTGAGCTCGAATTCCTGTCGTAAATTCTAGATTATTATGAGCAATAGTATTATGCAAAGCATTGTGGATGTACATTATTGTTTGGTAGTTAGTCAACCCAAGCAAAGGTAAAATGTTATGGGCATTATTATTGTATAACAAAATAGTAGGGTACATAAATGGTTTTTTATAAATAATTTTAAGACATCTGTTTTGAAGCGTTTGTAGCTTTTTCAGATTCGAAATACTGGCACGGCCCCACACAGATACAAGGTAGTTCAGCAATGAGTGGATGTGCGCATAATAAAATTTTAGAAGTACATGCTGGGGAACAAAAGAGCATACTTTACGCATAGCCCCACATAACGATGCAACTTTTCTCTCTATAGATGTAATATGCTCAATCCAGGAGAGTGTGGGGTCTAAGTGAAGTCCTAAATATTTGAAGCAGTTAGTTTCCTGAATTACAGACTGTCCCATTCTTGGGTCTGGATGCACGCCTATAGCTCTTCCAGATGAACGAAACAGCATATATTTAGTTTTTGATTGGTTCAAGGAAAGAAGGTTTTCGTTGAAATACGTCGTTAGTGTTTTTAAATCCGATTCAATGTTGCGTACAATATCCAGGCAGTTGTTGTTCGGGTAGAACAACGCGGTGTCATCCGCGAAAAGACGAGGAGTCCCTTTTAACCCGAGTCTACCTAGGTCATTGATATACAATAAAAATAACAGTGGTCCAATATTACTGCCTTGGGGCACTCCTATTTCTATTGGTCTATAAGAGCTACACGAGTCTCCAATAGATACGAATTGGTTCCTATGCGACAGATAGCTACGAATAATATGATTTGCTAATCCCCTGATACCATAGCATTCTAACTTCTTAAGCAGGATTGAGTGATCCAGAGTATCGAATGGTCTTTTTAGGTCCAGAAAAAGGGCACCAACAATTCTTTTGCTATCAATTTGACTAATGATGGAGTCAATTAGTTCGGTCATTGCAATTAAAGTGCTGCAGCCCTGTCTGAACCCATACTGGTAGTTGTAAATTATGTTGCGTTTGTTCAAAAACTCGAGTAGTCGAGTGATGAGCAATTTCTCAAGAATTTTATTGAAAACGCACAATGTTGAAATTGGTCTATAGTTGGAAGGTTGGTTTGGATCACCAGCTTTGAAAATTGGAATTACTCGGGCTATTTTTAAACAGTCTGGGTACCTGCCGGTTTGAATTATTAAATTAAAAGCTTTGGTTAGGATATTTGCAAAATTGGTACAGTTACTCTTAAGAACACTAGCGGGGATCTTATCAGGACCACAACTGTTATTTTTTTCGAGGTCTTTAATCAAAAGGATCACTTCGTTTCTGGTTGCAGGACGCAAGAAGATTGTTTCTTGGACGTGTTGTATATTTGTAATAGGATTTGAGTTGGGACTCGTGGGAATATTGTCAGACAAATTTTTGCCAATACTAGAGAAATATTCGTTGAAAACATTACATACTTCTTTAGTCTCAGTGACTCTGATATCATTGGAAATTAGGCTGATGGGAGCATCCGACTTTGAACGACCAAAAATGGTATTAATATTCTTCCAAAGTTTTGAATGAGTAGTGTTGGATAGAAGGTTTTCAAAGTAGGCCTTTTTGCACCGCTTTTTCATTACATTAACTTTTTTAGTTATGTGTTGCGGAAGAGCTTTGAGGTTTTCATCATTGGGGTTATTTTTTACTCGTTTCAGATAATTACTTTTGATTTTAATCAGTGTCCACAACTCTAAATTGATCCAGGGGCAAAAAACGCCTTTACATTTAAAAGTTTTGGAGACCGTTCTAGTGTTTTCCGCAAGTAAAGAATTGTAGGTTGTGATGATATTTGTAAGACATACATCTACATCATCAATCAACTCGATATTTTCTATGAAATTTCGGAAGTCGGTATTGAGTTTTTCATGATTGATTATTGATTTGGTCAAATTAACGGGTTCTCTTTTTACTGCAAGTTTATATGAAGATATAATTTGAACGTAATCACTAACTATGGTGTAAACCGTGTCGTTTCGTAAGCGAGCAGCATCCTGTAGTCTACAAACAACGTGATCAAGAATATTTGAACTAGCTGGGCGAGTCGGAAATGTGTTCGTACATATGAAACCATACGATTCCAGGAGAGTTTTATAACGTGAGACGACATTGTTATTCGATAGGTTAACCGGTATATTGAGTTCTCCTACAATGAAACAGGGGCGCGAATTTGAAGCGGAAGCGAGAACACTTTCAAGCTTGGCAAGGAATTGACCAATATCGTAAGGGACCATTCATAAATTACGTAACGCAAAAATTGCCCAAAATTGACCCCCCCCCTCCCCCTATGTAACAAATTGTCACAAATTTTTCCATCCCCCCCTCCCCTGTTACGTAACAAATTCCAAGAAAAAAATTTTTTTCTTCGATGAAAACATGTTACGTAACGATCTAGTTAACACCCCCTCCCCCCTATGTCACAACTTGTCACAACTTGTCGTACCCCCTCCCCCCCCCTAAAAGCGTTACGTAATTTATGAATGGTCCCTAAGATGGAGGGCGATAAAAACAATGCACATCGAAATAATGTTGCATTATGCAGAGTTCGATGTGAGCATGATGAAAGCCGTTAACAACAGTGTTCAGCACTACTCTATGAGAAATATTCTTCCTGACGTAGATAGCTACTCCACCGTTCGATTAGTTGGCAACATTAAGAAGCTATTCTAGCTTAATTACTAAAATTTTTGAGGGCCTAAAAGTTGTTCCCGTACAAAAAGTGGTAAGAAAAATGATTTTCAGCATTTACACTCAACTAACCTAGGTTCAGCGAAATGCTTACCACAGAAACTAATAGTTTAAACGGTACCGGTAAAAGTTAGGTGAGCAAAACAATGTAATTGCAGTTATCATTTCTACAATTTGTACAATTGTATTACCGTTAGGTTCAAGTTAGGTTCAGGATCAAGTCGTTCTTGTTATTGATAAGGCGTAGGAAACGCGAAACGAACAGGAGAACACTAAACGTAACACACAAATTTGTTTTAATGAAATATTATACATGAGCTCGGCTATTTCAGGAAATTTTTAACTCCGCTATTCAATAAAGATTTAAAAATTTGGAAATCTCTTCTGCTGCGTTGACGCCCAATCAACATTAAAAATTTCCTTTACCTGGAAGTTACACCAACCACGGACTCAGCTATACTGCACAACCGAGGTGGAAGACAAAAATCCCACTCACTCTCCTCCGCTATCGATAGACTTTCTTTAGCAGTAACTACGGTCGCAGCTTCGCATAGCTGGGCTTCGCCCTACAATTACGTTGTGTCGAGCTCGTTCGATCTACCTTACTCGATCAATCCGTTGTACACATCCTGTTCACCAAGTACCACCGGACAAACAAACACTCTCGTCTCGTATGCAACTCGAGTACCTGTAAATGCCTCTATGATAGCTCCTAGTATGTTCGCAACATCCTACAAAGTCAGCTCCGCTCCATCAGTCGTATCAGGAGATACTACAATACCAATTGTTCCTCGGAGGGTCAATACCCCGAGCGTGACGACATCGTACACACAGGATAACGAACCGGCACATACTGAAGACGCCTCTGGGCGATCTAGCCAGGCTACGAGTTCAAGCAGAGGTTCAAAGCAGAGACGCTTGCGGCTGGAATTGCAAAAGTTAGACAAAGATCGCGAGCTGGACGAGCAAGAAGAAGCGAGAAGACGTGCTTATTATCGCAAACGATTCGAGCTTTTGATGGAGATGGAGCGAGGCATCATCAGACGGTAGTATGGATGAAGGAAAATGCATGAGCAAAGTCGAAGAATGGCTTTCCATGCAGGGTCAAGAGAGGAACAGTTCGAATAGACAAAACCAGGCAGCAGGCTTACCCCCTGCATACTCCACTACAAAACCAACAGTTTCCCAATTATCGGCGCATAACTACGCAGTCCCACTGAACCATCCACTGTGGCGACAAAGATATCCACAATCTGTCGGGAATCAGCGGCATACACAAACAGCCCAACAATTTATACCAATGATAGGTTTCACGCCAACACAACACCCAAACCTACATACTCGCCACGATGAAGATGATGACGGAATAAATTTATCACGAAGTCAGGTAGCTACTCGTCAAGCCGTCTATCGAGAGCTTTCTAACTTTTATGGCTCTCTCGAAGGGTGGCCTCTCTTTTACTCGACGTTTAACACGACCACAAACATGTGCGGGTATACTCAGGAGGAGAATCTGATTCGTTTGCAAAAAAAATCTCAGAGGTAAAGCCTATGATGCCGTTAAGTGTAGGCTGATGCATCCTTCCAATGTGCCGGGGATCATGGCCACATTAAAAATGCTGTACGGAAATCCTGAGGGCATAATTCATAATTTGATAGCGAAGATACATGCAGCACCGCCACCAAGGACGGACAGGTTGGATAGTTTGGTGGAATTTGCTCTCGCGGTACAAAATTTATGCGCAACAGAAGAGGCATGTCAACTCCACGAGTATTCATACAATGTAGCACTTCTCCGCGAACTGGTAGAAAAACTCCCACCACCTATCAAATTAGACTGGGCCAAACATCGCCGAACGCTTTCCAGTGTAAACCTAGAAACATTCGCCGCATGGCTCTATGATTTGGCAGAAACTATCTCACCGATAGTACCGATATGTGGTGGCGAAATAAGGCCGTTTAAATGAAACAAAAGAAACCCTGTTTATTTCAATGCTCACTCGGATCAAACAGAAGAAGATATCGAGAGTCAGGCAATCCATATGCATCAAATAAAGCAAACGGGGAGCGTAGCCGAATGTCCAATTTTCAAAGAAGGCTGTACGTCTGCGGATAAATGTAAACGCTTTAATGAGCTAAGCTATAACTCACGGTGGACTGCAGTGAAACAGTTCGGATTGTGTCAAAGATGCTTGAAGAAACATAAGGGATTCTGTAAGTCGCATAACATTTGCGGCAGAAATGGATGCGTATTCAAATACCATCAATACATTCGTTTTCGAGCACTCAGTCGAGATAGAAGTCTTTTGTCATCTGTCTGTACACTCTATAGCGACAAATAGTGTTAATCCGCGTTCAAGGTTATTTGCACACTCTGCGCCTAGTTGAGGTTTCAGTATTCTTTCCCTTCTTTTGTGTTTCTGTTTCTGAGTACCGTTAGCCGGTCAGTGAAGTGAAACAGTGTTCTTCTAGTAAGCCGTCTGGATACCGTTACATACACAAGCTAAGTATTAGTTTTCGCTTCCCCTTCTTGGTTGTCTTAATAACGTGCACTGGGCAATAGGCCCGTGCAAAAATGACTTCCCCTGACGGCGGTTCATCTCAAGGTGAGATGGACGTCGAAATAAAATCGGCTCCCCGGCTTAAGGTATATCCGAGCTCGGCCACCGGGCCATTTGTGATCTTCTTTCGGACCAAAGAAAAAAAGTGTTTGAATCTGTTGCAGATTTCTCGAGTTCTGACAGATCGGTATTCGGCCGTGACAGAAATATCGAAAATTCGCCCTGATAAGCTTCGGGTGGTGGTTAACAGTTCAACTCAGGCAAACGATATTGCTGGCTACGAGCCCTTTACGAGGGAGTACAGGGTGTATATTCCAGCTAGCAGGGTTGAAGTCAGTGGGGTCGTTTCCGATTCGAGTCTGAATTGCGAGGACCTGCTAAAATATGGGACTGGCTGTTTCAAAGACCCCATGCTTAAGCCAGTGAAGATACTGGAATGCAAACGTTTGCATTCAGCATCAGTCGCAGCTGACGGGACGAAAACATACGTCAACTCAGACTCTTATCGGGTGACCTTCGCCGGCTCTGTCCTGCCCAATTACCTCCTTTTTGACAAGGTTCGTCTACCTGTTCGCCTCTTTGTGCCGCGGGTCATAAACTGTACTAATTGCAAACAATTGGGACACACAGCATCCCATTGTAGCAATAAAGTCCGCTGTGGGAAATGCGGTGGGAATCATGCGGATGATTCCTGTGGTAGAGATGTCGAAAAGTGCCTCTACTGTGGGGGAAACCCACATGATCTCCCTTCATGTCCCGCGTACAAACAGCGCGAGGAAAATCTTAAGCGTTCCCTTCAGGGACGCTCTAAGCGATCTTTTGCAGAAATGCTTAAGATAGCTACGCCACCTGTCTCTACGAACATCTTTACCAACTTGTCTACTGACGAAGGCGACTGTGATGAACCCCAGGAGGGAACGTCTTCTGCTGTGCCTAGAAGTAGTAGAAAAAGGAAGAACATTTCCTCTTCCAAGCTTCGTCGTAAAGGCCAGAAGGTGTCTCTTCATGGTCCCCCTAAAATAACTACTCAAGGAAGTACTGGTGCAAAACCGAAGCAAGTCGCTCCCGGTCTCAGTAACCTGAGCTCAGAAAGGGAGTTCCCAGCACTTCCAGGAACATCAAAAACCCCAAGTGTTCCCATATCTCAGCCAGAGAAAGAAAACAGTGCTGGCTTAATAAATTTCTCTGACATTGTGGACCGTATTCTTACAGCGTTAAACCCCAAGTGTTCCCATATCTCAGCCAGAGAAAGAAAACTGTGCTGGCTTAATAAATTTCTCTGACATTGTGGACCGTATTCTTACAGCGTTAAACATTTCTGACCCTCTTAAAAGTATCTTGATAAGCTTTCTTCCCGCAGTAAAAACATTCTTGATGCAGTTCACTGCGAAATGGCCCCTCCTTTCAGCGATTGTATCCTTCGATGGCTAATTCATCGAACGAGGTCAAGGATTTAATCACTGTTCTACAGTGGAATTGCCGAAGCATTATCCCGAAAATCGATTCGTTTAAAATCTTACTAAATAATTTGAAATGCGATGCATTTGCCCTATGCGAGACATGGCTCACTTCAGAAATAACCCTACACTTCCACGATTTTAATATTATTCGCTTGGATCGAGAAGACTCTTACGGACGAGTACTTTTGGTGATCAAAAAGTGCTATTCTTTCAATCGGATCGACCTCCCCTCGACACCAGGCATTGAAGTTGTCGCTTGCCAAACCAGAATAAAAGGCAAAGACCTTTGCATTGCTTCCACCTACATCCCCCCTAGAGCCTTAGTTAGCCACCGACGGCTTTGCGATATTGCGGAACTCCTCCCCGCACCGAGGCTAGTTTTAGGTGACTTCAACTCCCACGGCACGGCATGGGGTTGGCTTCATGACGATAATCGATCTACCCTACTCCATGAGCTTTGCGACAACTTCAATATGACTATTTTGAATACGGGTGAAATGACAGGGATTCCTGCCCCTCCAGCGCGACCGAGCGCCTTAGATCTGTCCCTCTGCTCGACATCGCTGCGGTTAGATTGCATGTGGAAGGTAGTCTCTGATCCCCACGGCAGCGACCATCTGCCAATCGTAATTAATATTGCTAACGGTTCAGGGCCACCGAATACAATCAATGTTTCGTATGACCTCACACGAAATATTGATTGGAAGAGCTACGCGTCCGCGATATCCGAAAAAGTAGAATCGACACAAGAGCTTCCTCCGGAGGAAGAGTACGGGTTCCTGGCTGGCTTGATTCTCGATACCGCGATTCAAGCTCAGACTAAACGCGTACCAGACGCGAACTCACGCGGGCGTCCTCCCAATCCATGGTGGGACAAAGAGTGCTCAGACATGTACGCGGAGAAGGCCGCTGCGTATAAGACCTTCCGGGACGACGGGCTGCCAGCTAGCTACCGACAGTACGCGATGGCGGAAATGGCCAAAAAACGTAGCTGCTGGCGCCGGTTCGTCGACGGACTAACGAGAGAAACATCGATGAGCACTCTTTGGAGCACGGCCCGGCGCTTACGAAACCGAAACAGTACCAATGAGAGCGTGGAATATTCAAACCGTTGGATATTCGATTTTGCCAAGAAGGTTGGTCTACCGCGCCGCGTCCCCTCACAATAACGCGAACGAAACACCGTTTTCGATGGTGGAGTTCTCACTTGCTCTCTTATCATGTAACAATAAAGCCCCTGGGCCAGACAGAATCAAATTTAACTTGTTAAAGAATCTGCCAGACTCTGCCAAAAGACGCTTGTTGAATTTATTTAATAAGTTTCTTGAGGGTAATATTGTCCCTCATGACTGGAGGCAAGTGAAGGTCATTGCCATTCAAAAACCAGGAAAACCAGCCTCCGACCACAACTCGTATCGACCGATTGCGATTCTGTCCTGTATCCGAAAGTTTTTCGAGAAAATGATCTTGTTTCGCCTTGATAATTGGGTTGAAGCAAATGGCTTACTGTCAGATACACAATTTGGTTTCCGCAAAGGCAAAGGGACGAACGATTGTCTTGCGTTGCTCTCAACAGAAATTCAAATGGCTTATGCTAGCAAAGAGCAGATGGCATCAGTTTTCCTAGATATAAAGGGGGCTTTTGACTCAGTTTCTATCGAAATTCTTTCTGAGAAGCTGCACCAGCATGGTCTTTCGCCGACTCTAAACAACTTTTTGCTAAACTTGCTGTCTGAAAAGCATATGCATTTTTCGCATGGTGATTTATCGACATCACGAATTAGCTACATGGGTCTTCCCCAGGGCTCATGTCTAAGCCCCCTTCTCTTTAACTTTTACGTGAATGACATTGACGAATGTCTTGTCAATTCCTGCACGCTAAGGCAGCTTGAAGATGACGGTGTGGTCTCTATTACAGGTCCCAAAGCCGTCGATCTGCAAGGGCCATTGCAAGATACCTTGGACAATTTGTCTACTTGGGCCCTCCAGCTGGGTATCGAGTTCTCCACGGAGAAAACTGAGCTAGTCGTATTTTCAAGGAAGCGTGAACCAGCGCAACTACAGCTTCAATTAATGGGTCAAACTATTGCTCAGGTTTCAACTTTCAAATATCTCGGGGTCTGGTTCGACTCTAAAGGAACCTGGGGATGTCACATTAGGTATCTGAAACAGAAGTGCCAGCAAAGGATCAACTTTCTCCGTACAATAACCGAAACATGGTGGGGTGCCCACCCAGGAGACCTGATCAGGCTGTACCAAACAACAATATTGTCGGTGATGGAGTACGGGAGTTTCTGTTTCCGCTCCGCTGCGAACATACATTTCATCAAACTAGAGCGAATCCAATATTGTTGTTTGCGTATTGCTTTGGGTTGCATGCACTCGACACATACGATGAGTTTAGAAGTGCTGGCGGGCGTCCTTCCGCTGAAAAATCGATTTTGGGAACTCTCATATCGATTGCTCATCCGATGCGATATCTTGAACCCGTTAGTAATTGCAAATTTCGAAAGGCTTATCGAGCTCAATTCTCAAACCCGATTTATGTCCTTGTACTTCGATTACATGGCACAAAATATCAATCCTTCTTCATACTATCCCAACCGTGTCAATCTCTTTCATGCTTCTGATTCAACTGTATTCTTCGACACATCCATGAAAGACGAGATTCGTGGAATCCCGGATCACATACGTCCGCAAGTGATCCCAAGCATCTTTCATAGTAAATTTCGAGAAGTGGACTGCAACAAGATGTTTTACACCGACGGGTCAAGCCTCGACGGCTCCACTGGCTTCGGTATATTCAATCAAAACCTCACCGCCTCATTCAAACTCAATGATCCTGCTTCAGTTTACGTCGCAGAACTTGCTGCTATTCAGTATACCCTTGGGATCATTGATACTTTGCCCACCGATCATTACTTTATTGTCTCGGATAGCCTCAGCTCAATTGAGGCTCTCCGTTCAATGAAACCTAGAAAGCACATTCCATATTTTCTGGGGAAAATCTGGGACCGCCTGCGTGCTTTGTCTGTAAGATCGTACAAGATTACCTTAGTTTGGGTTCCCTCGCATTGCTCCATTCCAGGTAATGAAGAAGCGGACTCTTTAGCTAAGGCGGGCGCTTTACAAGGTGACATATATGAAAGACCAATTAGCTTCAGCGAATTTTTCAGTATCACTCATCAGAGAACCCTCGAAAGTTGGCAAACTTCATGGAGCAATGGTGAACTGGGAAGGTGGCTACATTCGATAATCCCTAAGGTATCGACGAAACCTTGGTTCAGAGGGATGGATGTGGGTCGGGATTTCATTCGCGTGATGTCTCGGCTCATGTCCAATCACTAGACGCTGGACGCACATCTCCGGCGTATTGGGCTCGTGGATAGCGGTATCTGCGCTTGTGGCAACGGTTATCACGAAATCGAACATGTTGTCTGGGCATGCGCCGAGTACTGTTCTGCCAGATCTCAACTATTCGATTCCCTTCGGGCCCGAGGAAGATCACCCAATGTCCCGGTTCGAGATGTACTAGCAAGCCGCGATATTCTCTACATGTCCCTTATATACACGTTCCTCAAAACCATCAATATCCAAATTTAAATGCCCCTATCTTTTCTCTTATCATTCCCAGAAGTGCCCTCTTCCGCCTACCGTACCCCAACGATGGTTTGATACGACTCCAAGACGAGACAAAACATCTGTCGAATGAACCAACAACACGAGATCTACAGTACAATATCACACGCGCAACGCGGTGTGTTTCCGATCCGTATCTGAGCCGTACTACGAAATCGTTTGGAGGAACCCCTGCCGGCTCGAGGAAAACCGCCCGGCGTCCCAATACTTGATACATCCGTTCGAATCTGTAATCCTGGCCGTTGATTCCTGATGCCGGAAACTGAAAGTTTATATACCCCCCCCCCCCCGTTCAGCCTTGTCCACCCTCTCTCCCATGTCTCTGATACACAGATGTATGACTTCACCCCTCCTCCCCTTGAATATCTTCCCAAAGCTTATGTGCCCCCTATCTTCTAGTGTTAGTTGATCAATCCGTTCGAATCTGTAATCCTGGCCGTTAATTCCTGATGCCGGAAGAATCAAGAACGCTTAACCTGGAGATATCGCAGAGGACGGAAGATTATCACAAAACCTTCACGAATCTTGCACTGTTCCACCAATCACTTCAAATGGAAGATTTAGTCGAGCGGCACAGCCACCTAAGGAATTCCAGTGGCATCATACAAAAATGTGCAACCAAAATTTCTTATCGGGATCGACAACGCTAACCTTGGGTTTGCCATAAAAGGAAGAGAAGGTAAACTCCATGAAGCTATCGCTACAAAAACCCGTCTCGGTTGGATTGTCTACGGAGGATCAGATCGGGTCGGGTGATGACTACGTGGGGCATCATGATTTCAGTAGCGAGTACACCGAATATATGCTAAATCAGGCTGTCCGAGAGTACTTTTCATTAGATAGTCTTGGAATAACTGTTCCAGACCGGATACTCGTGCCTGAAGAGGACACGCGAGCACAAAGAATTTTTCAGTCGATAACAAAGACACCAAATGGTCACTACGAGACCGGCTTGCTATGGAGATATGAACAGGTACGCCTACCGTATAACAAACCTCAAGCAATGCAACGTTTCCGCGTCCTAGAATCTAAACTGTTGAAGCAACCCGAACTAGCTGCTACAATGAGAATACAGATAGATAACTATCTTCAAAAGGGATACAGCCGGAAGCTCACGGAAACTGAAATAAAACAATGTCAAAGGCCAATATGGTATCTACCCATTTTCCCGGTGTTCAATCACAATAAACCGGGTAAGATTAGGATAGTGTGGGATGCAGCAGCAAAATCACACGGCATATCTCTAAATTCACTACTCTTGAAAGGCCCGGACCAACTTACATCACTCAACTCCGTCCTGCACAAATTCCGAGAGAATTGAATTGCAATCTGCGGTGACATCCGCGAGATGGTTCACCAGGTTCTCATCTCCAAAGATGATCAGGACTGCCAAAGATTTTTGTGGCGAGAGAAACTGACTGACGTAGAACCCAGCGTGTATGTAATGCAGGTTATGACATTTGGCGCATGCTGCTCCTCGTGTTGTGCGCAATACGTCATAAATCACAACGCGAAACAACATGCAGATCGCTTTCCCAAGGCGGCGAATGCTATTCTATTCGGACACTATGTGGACGATATGCTTACGAGTGTAGAGACCATAGAGGTAGCTATCCAACTAGCACAGGATGTTCGACACGTGCATTCTCAGGCAGGATTTGAAATGCGTAATTGGTTGTCCAATTCTCCTTCCGTTCTACAGTCACTTCACAGACCAACTACGGATCAAAAAAGTCTCAACGTTGGAAATGAGATGGCCACAGAAAAAGTTTTGGGTATGTGGTGGTGCACTGTCACGGATACCTTCACATACAAGCTATTCAGGAAGCAAAACGAAGATTTGCTATTGGGAAAACGAAAACCTACGAAGAGAGAAGTCCTTCGCATGCTCATGGCAATTTTCGATCCGCTGGGATTAATATCGAATATTCTTATTTTTCTGAAGGTACTTCTACAAGAAATTTGGCGGACAGCTATTGACTGGGACGATACAATCTCAGAAAAGTTTCATGAGAAATGGGAGCAGTGGCTTGAAGTTCTCCCAGACGTGCAGAATATTAGAATTCCCCGCTTGATGTGTGACTTCTCTGAATTCAGAAACTATAGTTCAACTGCACACCTTTGTCGACGCTAGCGAGGCAGGTTACGCCTATGTGGTATATCTACGCTTTCAAAACAAGGATGTTCTCGTGTTGCACCATTGACGAGTCTATCAATACCACGTTTAGAGCTTCAGGCGGCCTTAATCGGGTCAAGGTTATCAGACGCTATTACTAAGGCATTATCGTTGAAAATAAATCAGCATATATTTTGGACTGATTCTAAAGATGTCCTTTACTGGATACGATCGGACCACCGACGATACTCTCAGTTTGTCGCGTTTCGTGTTAGTGAGATACTCGAAACCACTAATATTGACAGTTGGCGATGGCTTCCCTCCAAAGAAAATGTTGCTGATGAGGCAACAAAATGGCAACGACAACCAAGTACAGAGAGCAGAAGTAGATGTTTTTTGCCCCAGGATTTCTCTGGAAGATAATCGAGCACTGGCTTATATAACCATTACTCATCCAAGCTACTAAAGAAGAACTTCGGATGAACGTATATTTTCACGAAATGAGTTCACGACCCCCCATAACAATGGAGAAGTTTTCCAGATGGAAACACCTTCTTCGTGTAACAGCTACGGTATGGAGATTTGTAATTAACATTCGATGCAAGAATGAAAGACGTTCAACAGGCCCATTATCCAAACAGGAGCTAAAGCAGGCGGAAACGTATTTATTGAAACTGGTACAGCAAAGGGCGTTTCCAACGGAAAGAAGTATACTCTCTAGCAAATTAGACCAGACGAAGAGCATCCAAGAATCTGTAACCAACGGGTTTCAATTTCTCCAACTCGACCCAAATTAATATGAAAATTTATTTTGTTTTATATTGTTTATCTATTTGAGAGTGATAATTATATAAATTTGAATTTAGCAGAATCAAGGGGCAGACTTTGATTGAAATATTTGAATTGTATAATGAATTTACTAACCTATAATTTTAAAATCTAGCTAGGTATAATACTAAACCATGCGCCAAAAATAGGAAAAATAGCGAAGTAACTCTCAAAAGAACATTGAAAGCTAGGGTATAATAACCGTCAATTTAAAAATAATCGTTAATTGAGTATTAGGGTGGTTATATACGAAACTCTGCGTCTACGGGATGTAGAACCACGATCAATATAGTTGGCAGGTTTCGTTGCGTTCGGGATATGAGAGTGAGAGTTCCGGTATGGGAGAGAGAGCAAGGACTATAAAAGGAGATGAAGTGATGTGGGTAGATCTCTTTTTTATTAAGTACGACACTAGTGTGACGGGAATGCGGTCCCTCGAGCGCGGTTTAAGGATTAAACCAAAAACCAAAGTGTGCCATTAAAAATCACCGTTGTGATATAGCGAGGCGGAAAGTTCGTGGAGTGGTGTCCTTTGGACGAAGAAAAGCGCTGCTATCAGGACCGGCAGTGAGCGTGTCGAAAAATTAGAGGTCCTATAGCTAGACGCATGCCCGAATTAAAATATGTCGTGCGGCTTCCCCCTCTAAAAAAACCCACTCTTATTAGTGCACCCTGTAAATCTAGTGTCCGCTCGAGTACGCCCTGATCGTACGTCAACACACGATCCCGCATCCTGTCGATCGATCACCCCACGCGGGTGACTATACCTCATCGATTTCGCCATTACGATCGATGTGGAATACCGTTGTGAAAGAAGACACGTTGGACCCAACACTAAGAAGCCTGACTCCGCATCCCCCCTTCGTCGTCACATCAGCAACCACTACTACGGTGGTAGTCCGATCCAGCTATCCCACACTACCGGGTCATCGTGAACTCTCACCGAACGCCGACGACCCGTCACCACCACCGTTGCGACCGGCGAGTCGCTCACTAAGGTATGTGACATGACATGACCTGTCTGCTCTGTCCGGACGAACAGTCTATCCGGTAGTTTTTACTCGTCAAGGCGCCCACCCAACTAACGGCCGCACCATGCTAGCCAACGAAAAAGAATAAATTGTAATTTGTAAAGCAATGATTGCGCAAGATAAAATTTAAGAATTTGATCTAACTTAAAAATTATCTTTCAATAATAACCGTGAAATGCAGTTAAACTAGTCTTTTTACATAATCGGTTCCGAAAAAGATTATTGTGAGGTCATTTTGGAGAAGGTAAGTGCCAATCTGTCGTTCTATCTCCTAGTTTGCCCAGAGAAAGAGTAGTTAGCCGGGAATCGTTTATTTTTATAAAAAGAGTGAAAATTGACTTCGTTTCAATTGGCGCAACAGCGTAAAGTATTAAATAAAATATTTCTTCGAAATATTTTCTGTTTGTGAAGGGGAAGAACGATAAATTGGCACTGCATTTTTCGCGATCAGTCTGTTTAGGCTCGGTGCATGATAATTATTCTCGGCAACGTAATTAGTACATCGACAGCAGACGGAATAAGTTTGAAGAGTCCTAGTAGGCTTTCATTTCGGTTAGATTGCCGAAGCAATTTGACGCTTGTATTAATTGGTTTTCCCTCCAATGCTTTCGTGGTCATTCTAGGTTGTTTTCCGTGTTTTATGATACAAAATGGAGTCATACGGTTCATTTCCTCCGTCTCTTAATCGGGACAAAACATTCGACAAATGGTATCAGGATATGCGGGTGGATTTATTAGCTGATGACGAGCTTGCTTTTGAAGTGATAGTTCGGGAAATCGCAGTAGAGAGTGACAAATCGCAAATGCGACGTTGTCTGAGAGCTAGATTAAGAGTTGAGAAGGAAGAAGGAAAAAGAAGCATGACCTTGAAATCTAACCCGTTGATTCAGATAGAACTGTGTAAGAGTAAATTGGAGGAGATCGAGATGATTCTCCGGGAAAAGAAAGGCGATAGCCCAACAGCGTGCAAAGATCGTTTACTTCATCTTGGCGCAAGAACCCAATTGGCCTTAAAGTACGTCCCCAAGAATGCTAAAGACGATTTAGCTTTAATTTTTACGATCGTTACTGACCTTTATTATTTCTATTACAAAGCTGTTATCTTGCAATCCACGGACAGTGATGCAGATGGGGAGGAAAACGAATTAGAAGGGGGGAGTAAGCCGTCTTTAGCGGAAATTTTATCGAAAGCTCCGATGAATTTGGAAGTTTTGGAAGTGAATGTGAAAGTTTTGATTCATGAATTAGAGAAGCAAAAGAGGGCTGAAGAGCGAGAATTTTTGTTAAGAGCGGAAATTGCTCAATTAGAGCATCAATTACAGCAGTTAACAGTTAATAATGAAACTAGAAATCAGCAGGTACAGACTGAGGTAATTGAGGAACCAACTGCCGTTCATGAACTGCCTCCTCTAGCGTTTCCTGTGGTGTCTTCATCTGCGGAAGGGCCCTTCGGCCAACCGATAGTGCACAATAACCGGTCGAGTTTTGGTAACTTTAAGCCCTTTGGCGTTGGTATGAGTACTCTTAACTCCTACCCAACAAACACGTATGTGGCGGCCAATTCATTTAGTCACCCAATTCCTTCAGTGTCAATTCAGCCTACCTTATATAATTTTCCAAACCCATCATTATACCAACAAACAAGGTGTGATTCATTCGTAAAATGGGCGAACCCTGTTTCAACCGTTCTTCCTTACAAGACCGGAGCTCCCTTCTCAGATTCCCGACCCTTCGGGCTTAATAATTACGGCAATTTACAACCGCCATTACCATCGCACCATACTCTTCCCGTATCCAAATGGGCGATAGAAAAGTATGCCGGGGACGATCAAGGATTAAACTTGAATGAGTTCTTGTTTAAAGTAAAAAATTTGGCACTCTCGGAAAGAGTATCAGACGTTGTGCTATTCGATTCAGCCCTGCACTTATTTACGGGGCCAGCTTTAAATTGGTACCATTCGATGCGTTCTACTGGTCGTTTGTATAACTGGGATCATTTGGTTATGGAATTACGGTGTGCCTTCGTGCACCCGGATCTTGATAACATGATTAAAATGAAGGTGTACATGCGAAAACAGCAAAGGAACGAATCTTTCCAGTCATACTACTATGACATAGAAAAATTGTTTCGATCAATGAGCTGTGACATTTCTGAAGATGAGAAAATGAAAATAGTTAATCAAAATATGCGCAGTGATTACCGCAAACAGTTGACTTTTCTTCCTATCTATGACCTTCCGTCGCTGATCGCCGCGGGAAGGAGAGTAGATGCAAATAACTTTTCCCTTTATAATAAGATGTTTGGAACTGAGAAGGTAAATACCGTAGCGGCTTTCCAGGAAAACAAAAAGGAAAGTAATAAACCACCGGCACGAGTCGATAATCGTTCACCCAACAGTGGGCTTCAAAACCGCCCAAATCAACAAACCCTTCGTCCCCCCAACAACAACAATGCTCCTCCCCACGGAGGTCCGTCGAATCGAAGTTTTTCGAAAAACAACGCAGCGATCCTTCCTATTCCAGTTGATAGTAATATACCTGGTAACTCAGGAAACAACTCTGGGCGAAGGCAGTCTTCAGCGCTAGACAAACTGGTTGACTCTCATCGACCCCCGGGGGTGCATGCGTGCTATAATTGTGGTAAATTAAATCATCAGCATGAAGAATGCCCAGACCCGAAGCGAGTTTTTTGTTTAATTTGGGGATTCAAGGGCTTCGAAACCACAAACTGTCCCTATTGTCGAAAAAACGGCATCCAGACGGACCAAAGTCGCGGTTCGTCCATGCAAACACATCGCGCTTAAACTTCAATGAGCAGGCTGATTCTGAACGATGGGAAGTGGCTACAGATAGTATGTATGCCCTTCCATTAGAAGTAAATCAGATTACTCTATTAGGTAAAGACGATAATCGGCCCTACATCCAACTGAACATTTACGGCATACCCACTCTGGCTTTACTGGACAGTGGTAGCCAATCAACAATGATAAATGCATCTATTTTTAATAAAATTAAGGTTAAGCTACGACCTCTGGATAATCCTATAATTTTGAAAACAGCTAGCGGAGAGGTCTTAGATATCAAAGGACAGCTGTTCATTCCGTTTACGGTGGATGGACAAACTAAGATCGTCAGGACTCTAGTCGTCCCTCAGCTTGCTGTAAACTGTTTATGTGGAATGAACTTTTGGAATAAATTCAATATTATACCTAAAATTGAATACACCGCATTCCCGGAAGAGTTGGAATCCACAAAACTGCCCCCTAATTCAACTTTGACTCCAGAGGAGCTGTTGAAAATTGAACATATCAAGAAAACATTCAAAGTCGCGGAATCAGGTAAGATTTCCGCCACCCCTTTAATATCGCACTATATAGAGTTGAAACCAGAATGGAGAGATAAGCCAGCCGTACGACAATTTCCGTATGTGATGTCTCCAAAGGTGCAGGGATTAGTCTCCCAAGAACTAGAACGCATGTTAAGTTTATGTATCATAGAGCGCAACCAATTCCGATTGGGCCTTGAATGTGGTGCCCGTGATAAAACCCAGTGGAAAAGTTCGACTTTGTTTGGACGCCCGAAAGATTAATGAGAGGACCGTGCGTGATTCCTACCCTTTACCCCACCCAGGACGAATACTTGGTCAACTTTCGCGGGCGAAAAATCTCACAACAATAGACTTGTCTGAGGCATTTCTTCAAATTCCGTTGGAAGTACGGTCACGTAAATATACGTCCTTCTGCGTTCAGGGTAAAGGGCTGTTTCGGTTCACCCGTCTCCCGTTTGGACTAACTAACAGTCCAGCAACGCTAGCTCGGTTGATGGATCGGGTGTTGGGATTCGGAGAGTTGGAACCAAACGTTTTCGTATACTTAGATGACATAGTCATAGTAACGGAAACGTTTGAGGAACACGTTCGGATACTTTTGGAGGTCTCTCGGCGTCTGAGTCAAGCCAATTTGGCTATTAGCTTGGAAAAGTCGAAATTTGGAGTTACAGAATTACCATTTTTAGGGTATATTCTATCCACTACGGGACTACGTCCTAATCCAGAAAAAGTACGTCCAATTGTGGAGTACGAGCGACCGGTAACCATTACCAAGCTACGGAGGTTTATTGGAATGGCAAATTACTACCGACGTTTCCTTCCCGATTTTAGTGGCACCACTAACAGGATTGCTCAAAACTAAATGTAAAGTAGTACAGTGGTCCGACGTTGTCGAAAAGGCGTTCAACACGATCAAGGAACGGCTGATCACTGACCCGGTATAGCCCTGACTTCAGTCAGGAGTTTGTAATCCAAACAGACGCTTCGGACGTAGCCGTGGCCGCCGTACTAACACAAACTCAAAATGGGAGGGAGCATGTTATATCGTATTATTCCCACAAATTGACGACTTCCCAGCGGAACTATCACCCTGCGGAAAAAGAAGCCTTGGCTGCCTTATTGGCCATAGAGGAATTCCGCGGATACATAGAGTGCAGTCACTTTACCTTAGTGACCGACTCATCGGCGCTAACTCATATACTAACCACCTCCTGGAAAGTAGGATCGCGTTGCAGTCGGTGGAGTTTGAAATTGCAGCAATACGACCTGACAATCATTCATCGCAAGGGGAAAGAAAATGTGGTGGCGGATGCATTGTCACGGAGTGTAGCTTCAATTTCAAATACCACTGACTCTTCATGGTATACCTCGTTACGACAGCAAGTTCTCCAAAATCCCGACAATTACGTAGATTTCCGCGTGTCGGATGGTCAAATTTATAAATTTGTATCCGCTGGAAACACGCTGTCTGATAAACGATATGAGTGGAAGCTGATTCCGCCCTCCGTAGGTCGTCTAGATATATTGAAGGCTAATCACAACGAAGCCATGCACCTGGGTTACGATAAAACTCTGGCTCGAATCCGACAACGGTTTTATTGGCCAAAAATGGCCAAAGAAATCAAGCAATACGTACAAAATTGTGCGACTTGCAAGGAAGTGCAAGGACCGTCCACTCCTGTTACTCCACCGATGGGAGAAATGCGAATATCTGATCATCCTTGGCAGATCATCTCCGCGGACTTTGTCGGCCCTCTCCCCCGGAGCAAAAAAGGTAACCAGTACCTGCTAGTGGTGTTGGACCTATTCAGTAAATGGGTTCTACTACAACCCATGAGACGCATTGAGAGCTCCGCTCTATGCTCACACTTGAAAAATGGATGGTTTTACAAAAACTCCACTCCCGAGGTAATCATCACCGATAACGGGGCGAGCTTCCTATCTCGCGAGTTCAAGAGTCTGTTAGACAAATTTGGAATTCACCATTGGTTAAATTCACGCTATCACTCCCAAGCTAATCCGGTGGAACGGGTTAATAGGACCGTGAACGCTTGTATTCGAACTTATGCTCGCGACGACCAGCGCCTCTGGGATACACGACTAGCAGAGATAGAGGCGGTCCTCAATACCAGTGTCCACAGCTCCAGTAACTTTACTCCATATTACGTAACCCATGGACATGAAATGTTCATCATTGGAACTGATCACCGTTTATCTAGACATCAAAACAACCTTTCCGCTGATCAGGTCGAAGAAAAAAAATCGACTCATTTCGGTGATAATTACGATCAAGTAAAAGCCAATCTAGTTAAAGCCAATGACACTTGTCGGAAACAGTACAATCTGCGACATTAGAGGTTTCCAAAAACTTTTCAGACTGGTCAATTAATTTACCGCACAAATATGCGCCTTTCAAGTGCCATAGATAGCTACAACGCTAAATGCGGGTCCCAATACTTGCCATGCAAGGTCAAGGCAAAGATTGGCACTTCCTCGTATGACCTTGTCGATATGGATGGTAAGCCCTTGGGCATCTGGCCAGCAGTTCACCTTAAGCCCCTTGAAACACCATAAAATTCTTGCTTGCCGATTGAATTTGTCTCACTACTCCTATTATACCGTCAAACGGGGTAACTTGCAACAGCGGCGTAACTTGCAACACTTCAACATGTTTCTGTTCAGATTAATTTAACAACGCTAATAATAGTGTTTGCAATTTAGCATTATAGCTGTCAAAAGTCAGCATATGTTAAAAGATAATCATGTACTACCAGTCATTATTTTCGGTTTCTTTAGCGCGATAGTGTAATCTTCTGTATTTGGAGATATTTCAATAAAAAACAAACTGAAATGTCGTGCTTTGGTCCACTTCAATGATAAGAGCATTTCATTTGTATCTCTTACGTACAGATCGAGTATACAACAACAAACGTTACTATAAGATTTTATGGTCACCGCAACATATTTATTTCATGGACTTGTTGACTTTTCTCGGTGAAAATGAAAACTCCAAATTTTCCCATTACCACACGTAACGTTTCGGCTTACTGCTCTTCAGCCATCGTCGGACGCATAAACTTATATCACGCATCTCCATTCACTCTCGTTCACAGTGTTTGGATAGCGAGGAACGCAGACAGTCGAAGAGTGATCGCCCGCCTAGCGGTGGAGAGTGAACGAGAGTGAATGGAGATGCGTGATATAAGTTTATGCGTCCGACGATGGCTGAAGAGCAGTAAGCCGAAACGTTACGTGTGGTAATGGGAAAATTTGGAGTTTTCATTTTCACCGAGAAAAGTCAACAAGTCCATGAAATAAACAAACGTTACTGTTTGATACATGTTTGTTTACCCTCTCAAATATATGCAAGATAACGATTTAACTATATTAACTACCCATGTGGGGTAACATGCAACAGTATTTTGTCTTATTACTATTATGACTCTAGCCATCTGGCTGATTGAGCGTTTCAAATAATAGTCTGTATAGCATTTTGAATCAAATTTTAAAGGTATAACCTACAACTAGAATATGAAAAT
The DNA here is from genome assembly GCF_030247195.1 of Topomyia yanbarensis. Lineage (NCBI taxonomy): Eukaryota > Metazoa > Arthropoda > Insecta > Diptera > Culicidae > Topomyia > Topomyia yanbarensis. The sequence continues at coordinate 177,734 of NW_026683338.1, read as the reverse complement.
GCTCCTTAAATACAGAACAGTACCAGGAAGTCGTCTTTACGTGAACTTGCTTCTCTAGCAATACTAGAAAATTCTCAATTTCTATCTTCTTATACTCAACTCAGGAGTGGAACCAAAAAAAAATTTCGAAGGGGGTCCGAAATTTCGATTTTGAAATATTCAATGTACAATACGTAATATCTAATACCCTTCTTTTTAAAATCAGTTTTGGAATGATTTGGAATTTAGAATGAATTTAAAATAGAAACTATTTTAAAATTTCTCAATGAGATAAAAAAAATTCGAGAAGGTCCGGACCCCTAGAGCCCTTCCCCTGGATCCACCACTGACTCAACTGGATTGTTCTAGCATTTATAATAGTCCGATTGCATGGAAATGATAGTCGTTGACAGTGTAAATTAATAGGTTTTCTGTTATCAATAATATCTGAAGACAACAAAGATGTAGTATAATTTAGTTCTCGCCGTTCACTGATAGTTTCACCGCACTGTTCCAGTGGAATCTAATCACGTTAATTGCGATAGAACTGAAGTTATAGTTCTATGGATAATACTTGTTACTTACTAGTTCTGAAATGAAGGGTTAAAACCCTGTTAGCTAGCCTTTCCTACGAATTTCCTGAATAAATCGAATGTTCCCGCTGTTCAAATACGTTGTTGATTATAAACAACATGGGCATCCAAATTATAGTACATTTGGTCGCTGTTCTTTGTAAATAACATGGGTATCCAAATTATCGTACATTTGGTCAATGTACTAAAGGTAAACAAAAATATACAGCAATAGACTTCAATGAAGTTCATGTGTTGCAAGTTACCCCATATGCGGGGTTACTTGCAACAGGCATATTTTTTGGCCATCGTGAAAACAGGGAATGATGCTTTGATTTGTAAAATACCATTTAGTAGTCTTTATACTCCCATTAGCGCTTGCACATATTGAAAATTATTCTAATGTTACAGCATTTTTAGTTATACCGCTTTGAAGTTGAAAAGTGTTGCAAGTAACCCCGTTTGACGGTACATAAGTTGATATCTGAAAGGTCAAACAAGGACATGTAGAGAAAGATATATAGCTTTTAGTCAGTTTATTCCATAGCTCATCCTCGTGGTACGTAGGTTTTTCAATCAGAATCCAGTGATCATATCTTTAAACCATCGTTGAGGGTGTCTACAAACACAGAAATTCTTTAAAATTACTCATCGTGGCCAGACAGATGCCAGGCCGAAAAAAAATCCATTAGCTAGTTATAATTTAGAAATCGGGTCCACCACTTTAGAGGATGGGGTTTCAACTGCCTCTAAGAGCGGGTCGGTTCATTTAATTGGAATGAGTTACCTTAGATAACCACCATTACTAACAAAGGTTGGGCGAGAAGCCGTCCTCGCACACAGTCTTACTCCGGACGCGGAGCTCAGTCCAGATAGGCTTGCTTGTTATTATAATTAAATCTACCCGGGTAGGAAGTTGAAAGTATGCGCGCAAATACTAGGATAAATAGTGGTAGTAGTAGATGTGGAGGTAATTAGATTAGGTTAGTGGAGTAGTAATGCTAGGTCAGTGGAAATGATATATGTGTCTGTAGAGAGTGGGTTATATGAGCGAACGTGATTAAAATCTCCAGAGGCCTCTATAGTGGAATGATTGGGATAGAGTAAATGAAGGCGAATGAGTGAGATCTACAGATTATCGACACTGGATTTAAATAGAAAATAAGAGCAAAACATTGCTATCAATTTTGCTGTGCTCCCGTGGTCCTGTATGCGTATATCGAGAGATTTTCACTTCCTTTTTTAACTCTTTTCGAATTCAGGAAAGCGAAGGTGTGAATAGACGAGCTCAAGGTCTCACTTAGGGTTTATCTGAACGGATTAAGAACCTCTTTGAGTCTTCAGATTTATCCGTAAGGTGTATAATTGATGTACTAAGACTTTTTAGAGATAATTTGATTAATCCAGTATAAACATTTGACAAAAAAAAATCTTCGATTTTTTTTCTCCCAGTCCGGGGAGTATTGTAACCAACGGGTTTCAATTTCTCCAACTCGACCCAAATTAATATGAAAATTTATTTTGTTTTATATTGTTTATCTATTTGAGAGTGGTAATTATATAAATTTGAATTTAGCAGAATCAAGGGGCAGACTTTGATTGAAATATTTGAATTGTATAATGAATTTACTAACCTATAATTTTAAAATCTAGCTAGGTATAATACTAAACCATGCGCCAAAAATAGGAAAAATAGCGAAGTAATCACTCTCAAAAGAACATTGAAAGCTAGGGTATAATAACCGTCAATTTAAAAATAATCGTTAATTGAGTATTAGGGTGGCTATATACGAAACTCTGCGTCTACGGGATGTAGAACCACGATCAATATAGTTGGCAGGTTTCGTTGCGTTCGGGATATGAGAGTGAGAGTTCCGGTATGGGAGAGAGAGCAAGGACTATAAAAGGAGATGAAGTGATGTGGGTAGAGCTCTTTTTTATTAAGTACGACACTAGTGTGACGGGAATGCGGTCCCTCGAGCGCGGTTTAAGGATTAAACCAAAAAGCTACATTCGGGCGAAATTTTAAGTGAAGTGTGCCATTAAAAATCACCGTTGTGATATAGTGAGGCGGGAAGTTCGTGGAGTGGTGTCCTTTGGACGAAGAAAAGCGCTGCTATCAGGACCGGCAGTGAGCGTGTCGAAAAGTTAGAGGTCCTATAGCTAGACGCATGCCCGAATTAAAATATGTCGTGCGGCTTCCCCCTCTAAAAAAACCCACTCTTATTAGTGCACCCTGTAAATCTAGTGTCCGCTCGAGTACGCCCTGATCGTACGTCAACACACGATCCCGCATCCTGTCGATCGATCACCCCACGCGGGTGACTATACCTCATCGATTTCGCCATTACGATCGATGTGGAATACCGTTGTGAAAGAAGACACGTTGGACCCAACACTAAGAAGCCTGACTCCGCATCCCCCCTTCGTCGTCACATCAGCAACCACTACTACGGTGGTAGTCCGATCCAGCTATCCCACACTACCGGGTCATCGTGAACTCTCACCGAACGCCGACGACCCGTCACCACCACCGTTGCGACCGGCGAGTCGCTCACTAAGGTATGTGAGTACCCCTAACATGACCTGTCTGCTCTGTCCGGACGAACAGTCTATCCGGTAGTTTTTACCCATCAAGGCGCCCACCCAACTAACGGCCGCACCATGCTAGCCAACGAAAAAGAATAAATTGTAATTTGTAAAGCAATGATTGCGCAAGATAAAATTTAAGAATTTGATCTAACTTAAAAATTATCTTTCAATAATAACCGTGAAATGCAGTTAAACTAGTCTTTTTACATAATCGGTTCCGAAAAAGATTATTGTGAGGTCATTTTGGAGAAGGTAAGTGCCAATCTGTCGTTCTATCTCCTAGTTTGCCCAGAGAAAGAGTAGTTAGCCGGGAATCGTTTATTTTTATAAAAAGAGTGAAAATTGACTTCGTTTCAAATCGAGTCCACTTTTTCGCGAGAACCCGTATCTTGACGACCATGGACTAATCAGGCGGCGTAGTAGAACCAACTTATGCGAATACACCACAACTGATGCGAGAAATCTTATAATTCTTCTAAAAAACGATCATGTCACGATGCTTATCGTGCATGACTATCATGAACGATATCATCATCGCAATCATGAAACAGTTGTTAATAAGATACGCCAGAGGTACTACATCCCAAAACTAAGAGTAGCATACCGGAAGGCTAGAAACCAATGCCAGCTATGCAAAAATCGCTATTCTGTCCCCCAAGCTCCTCCAATGGCTGACCTCCCACCAGCCCGATTAGCAGCATTCGCGAGACCCTTTTCGTACGTTGGTGTCGATTACTTCGGTCCTATGCAAGTAGGCCGAAGGAAGGAAAAACGCTGGGGAGTTCTCATAACTTGTTTAACGGTAAGGGCAATACATCTGGAACTTGCGCATTCTCTAAGCGCTGACTCATGCGTGTTGGCGTTGCGAAATTTTATGGCGCGACGAGGACTTCCAATTCAAATCTATAGCGATCGTGGAACAAATTTTCAAGCAGCTAGCAAGAAGTTAAAAGCCATGTTGAAGGATCTGGATCAAGACAAGATGTTACGTGAAATTGTTAGTGCTCAAACAGAATGGTCTTTCCTTCCACCCTTATCACCGCACATGGGTGGATCGTGGGAACGATTAATTCAAACGGTAAAAGTAAATCTTGATCAAATTAGGCCAGAACGTAATTTAACGGACGAAATCCTTTACAATATTCTAATGGAAATTGAAAACGTCGTTAATTCCCATCCCCTTACACACGTGCCCTTGAACGATGCAGAAGCCCCTGTTTTAACTCCGAATCTTTTTATTCTGGATTCATCTAGCGGATTCAAACTTGCAACACAGTTGGACGACAGGTATGCGGTATTGAAAAGATCTTGGCGCATTTCTCAAATAGAAGCAACTTTGTTTTGGAAGCGCTGGATTCGCGATTACTTGCCAGTCATTTTAAAACGAACAAAATGGTTCAAAGAAGTGAATCCGATAACAATTGGAGACATTGTGGTCATTGTCGACAATCAACTCCCCCGGAATTCCTGGCCCAAAGGGCGCGTCATTGCTTTGAATAGGAGCAAAGATGGACTAATAAGATCAGCAGCAGTTTAAACAGCAGGTGGCATTTATGAACGTCCGGCAGTTAAGATGGCAGTCCTAGACGTTCAGCGCGAAACACAGGTAAACCAGATTGGATCAATCGGTGTACGGGGTGGGAGTGTCAACGACCCTTCGGTCAACGTGCTTCATTAGGACAACATCTGCTCGCAAACCCATGGTTCCCTGACATGAGCCGTTCACGGACAACAGCCCTTGCTACCCTATCATAGTACAACGGCGAAATCGACGACATAGTACAAAGGCAAACCGCATGGAAGTGAGTCGAGTGCTGTGCTAGTAAAATAGTTGGTAACATTAAGATGCTATTCTAGCTTAATTACTGAAATTTTATAATTTATAAGAGATTAAAATTAAGATCATTGAGGGCCTAAAAGTAGTTCCCGTACAAAAAGTGGCAAGAAAAATGATTTTCAGCATTTACACTCAACTAACCTATAACCATCATAGGTTCAGCGAAACGCTTACCACAGAAACTAATAGTTGAAACGGTACCGGTAAAAATTAGGTGAGCAAAACAATGTAATTGCAGTTATCATTTGTACAATTGTATTACCGTTAGGTTCTCAGGATCAAGTCGTTCTTGTTATTGATAAGGCGTAGGAAACGCGAAACGAACAGAAGAACACTAAACGTAAGACACAAATTTGATTTAATGAAATATTATACATGAACTCGGCTATTTCAGCAAATTTTTAACTCCAATATTCAATAAAAAATTAAAATTTTGGAATCTTCTTCTGCATTGACGCCCAATCAACAACCGGGGTCTATCCGAGTAAATCGTGGGAGTTGAATGACATACGGAAACAGGAGCTAAATACCGCATGAAATTAGCCGCTAAATGGCTCACTGAGACAAGAGCTAAATGGCGACGTAAAAGATTGAGACAAAAAGCAAGAGAAGAGTCGAGAACTGAATCGCTCAAAGGTCGAGCCATTTTTTGGGTCAAGTGGGGCTCCAAGATAGCTGCGGGAATTCGTGAGCAAAAGAAAGAGATGCGACGAAAGCGAACCAGACCCCCTCTCTTTCCACTAAATGATACCTTGATGTAGTTTCGTGGGGAAGAAGGGTCAAAAAAGAGTAAGGAGTGTTTTTATTGGTTTGGCACGAAAGTAAGTCGTGAGTCCCACACAGTGCCAATACACTACAGGCAAGGCTTTTGAAGCTTTATTTCGACGAACTGAATCGAAAGGTATATGAATCTCGGATGAGAAGTCTATTTTTAGAGTGATTGCATAGCCTTTTTTATATGAGATAGGCAAAACATCGCAGTTGGTAAAAACGCGATTAACAAACTTGAGAGGATCAAGTACGTTGAAAGTTGAGAGTTACGAGTGCTTAGAGCGCTTGATTGATTGTCTTTTATAATTTTATAATAGTAGAACGAGTATGGTTTTTATTTTGTACCTACGTTTGAGACAAATTGTTTATTAACAAAGAATACTTAACAAAAATGTCAAAGTGACTTTGTCTATTTGATTGCCGCGGCGAAAGTTATCTTTGTTGGAAAATGTGACGCCTTAAAAAGCCCTGTATAATATGTATTTATATATCTAATATTTCTTTTTTGCAATTTTCAGGTATTTGGCAAAATTGCAATGGATGACGATACATCAATACATCGAAACAACAACTTTCAAACATTTCCACAAGCGGTGCTTGTCCTGTTCCGCTCTGCAACTGGTGAAGCTTGGCAGGATATTATGTTGGATTGTTCTGCTCGACCAGGAGAAGTGAATTGTGATCCATTGTCAGATGATGCTGGTTCGCTTGAAGGGTGCGGTTCGAGTATTGCATTTCCTTATTTTATTTCTTTCTACGTATTATGCTCGTTTCTTATAATCAACTTATTCGTCGCCGTTATCATGGATAACTTTGATTACCTTACACGTGATTGGTCAATATTGGGACCTCATCACTTAGATGAATTTGTAAGATTATGGAGTGAATACGATCCTGATGCAAAGGGAAGAATAAAGCATTTAGATGTGGTAACACTACTCAGGAAAATTTCCCCACCACTAGGATTTGGTAAATTATGTCCACATCGTGTCGCGTGCAAAAGATTGGTGTCTATGAATATGCCATTGAATAGTGACGGGACAGTTCTTTTCAACGCAACATTATTTGCTGTTGTAAGAACATCACTAAAAATCAAAACTGAAGGAAATATTGATGATGCCAATGCCGAATTAAGAGCAACTATAAAACAGATATGGAAGCGAACAGCTCCGAAACTATTGGATCAGGTTGTTCCACCACCCGGTGTCGACGATGAAGTAACAGTGGGCAAATTCTATGCTACTTTTCTTATACAAGATTATTTTAGAAGATTTAAAAAACGGAAAGAAACCGATAATAGACATGTTGATTATGATAATAGACGCACCACATCGTTACAAGCTGGATTGAGAACATTACATGAAGCTGGTCCTGAGCTTAAACGTGCTATTTCTGGAAATCTAGAGGATATAGGAGATGACAATCCAGAACCCATGCATAGGGTATGTATCAAACTAAGTACTACATTTCAAGCGTTATTTTATGGAATTCCTTCTCAATAAAACACGTTCATCTAAGATAATTTTAAGAAAATCTCTCAGGGTGTTCCACAAATTGTTGCCTACGGACAGATTATGGTTAAGGAACCTAATTTGCCAGTGGGAATAATTGCGGTACAGTTCGTTTCAATATACATTTAATACCATTGTCTAAAATGTGTGCGTGCGTGCTTTTTTGTCAAAATATTGATGGAAAATTTGAATAAAATCTTAATACCAAAAACATTGTGATCTGCCGTAGGGATATGACTATCATTTGGCGAAAGAATATTAGGAAAATTCTGCAGATTCCCCGAGAGCTAGGCTAGGCTAGGAGTACAGAAAAATTCGGTTTTCCAGCGTACGTTAGTTCATCTTGAGTACATTCCGTTTCTTGATTAAAAAAAAAATTCACATTTTTCACTAAAATTTTCGATTTTTGATATAATATAGGTAACACGTCTTCTCGCTCGATCTGAAAGTTCTGAATAACACAAAAAATTGTATCAAAACGTAAAGTATAATTTTCAGATGGAAAATACTTAGTTTTACTATTCTGTACGTATAGTTGAAAACAACAAGCTTTCCATTTCAGCTCTTGGATAGGGGAATTATGGTTAAAACCGACACCTTAAGCTTAACACTTTTTCTTGGTTGCCAAAAAACCAATAAAATTATAATTTCTATGCAGTATTCTTCTTGAGAAAACTCTTAACAAGACTTAATTTTGTCAGCGCTTCAAAAAATCAATTTCAGTAAAAAATATTGGTTGTAAAACTTGGAAAACAAAGTGACTTTTTGTAGGCACTGCGGGTAAAATCGACATCCCATAGGGTTAAGATCGACACCCCCTTCAATTTATGTTCTCTCCACTTTATTAAAATCTGTATCTTTATTAAAAATGAGATATATGCGTAATTAATAAAGTGTGAGTATGTGTGATGTAAATATGTGCTTATTATAGCTTCATCATGTAGTGAGGGGAAGAAAGTTCGAATGTGTAGTACTATAAATAAGAGTATTTTAAAGAAATTGGTCTTGTCCAAAATTTTTCCCACTTGGGAATTTTGCATAATTCCAGGCGCTTGGTGCTTATACCAAAAGACAGTTTCGGTTCATATTCCTCGTCGGCAAACAGAACCTCTGTGCTTACTATCGAGACATCACTCGGTATAAGCCAGTGGTTTAGTGTTCACGCAAGACGTGTGACTTTTTGGAATTTAGTGCCTAATTAGTGCTAATTTGGGTACTAGTTCAGATACATAGTCTAACTGGACACCCAGATGGTGCTAGTTACTGACGAGGAGAATCCGAAACACTAAAACAAAAAAACTATACTTTATGTAAGGTATGTGCCCTCATGCACAAAGAAATTGGTCTTGTCCAAAATTTTTCCCACTTGGGAATTTTGCATAATTCCAGGCATTTGGTACTTATACCAAAAGACAGTTTCAGTTCATATTCCTCGTCGGCAAACAGAACCTCTGTGCTTACTATCGAGACATCACTCGGTATAAGCCAGTGGTTTAGTGTTCACGCAAGACGTGTGACTTTTTGCAATTTAGTGTTCAACTAGTGCTAATTTGGGTACTAGTTCAGATACATAGTCTAACTGGACACCCAGATGGTGCTAGTTAATGACGAGGAGAATCCGAAACACTAAAACGAAAAAAACAATACTTTATGTAAGGTATGTGCCCTCATGCACAAAGAAATTGGTCTTGTTCAAAATTTTTCCCACTTGGGAATTTAGCATAAGAGTATTTTATACTACAGGATTATTTCTTGATATGGGTATTTCCAAATACACCTTACGCACATCATTGCAAGCTTCAGTGTCATTGTGCTTTGTGCTCACCTCTAACATACCATGTGAGGCTGACTTTTGTGCTCACCCTTAACATACCGTGTGAGACTGACTTGGATGCTCACCCTTTCACTCCTCTGCCACGCCACGAGGCATCAATAGATAAGTCCCAACATACTTCGCTACGACCCTCCCATCTTGGCATGAGGCATTCCACATATACGTCTATACACTCGCTTTTCTGCCTTGCTTCGGGGTGGCTAGGTTTACCCCTTACGCGGTTGCCACTCGCTGCGCCAAACCTGCCTCAGCATGAACAGACCATTCACTCACTTTTTTGCGCTCGGCCTTTTTCGCTCCAACTAACCAATCACTAGTTAGTCGTGCCCGTCGTCGGTTGCTCAGTACGCCAAATTCCCTGTAGCCTACAGACAATCTGGGTGGTTGCAGTCGAGACTGCGTTCCACTTCTCCACCGATTGACACATCCGCTGAATAAGGGTATCAGGGGTTGTGTCCCAGCCGCAGACGTCGAGAATTGCTCTTCTTTCGACATTGAAGCGAGGACATACGAACAGTATGTGTTCGGCAGTTTCGCCTACACCTGTGCAGTCAGGGCAAGCGGGGACCTCCGCCTTTCCGAACCTGTGGAGGTACTGTCGGAAGCAGCCATGGCCTGACAGGAATTGTGTCAGATGGAAGTGAACTTCCCCATGGGGTCTGCCCACCCAGCTCGATATGTTAGGTACCAGCCGGTGGGTCCACCTACCTTTCGAGGAGTTATCCCACTCACGCTGCCATCTGGCGACCGAGGTCACCCTGGTGCGCTCGCGGGCTCCTCTAGTTCCACGTAGCTCTAGGCACTCCTCGTCTTCCCGGATGACCAGCCCGACTGGCATCATGCTTGCTATCACGCAGGATGTATCGTGTGATACCGTGCGGTAGGCAGATATCACTCTGAGGCACATCACGCGGTAGGTGCTCTCCAGTTTTCGTAGGTAACTGGTTACCCTCAGTGCTCTTGACCATGACGGGCCGCCATACCTGAGAATAGGAACGGCAACGCCTGCTAGTAGCCTACGTCTACTGGCGCACACCTTTGAGCTGTTGGACACCATCCTCGATAGAGCCGCAACAGCAGTCGACGCTCTCTTACATGTATAGTCGACATGGCTGCCGAAAGTGAGCTTGTCGTCTATAATGACTCCGAGAGATTTCAGACTCCGCTGTGAGGTGATCACGACATGGATAACTGCATGTTGTGCCGACTTGCGGTTGTTGACGATAACTACCTCCGTCTTGTGCTGAGTGAGCTCCAGGCCTCTCGCGCTCATCCATTCCTCCACTGTGTTGATCGCGTGTTCTGCAGTTAGTTCTACCTCAGGGATTGACTCCCTATAGACCTCCAAGGTTACGTCATCGGCAAAGCCGAAGATCTTGACCCCAGGAGGGAACTTCAGTCTCAGAACCCCGTCATACATGAGGTTCCGTAGCACCGGGCCTATTATCGAGCCCTGCTGGACTCCGGCGGTAATCGGAACCCTTTTTGACCGGCATCGGTCTCGTATAGTAGTACGCGGTCTTGGAAGTAGCTTGCCAGGATCCGATACAGATCCACCGGTAGGCTAAGCCGGTGTAACGAGAGCGCGATGGCATCCCAGCTCGCGCTGTTGAATGCGTTCTTCAGGTCACGTGTCACTAACGCACAGTATCGAATACCTCGCCTGTTTCGTTGGATCGCTATCTCGGCAGTATTTATCACTGAGTTGAGAGCGTCCACCGTGGACTTACCCTTCCGAAAGCCAAACTGGTTGGTTGACTGGCCGTCCGTACCTTCTGCGTACGGGGTTAGCCTGTTGAGGATGATCCTTTCAAGAAATTTGCCAGTTGTGTCGATCAGACAGATTGGTCTGTACGCCGATGGGTCGCCTGGCGGCAACACCAGTTTCTGCCTTTTCCATCTATCGGGGAAGCGGCACTTGTCAAGGCAACTCTGCATAGCTAGCCTGAACATGTTCGGGTTCACTATGATCGCTGCCTTGAGAGCGCAGTTTGGAACTCCTTCCGGCCCTGGAGCTTTGTTCGTTGCTAGGGAATTATCCACTGCGAGTAGTTCTTCGTTCGTCTTCGGAGCCACCATTTCGGCCGTGCCCGCACTGTCGCGTAGTGCAGGTCGCCAGGGGCTTGTGGCTCGAAACGGGAAGAGTACTTCGATAATCGTCGCCAACCGGTCCAGAGACCGTTCTGGGGGTGAGGAGCCCCCTTTGGTCTTGGCCATCACAATCCTGTAGGCGTCACCCCACGGATTCGCGTTGGTACTCTCACAAAGGTTGACGAAACACGCTCTCTTGCTGCTTTTAATGGCCTTGTTACTCGGCACTCCACCAGTATACCGGGCATCTGCCGTTTCTTGGCAGGGTTTTCCTCGGCATAGTGGCGTCGCACGCGCGTGGTAGGACGGCTACCAGCGCATGCCCGCTTAGACTGTCGGTGTTGGTCTCCAGTCCCAGGGCCGCGGTGAAAGCTTCGCTGTCGAAGTGATTGGACTTTCACCTGCGTACCTGACAGGGATCTCCCGCCCTCGGATGCTGCACACCGTAGTTGATCCTAAAGCAGATTGCAAAATGATCGCTATGGGTGTAGCCTTCGTCTACCCTCCATTCCATGCCTGGAACGAGACTCGGGGTGGCAAATGTTACGTCAATGCATGCCTCCACCCCGTTTCTACGGAATGTGCTAGCGGAGCCTTTATTTGCTAACACAGTATCGATATTTGTACAGCGGCTGCCCCACTCCACTGCCCAAGCGTTAAAGTCTCCCGCTATGACTACCAGTTTCCGGCCCACTAGGTCTGACGAGAGCCTGTCGATCATCTGGTTGAACTGTTCTATTGGCCACCTTGGTGGAGCGTAGCAGCCACAATGCAACACACCATTGATCTTGGCAATCGCAACACCCTCGGCGGGGGAGTGTATTACCTCTTGAACCGGGAACCGTCCCGTTGTACAGATTGCCACCATTCCAGACCCGTCCGACACCCAATTGCCGTTGCCGACAGGGATGTTGTACGGGTCTGATAGGAGGGCGACATCTGTCCTCGACTCCGAGATCGTCTGCCACAACAGCTGTTGGGCTGCTGCACAATGGTTTAGCTGTGTGACGTTGACGGCTTCTTCTTACTTACCTCACCGAAGGGACACGAAGGTCCGCCCATAGCATGTTTACGGGTTTGCTTCTTAGTGGTTCAGATAAGGCATTTATACGCCTTAGTGCAGCCTCGCTCCTTATGCCCCTCCTCGCCGCGGCGACGACATAGTTTGCTCCTGTTTTTTTTACAATGGAGAAGACCTTTACGTCCTAGCCCAGTACACGTGCTATTGGTAGGGTCCAAGCTACCGCCGGGGGGGCACTGGGGGCGTGTCGGGCTCGAATGGTGACGCTGCCATTAATACCGACTAAACTCCATTGGGCTCCGCCATCGTTCCTCCCAGGAACTACCTCTCTGTATTACTTCTGGGAGGATGGCTGTACTTAATGTACTCATTCACTCTCACTCACGCGTTTATACGTCCTGTATGAGGCTTACTTGGGTGCTCTCTCTATCGCACCTTGATTCACTCTCAAACACTCCCACATGAGGCTGACTTTTGTGCTCACCTTTTTCATTCCTTGCGAGGCTGACTTGTGTGCTCACCTTACTCATTCCTTGCTAGGCTTACTTTTGTGTTCGCCCCACCCATACCATGTGAGGCTGACTTGGGTGCTCACCCTATCACCTGATTCACTCTCGATCGTGCCACTCTATTGTACCTCTGTCATCCCATGTGGGACATTTTTCTTAGGCCCCACTTCTGACATACCATGCGAGGCTGACTTGTCTGCTCACCTTTTTCATTCCTTGCTAGGCTTACTTTTGAGCTAGCCTCTACCATACCATGATAGACTGACTTTTGTGCTCACCCTTAACATGCCGTGTGAGACTGACTTGGATGCTCACCTTTCCACTCCTCTGCCACGCCATGAGGCATCGATAGCTAAGTCCCAACATACTACGCTACGACCCTCCCGTCGTGGCATGAGGCAGTCCACTTATACGCCTATACACTCACTCTTCTGTCTTGCTTCGGGGTGGCTGGGTTTACCCCTTACGCTGTTGCCAGTCGCTGCGCCAAACCTGCCTCAGCATAAACAGACCATTTACTCCCTTTTTTGCGCTTGGCCTTTTTCGCTCCAGCTAACCAATCACTAGTTAGCCGTGCCCGTCGTCTGCCAGATTACCTGTAGCCTACAGGCAATCTGGATGGTAGCAGTCGAGACTGCCTTCCACTTCTCCACCGATTGACACATCCGCTGAATAAGGGTATCAGGGGTTGTGTCCCAGCCACAGACGTCAAGCATTGCTCTTCTTTCGACGTCGAACCGATGACATACGATCAGTATGTGTTCGGCAGTTTCGTCTACACCTGGGTAGTCTGGGCAGACTGGGACCTCCGCGTGCCCGAACCTGTGGAGGTACTGTCGGAAACAGCCATGGCCTGACAGGAATTGTGTCAGGTGGAAGTGAACTTCCCCATGGGGTCTTCCCACCCAGCTCGATATGCTAGGTATCAGCCGGTGGGTCAACCTACCTTTCGAGGAGTTGTCCCACTCACGCTGCCATCTGGCGACCGAGGTCACCTTGGTGCGCTCGCGGGCTCCTCTATTTCCACGTAGCTCGAAGCACTTCTCATCTTCCCGAATGACCAGTCCGACTGGCATCATGCTCGCTATCACGCAGGATGCATCGTGTGATACCGTGCGGTAGGCAGATATCACTCTGAGGTACATCACGCGGTAGGTGCTCTCCAGTTTCTGTAGGTAACTGGTTACCCTCAGTGCTCTTGACCATGACGGGCCGCCGTACCTGAGGATAGTTACGGCTACGCCTGCCAGTAACCTACGTCTACTGGCGCACACCTTTGAGCTGTTGGACATCATTCTCTATAGAGCCGCAACAGCAGTCGACGCTCTCTTGCATGTATAGTCGACATGGCTGGCGAAGGTCAGCTTGTCGTCTATGACTCCGAGAGACTTCAGACTTCACTGTGAAGTGATCGCGACTTCTCCCACATGGATAACTGCATGTTGTGCCGACTTGCGGTTGTTGACGATAACTACCTCCGTCATATGATGAGCGAGCTCCAGGCCTCTCGCGCTCATCCATTCCTCCACCGTGCTGATCGCGTGTTCTGCGGCTAGTTCTACCTCAGGAATTGACTCCTCGTAGACGTCCAAGGTTACGTCGTCAGCAAAGTCGACGATCTTGACCCCAGGAGGGAACTTCAGTCTCAGAACCCCGTCATACATGAGGTTCCAAAGCACCGGGCCTAGGATCGAGCCCTGTGGGACTTCGGCGGTAATCGGAACCCTTTTCTGACCAGCATCTGTCTCGTATAGCAGTACGCGGTTCTGGAAGTAACTTTCCAGGATCCGGTACAGACCCACCGGTAGGCTAAGCCGGTGTAACGAGAGCGCGATGGCATCCTAGCTTGCGCTGTTGAATGCGTTCTTCACGTCAAGTGTCACTAACGCACAGTATCGAATACCTCGCCTTTTCCGTTGGATCGCTATCTTGGCAGTATTTATCACTGAGTTGAGAGCGTCCACTGTGGACTTACCCTTCCGAAAGCCAAACTGGTTGCTTGACAGGCTGTCCGTACCTTCCGCGTACGGGGTTAGCCTGTTGAGGATGATCCTCTCAAGCAGTTTGCCAGTCGTGTCGATCAGACAGATTGGTCTGTACGCCGATGGGTCGCCTGGCGGCTTCCCGGGCTTCGGCAACAGCTGTAACGGACTTACTTTCTAGCATCACAAATTATTCCCACAAAACCAATCCCTACATGCACCAATGTGAATCCTTCTCAGGTCACAGGTCATAAAAACCAAATTTAACATATCCTTTAGTCAGGCCACTTGAAACGAAGCCACACTCATATTTTCCCACAGATCGTAAATTACTTGAACGATCGTTTTCAAATCCAACTTGCATAACCAGATGGGCGCTTTCCAGTTAAACCATTCTGGGTCGCACCACTTGTTATAGCAACATTCTCACTAGGTCATTATTATGCAGAGGCGACAACTAAACAGTGTATTCAAACAAAAGCACCGATAGCAACCAAGGCACCCATACTTATTCATTGATTTGTTTTCCCTTTTTTACGCTACCCGTACATAATTATGTACTTTGAAATTGTAACTGACTCCTCCCATTTTGATGTACATAGAATAGTTTAAGTCAGGTTAGCTCGTAAGATTTTTAAATGGAATAAAGCAGATTATGAAAGACTACCAACAAGGGAACAACCTTTTTTTTAAATTATCAAATATCCAAAATGGCGACCGTGAAAAGTAAAGTGAATGCAGCACAAGTGATAGTGAATTTTCGTCGTTCTCGATTTATTGGATTACTAACCTGCAAAAAGTTCTTCAATTCACCGGTACATTTCTTAGACAATAGCCCGTACTAAACGGACAGCTCGTAAATCTACTGGAGGTAAGGCTCCGCGTAAGCAGCGTGCCACCAAAGCTACCTATAAAAGTGCCCCATCCATTGGTGGTGTCAAAAAAACACCCCACTGAAGAACTCGAAATATGAAGTGAAAATGGACATCTAACACCCATTAGTAATCGTTAGAACGAACTCAAATTAGTGGCAAGTGACAAGAAATCCAGAAGAATTCACACAAATAACAGTTATCTATCCACCCGAATAACACCATGAGGAAGTAAAGCAGCTGTACGGCAACAGTTTGGTACCGATGCCACCACACCCACCACAGGCCCACGAGTTGTTGCAAATTAAGCAGTTGTACGGCAACAGTTTGGTACCGATGCCGCCACACTAGCCACAGGTCCACGAGTTGTTATAAATTAATTCGACACGTAGCAGTATCTCAACCTACTCGGACGGTTTGCATGACTGACGGAGAATGACGGTGATACTAGCAACAGCAGCAGAGTCCGGAGGTAAGAGTTCGATGAATGCGCATGCAGTAAAAAGTGAAGAGTTTGTACAATAGTGAAAAGAATCGACACAAATAGTGTCTTGTACCGTTCCAATTGTCTTTAAATTAAAATAGAACAAAAACTAACCTGTCAAAGCCAACCAAGTGCAGCTATACAAAGGTTGTTATTTGATTACTATATAGTATCGATTGTCTAGATTTATGCCTCAGTGTCATACAGTATGATCTACTTAACCAAAACCTAATTTATGCACTACACAATCAAACAGTAAACAGGTTTTAGCTAAAATCCAGGCTAAAATTGTCTATAAAAATAAAATTATCAACTGAAGTATCCGCCCAATAACCCTAAAAGCATATATCACAGGTGGATATTAAATTATTATATACTGTATATTAAATTTTAATTATTAGATACTAAATTACTATATATTAAAGTTCGAAAAAATGGGGTCTAGAACAAGTAAATCCCCGACAGTAAGCGGAGATCCACAAATAAATATTATCAATAGCTTGGAACAGCACGCAAATTGGCAAGATAACCAAGATACGAAATACTGGTTATTACTGACCATTTGCTCCATACAATTAATATTTACCATCTACCATCGCTTGCAAGTCTAGATCAGATCTAGAATGCACATACATTAGACATAAAACAATAAATTTAACAATACAAAAATAAAACATATGGAAAAGCACTAGAAACATTAATAAAGATCGACAATAATTTAAAAAAATCTATCACCAAGAAATTTTCCTATTCCAATGATGTTTACAAATACACAGAAATGAGGTGCGAGTAATCAATTTGTGCGGAAGAAACTTTTTAGTGAAGTGATTGTTTCCCGACTAGTACGCCTACTAATTTTACTGTGAATCACCTCAGAATATTATCAGCTTCACGGAGTTTGTGTTATCCAGACAGAATAAAATTCTAATTCGGAATAAATAAGCAGAAAAAAAAACTTTTCATCTCATCAAGCTGTAAACTTAGACATTTTATACGAGCAGTGTTATCATTGTATGAGTAATATATCATTAAAATGCAAAATCTGTGAGCGACCGAGTACAAGCTTCTTCGTCCCATGATAACATGGCACTCACTGATCTCGCTGATATGATGAATTCGATGCTGAAAAGCTTCTCCACTGACATGAACGCATTAGTAAACAAGGCTGTTGTAACGATGGTTGAACAGATTGCCCTATTGAAAACCCAGTATGAGGAAAAATTCAGTTTGCTTGCTAAATCGGTCGAATTAGTAAAATCCATGGCACTTGTGCAGGCAAATAAAGTGGAGAATGTGTCGAAACGTAATGAGCTGATCGTCCATGGAGTTCCGGCAGTTCGTGATGAATGTCTGTATGATTATTTCATGAAATGGTGCATCAATTTGGGCTATGTCAAGGATGAAGTTCCAGCAGTACACATGTATCGTCTCGCAGGGCTGCCAGCTGTTGCAGGGAAGAAGTCACCGATACTGATTGAGTTTGCTTTCTGCAGTCAACGAAATGATTTTTTCGGGCGCTATTTACGAACCCGTACGTTGTCGCTTCAGTTGCCTGGATTTCATAGACACGTTCGACCCTTTGTCACAGAAAATCTAACTCTAACTGCAAGAAAGGTAAAATCAACAGCATCTCGATTAAAGAAGGCAGGAATGTTGCGTCGAGTATTCGTTAAAGATGGTGTTGTAAATATATATACGAATGACAATCGGAAACTGGCTATATCAACTGAGGAAGAACTACATGATGCGCTGTATACACAATAAACCTATCCAAGAAGTTATTGTTTGATTCCTTCCAATCCTATCATTATTTTCCTCTGATTCCTTCCTAAAAGTCAAGCTGTTTGCTGCATGATGCTGTCCCGACCGTTTGCTTTTATTGTTGCTTTGCTGTTTTTGCTGATGAAGTTCATCCTTACTGATATGCTGAGTTACGTTAGAAAAACGAATTTTAGTGAAATAATCACTTCTAGAAAAGTTTCTTTAGTCGCAAGATATATAAGATGATATTTATTTGGATTTTAAAACATGAAAATAGTTTACTGTTAGATTTACATTCAAGACATTTATTTTTATTGCTATGCTAGTTCGCGTCTTAATTTTATATAATGGTTAATCCCGTCCAAAACAATTCCTCTTCAAATATGGATTTACCTAGCATTGTACTTAACGCTGCTCTCCCTAAAAATAAATTTTCGGTGTGCTCCATTAATGCACAAAGTATATGCGCTAACAAAATGGTAAAGCTAAATGAGTTACAATATCTAGTAACTAAAACGAGTTTGGATGTTATATGCGTGGTTGAGTCATGGTTAAACAATAGAACGTGCGATTCGGCATTAAATATAAATGGTTATAGTATGGTAAGGCACGACCGGGTTGGCAGGCTGGGCGGAGGAATCCTAATATTTGTTAAGCATAAAGTAAAATTTAAGGTAGTTGAGCTTTCTACAAATGAATTGAATACTGGAAGCACTGAATATGTATTTCTGAAAATTATCTTGCATGAATCAGTAATCCTGATCGGAGTTTTCTATAATCCTCCTTCATCAAATTGTTGCGAACTACTGTTTGAAAAGCTAAACTTAATTGGAAACAACTATGATAATATTATATTATTGGGAGACTTTAATACTAACTTGAAAAGTGCAAATAATAGGGTTTCAGTTTTTAAAGATATGTTAACTGCTGTTTCAATGTATAATCTTGGGATTGAACCAACGTTTTTCCATCGAAGTGGATCATCGCAATTGGATTTGATTTTAACTAATCAGCCCTCCAAAGTTATAAGGTTCAATCAAATAAGCCTCCCAGGTTTCTCTAGCCATGACATGGTATTTGCATCGTTTGAATACAACAATAAGTTTGAGCAAAACCTTTTTACATATCGTGATTATAACCAGTTGAACGTTCACCATGTTGAAAATGAGTTTAGTAATATAGATTGGGGCACATACTATCAATTACATGATCCTACCATGCTCCTGGACTTTTTTAATAGCAGTATTCGGATATTATTTGACCGGTGTGTTCCCTTGAAAACTGTTAGAACAAAGCAAAAGTATAACCCTTGGTTTACCACTGATATACAAAAATCAATGATTGATCGAGACTTAATGTACAGAAGGTGGAAATCGACGAATAGCGTGCAAGATCACACCACCTTTAAAAGGTTACGGAATAGAGTAACTTGAAGTATTCAGAACGCTAAAAGACTCTATTTGGAGCAAACGTTTGGAAATAATATAAGCACACGTACATTTTGGCAAAAAATTAGGCAATTGGGGATTAGGCAAAATACATCCAATGATATTGATAATTATTCAGCGAATGAAATAAATGATTATTTTACAAATTCATTTTCACAGACTCAAATTACAGAATCTGATACGCCAATTGTTCGTGATGAGGACAATTTGTTCTTTTTCAACGAAATTCAGGAGCATGAAGTAGTTAATACGATATACAGCATTAGCTCAAACGCAGTCGGACTTGATCAAATTCCCCTCAGATTTATTAAAAGTATATTACCGATTCTTCTACAACCAATAACCTATTTATTCAATTGCATAATCAGGTCTAATATTTTTCCATCAGGCTGGAAATTTTCGAAGATTCTTCCCATTCGAAAGAAAAGCAGTCAGGACAATTTATCAAATTTCAGACCTATATCAATTCTTCCAGCCTTATCCAAAGTATTCGAGAGGATAGTCAAAAGTCAGATAAACATATTTTTAAACAGTAAAAATCTACTCTCGCCATACCAATCGGGTTACAGATCTGGATTGAGTACAAAAACAGCTATGCTCAAAATTATAGATGATATTGGTACTTTAATAGATAAAGGTGGCTCTGTAATCATGTTATTGCTAGATTACTCCAAGGCTTTTGATACAGTGAACCACAAGAACCTATGCAAGAAATTAAGATCGCATTTCAATTTTGCATTGAGTGCCACTTGCTTGATCTACTCATACCTAACAAACAGACAACAAGCAGTTTTCCATAATAACACCTTATCAAATTTTTTACCGATTTTGTCTGGTGTTCCACAAGGTTCTGTACTTGGACCGATGCTTTTTTCTCTTTATATAAATGATTTGCCAAATGTACTTAAATATTGTTCTATACATATGTTCGCCGATGATATTCAATTATATTTTAAATGCAACAGTTTATCAACAACTCAAATAACAGCAATGCTGAATGAAGAATTAGCTAGAATACTTGAATGGTCAAAAGAAAACGGTTTGAAACTAAATGCTTCTAAAACTACTGGTTTATCTATTGCTCTATCCAATACGAACTTCGATCAATCGCGACTGAACCTTTTTATTGGACAGGATCGAATTCGGTTTATTGATGAAGCGGTGAGCCTAGGAATCACGATACAGTCTCGATTCTCATGGGATTGGCATCTGCTAAACCAATGCAGAAAAATGTATGCAGCCCTGAGATCACTACGCCCATGGGCTACATATCTCAGCACGGGTTGTAAGCTTAGACTGTTTAAGTCATTGATATTCCCGCATTTAAGCTCAATGGATTTCCTCCTCTCAACTGCGTCGGCTGCTGTACTTAATAGAATTAAAGTCGCACTAAATTCGTGTGTGCGTTTTGTTTATAGTCTGAATCGGTATAGTAGTGTCACTCATCTTCAAAAAAACCTGATCGGTTGCACATTTCAAAACTTTTTCAAAGCAAGGTCTTGCATCATCCTTCAAAGAATAATAAAAACAAGAAAGCCACAGTATTTATACACCAAACTTCATCCATTTAGGAGTCAACGAAATAATAAATTTGTGATTCCCAGACACCAAACTGCTCTATATGGTAAATTCTTTTTTGTTCGGGGAATAGTTTACTGGAACGAGCTGCCAGCAAGTATCTCTCAAATCCAAAATTGTGTATTATTTAAAAATAAATGTCTTGAGTGTTTTTGTTGAAGTAATTTTCTTGTCATTGTTAATATTTGTAAGTTTTTATTCTTTCTTTTGTTTTGTGTTCGCGACGCACTTGTACCTTAGAAAATATCATTGTAACGTCAAAAAGATGTATATCTTATTGTTGTTGTTGTTGTTTATTAACGACACTTTACACCTAAGGGTGCATTCGTGTCGGAAGAAAATTGGTTTCTATACTCGTATTAACATCTCATAATAATTTACAATTCAGTATTTTTATATTCGTTTGTACAAATTAGTTTCCTTGAGGAAGCTTAGCAGTTTGTCTTCGGTGTCCCCGTCGTTGCCTAGAGCCACTCGCAGGCTGGTCGAATCGATGTTGTGCATCCTTCTAGCATCGTCGTGTTTTCGGCACTGAAGAATTATATGACGTACATCTACGGTTACCCCGCAGCAGTCGCAAACTGGTGGGGTTTCTCTCTTCAAAAGGAAGTCGTGCGTCAATCGGGTATGCCCTATTCGCAACCGGGTGAGCACTCGTTGATCAGCCGAACTCTCGCGGTCAGTCCACTTTACCGTATCGAATTTTATTTCGCGAAGCTTCACTTCAGTGGATGCAGACCATCGACGGTACCAGTGATTTCGGATAGCTGATTTTGCCTGATTGTTGGCGTCTGCTCCCGGAATGGCTATTTGCAAAGGGGCATTACCCCTGGCTTCTCCTGCGAGGCGGTCTGCCTCTTCATTCCCGCGAATTCCAGCGTGTCCTGGAATCCAGCACAGATTGATTGGACGATGTCGTATCATGGTTTCAATCTCCTGGATCCACGGATGCTGGGACGTGCCAGCTTCAATTGCCGATAAACAACTGGCTGAGTCTGTCATTATTAGCAGATCGTTGGAAGTGTAGTACGAAGTTACCGCTGTTTTAATTGCAAACGCCTCGGCTGAGAACACGCTGCACTGTGGCGGAAGACCAGTCGACTGCTGGAGAAGTTCTCCAAACATTCCCGCGCCTACTGCGTCGTTGTCTTTCGATCCGTCAGTATACACAACCGTTGAGTTGCTGAAGCGAGCATTCAGGAGTTCCTGAACGACAGGACGGACCACCTCAGAGGGATCTCCGGCATTCACACTTCTTTTGATATCCCACACGACGTGGGGCTTGGGCTCGTACTACTTTCGGGTGGCTAGTCGCGTTCGAGTACAAATATTTGGTAAGGGCATTCCGATCACCTCTGACAGTTCTTCAGAAGCTCGACGTACTAGTGGGAGATCCGCATTATCTCTGCTTTTTTCCAACAAACGGATGGACAATCGGGTTATGCTTTGGAGAACGAGGAGATCAAATGGTAAGGTGCCTGCTTCGGCCATGATGGCTAAGATCGGACTTGTAACGAATGCACCAGATGCAAATCTTACCATTCTGTTGTAGGCGGGCGCGAGAGTTTTGGTGACGACATCTCCGCCCCGACTAACGAGTCCCATCCCATACAATAGTCGCGAAGTGACAATGGCGGAGCCGATTTGTAACAAAGAAGTCCGTTGACCACGTGGTAGCTTTGCTCCGATCATTTTCAGGATACGCAGCCTGGATTCACATGCCTTCTTCGTTAGCTTGCAATGCGCTTTGAAGTTCAGCGATCTGTCGAGAGTGATACCGAGGGTTTTCAGTTGATTTTGTGATGGTATAGCTACTGTATCTATCCTGATGGATTGCGTGGGCTCACGGCGGGCATTCGGGCTACAGTAAAAGATGCTGGATTTTGTTGCTGATATCGTGAATCCAACACTTTTCGCCCATCTATGAACGGCTTTT
Source organism: Topomyia yanbarensis (assembly GCF_030247195.1). Classification (NCBI taxonomy): domain Eukaryota; kingdom Metazoa; phylum Arthropoda; class Insecta; order Diptera; family Culicidae; genus Topomyia; species Topomyia yanbarensis. The sequence continues at coordinate 154,956 of NW_026683338.1, read as the reverse complement.
ACTGCTGACTGTAGTTTCCGATAGAGTGGTTGTTCTTTTTTGCCCCGCACTACAAGAAGGATGTCATCGGCGTACAATAGCACTGTCACGGTATTCGGAACCACCCGGAAGATAGGTTGGATTGCTACGAGGAATAGGGTAACTGAGAGCACAGAACCCTGTGGTACACCATTTTCCAGCGGCAGCTTGCGCGATAAAAGCCCATCGACGTTTACCTGGAACGTTCGCTCTGAAAGAAAGCTAGTGAGCATGTTTATCATGTTTCCGCGTATCTGCCACTTTCGTAATGTTCGCAGGATGCCGTATCTCCAAGTGGTGTCGTACGCCTTAGCCAAGTCAAGCGATGCTATCAGACAGTGCTCGTCACGGTCGGGTAATGTCCTCTCCAACTCCGCAAAATATGTGTCAGTACCTCGGCCGGATCTGAAGGCATGTTGTCGAGTGTCTAGCCGCCCGTTCGATTCAAGCTCGGTAGTTAACCGTCGATTCACCATCCGCTCGAATACCTTCGCCATACAGCTCGTTAACGTGATCGGTCGGAAAGCAGATGGACCTGTGTCGCTCGAATTCGTCTTTGGGATTGGCACAATAATTCCAGTTCGCCAACAGGATGGAAATACGCCACTGCGCCAAACCCTGTTGAAAAGCTCCAATAAAGCAGTTTTCACCGACAATGGTAGTCGTTGTAGCATTGGATAGCCGACTGAATCCGGACCTGTAGAATTACTTCGTCCTCTGTCGAGCGCCCATACAAGCTCATTCAAAGTGAAGTCGGAGTTATAGATGCCGTCGGTCTCGGGTGAAAAGTTGAAACGGTTTCGTTCGGCCTTTTCCTTCTCAATTTGAAACGAAGGAGGGTAGCTGGATGTTGCCGATATTGCGCTGTAATGCTCTGCTAGTTCTTCAGCCACTTCTTCTGCATTATCCGTGTAGCCAGCTGAACGTTTAATGACGGCTGGGCGATGCTGACGTTTTCCTCTTAATGCGTTCACTGTCTGCCACATTTCCGATGCAGTGGAGTTTGGGGATATTTTCGCGACGAATTCCTCCCACGATCGTTGTTTGGCATCACGGATTGATTTTCTTGTTGCTGCCCGCGCTTCCTGAAAGCTTTTCAGTGCTTCAGGTTTTCGTGGGTCCTCCATTTCGATACGCTTCAGTGCTCTGAGTGTTTTTCTTCGACTTTTTATGGCTGCTTTTACCTCCGGACACCACCAAGGAACTGCCTTAGGTCCGACCTTTCCGCTGCTTCTGGGTATTGCAGTGTTTGCTGCAGTGATCAAATGATCGACAAAACGGTCGATTGACATTTCGACGCCCGGTTGTATGGCGTTGGCGGTCAATCGTTCATAAGCTGTCCAGTCCGCTTGGTCATAAATCCATTGTCGCCTTTTTGTTGGAACATGTGAGAACCCGGGGATGGAAACGGTTATTGGCAGGTGGTCACTGTTATAGGTATCTGGAAGCGTTCGCCAGGTGAATTTCGAGGCTACAGTAACGGAGCAGATTGACAGGTCGATAGCTGAAGTAGCACCGATGGCTGGGTCGACTCGTGTATGCGACCCATTGTTAAGTATAACTAGGTGTTCTTCCAACGTTTTTTCTGCGATGAATTGACCTAGTGCGGACGATTTGTTGGATCCCCAGCATATGTGATGAGCATTGAAGTCACCTAGCACTAACATAGGACGTGGGAGCTGTTCGAGGAGGTCACATAGTTTTTCTTGGCACTGTTGGGTACTGGGAGGAATGTATATTGATACCACCGTCATTTGCTGTGGTAGTTGAACCCGAACTGCGATCGCTTGGATATCCTTATCGACGTCAATCCGCTCAAAGGGCACTCCATCCCTAATGGCCAGGCCCACTCCGTGTTGCCAGTGTCGACAGCTACCAGTCTGAAGCAACAGAGTATAATTCTTGCCAATGAAGTCGGCTGGGATCACTCGATTGTCCACTTTGGTTTCCTGTAGTGCTATTAGGCTCGGTTCGTATTCAGTGATGAGCTGTTTAAGCTCGCTGACATTGGTTCGCAGCCCCCGAATGTTCCACTGAAGTGCGAAACATCTACTATCTCGTCTGGCGGAAGTCGTTGACGAAGACGATGGTAAAGACGAAATAGACCTTCGATGTCCAGCTGGCACGTTGCGTGTGCTGATATCCACGGAACGATCGGTACTCTGGTACTGGTTGTGATGTTGCGATGTATCTTCGCCGGCGGAAAGCCAGGAGGAGAATTGCGAGGACTGTATATCAGGGAGGTAGGGACAGTCCTCTTCCCCCCGGTCGATCCCTTCATTATGAAGTGGGGAAGCTACTTTCTTCTCTTCTTCCCCAAACCGGTTACTCGTTGGACTCGAACTGGTAACATCTGCAACAGAGGAAGCAGCAGCAGCATTTGCGCGTAGATGAAGCGATATTGGACTGACCTGTGGGACGTCTAGCCCCACAGTGCCAGCCGCTGTCGAAACAACTACACGATTTCTTCCAGAACTACCGACAGCGACCGGCACTGGGGAAAGACTTTGTGTAGTTTTAGTGGATTGCTTCTTCGACGATCGGGTTCCTGATTCGTTGTGGTATAGTCTTGTCGATGTGCCTTCTCCGGGTGAAAGCAGCGGTTGGTGCCAAGGTTCAGCAAGAACAGTGTTGCCAACCGGATCTGTAAAAACGTTTAGCGCAGCAGTATCTGTGAAAGGGTTAGCAGACTTGGAACTGACCTGAGATAGGTCCAGCCCCACAGTGCCAACCGCTGTCGTACAAACTACACTATCATGTTCAAAAACACCGACTGCGATCGGCACTGGGGAAGGACTTCGTGTAGTTTTCGTTGATTGCTGCTTCGACGCTAGAGTTGCTGAGCCAACGTGGAACATTCCTGTAGATATGCCTTCTCCAGGTGAAAGCAATGGTTGGTTCCAGAGATGTATGGGTACGGTGATGTTAGTCGACTCTGTAAAGGAATTTAGCGCAGCAGTATCCGTAATAGGTTTGGCAAAGTCAGAACTGACCTGTGGAGGGTCAAGCCCCGCAGTGCCAACCGCTGTCGTACAAACTACACTATCATGTTTAAAAACACCGACTGCAGTCGGCACTGGGGAAAGGCTTCGTGTAGTTTTGCTGATCTCCTTCTGTTCGTCGCTCGGGATTCTTTTGTTTACTGGTTCGCAAGTTGTAGTGGTGAAATCGGTGTTCCTATCGGCCACAGAGGTGAATTCACTATCAACGGGTTGGGGTATGACGGCCCGGATAGTTCCTTCATCCTGCTGTGCTTGCGTTGGAAGGAGTACTACACTTTCCTCTCTTCCAAACCGATCTATCTCGTGGTCAGTATTCGTGCGTGGGTTGTCGTTGGTATCCAAACGTTGATGAAAATGAGAATTATCGAAGAGGCTGGCTAGGAGGCGTCTCGGTAATCTCAATTTCATCGTCCGAATATTCCATCGTTTCGTTGGTGGTAGTGGCAGCGGTTCTTTTTGGTGGTGGGCTTAAGTTATCCGGTGAGGTTGTCGTTGGTTTGCTGAACGGGGTGTGTTGTTTCTGTGGTCTTCCTCGTTTTGAATCCGTATTTATCGCTGGTGAACTATTCCTGGATCTCGTTACAGGCCCGATTTGTTGGCTCGTTTGCTTCTGTTCTTTGTTGTATTGTGGTTTTTCTTGGCTGGCGGACTGTTGTTTCATCTGATGGATGTACGCCAACATTTGCTCGATTTTTTCGTCTTTTCGTTTGGTCTCCGCCAGAAGTTTTGCGATCGTTTCGTCCTTCTTCTTCATTGCCAGTTCCAACTCTTTCAGCTTGCTAAGGATCTCATTCGGTTGTGCTGTGGCCTGAGCATAGCTGCCTTTACTTAGATGTTCCGCTCGTTTGCGTGCTTCCGGGAATGTTAGATTGTCGCGTACTTTTATTTTTATGACCTCCATTTCTTTTTTATAAACAGGACATTCGCGGCTAGTTGGTTGGTGATCGCCTTCACAATTCCGACAGTACGCCGTTTCTTTGCATTTATCTTCGCCGTGTTTATCTTTCGAGCAGTTAAAACATCGCTGGGGACCAGGACATCGAACGCGTGTATGGCCGTAGTTAAAGCATCCATAACAAAGCATCGGGTTCGGGAAGTATGGGCGACTAGGAACGTGAAGCAAACCGATCTTTATGTATTCCGGGTATGTGGTCTTGCAGAAGGTCAATATTAGCGCTGGCGTATTTACTCTATTCTCGGCTTCCTTTCGTGTAATTCGCTGTACACGAATCACTCCCTGGCTTATGATTTCCTGTAAAACATCCTTCTCTTCCATATGAATCAGATCGTAGCAGGAAATTACGCATCTGCTTACGTTCAGATTCGGATGGGCTTCAACCACTACTTCAGTGCCGTCAATGAGCTGGTTCATTTTCTGCAACTTAGCAACTTGGGCGGGGTTCCGAACTCGAAGGGTATACCGTGTCCCTTGAGCTTCGGTATTCGCACCTTCGATTGGACCACCAGCGGCAACCTCAACCGATTTTCCAATGATAAACGGGTTTCTTGGCAAAGGTACACCGTCTTTACCTGTCAGCTGCAGAAACGTCAATTCGCCGAATTTATTCGTCGGGTCCATATACTCCGGTAATCTTCTTTTGCTTGACCCTCCCGGGTCACCGCTACTAGCGGCCGCCATCTTGGATCACACCACCAGACGTTGGAAACTGCTATGTGGCACGGTCACCCGATACCAACCCCAAATGGACAAAAAGGTAAAGAAAAGGAAAGATCTTACCTTATTTGCCCCTTCGACGTCGACTTTTTCGAAGTGTTCCCACACTTTTGGGACACACTGTAGGTGAGCAGTGTCGCTACTGCTTGTTTTCCACTTCTACACAGCCAAGAGAAGCGAACTGAATGAATTTCGCCAAGAAAAAACGCACTTAATGGATTCCGCCCTTTTCATTGTTCCAACTTTTTTGGCACGCACTGTAACGTCCAAATTTTTCAATACGCACTGTATTATACTCAACTACCACCAAATAACAAGTCAAAAAATTTTTCCAAATTTTCCAAAACTTTTCACGTTTTTTACGTCTTCAATAATATCTCCCGTTCAGGGCACCGTCGCTCTCACGACTGGCATCTACAGCAAGTGAATGAACTGGCCGGGCAGACACGCGGGTAGGCACAGCGATGGCTGTTTGTTTACCTATAGCACCGCGTGGGCAAAACTAAAAATTCACTTTTTTCAGCCGTTTCTTCACCGATTTGCGTCAATCTTTCACTGTTCACCACTAGAGAACCACTTCACTCGTCTATTTGTCGTAAATTGGACCGCGGTTATCGCTAAAAACACGGAAAAACACGGTATGAAATTTACGAATGCGCGTTGTATGTACCGTACGGAACGGCGTTTCCAACTCGAATGTGTATATCTTATGTTACTTGTGAAATAAATATAATAATAATAATAATAATAATAATAATAATAATAATAATAATAATAATAATAATAATAATAATAATAATAATAATAATAATAATAATAATAATAATAATAATAATAATAATAATGATAAAAAAAATTTAATTGAAAAAGAAAAATTATGCAAAGCCAATTACAGGGCAATACAAGAATATCTACTAATAAATGAGGATACATTAACCTCAGAGAAATTATTTTATTTTGAAAAATCATCGAGAACGTTAAATTTTGATATTACAACTGCAATAAACAAGAGATTGCAAAAATTTAAAATAAAATTTAGATTAAAAGGGATAATTTTAGCTATCATTTTCACGAATCGGCTAAATAAATTAAAAATTATGGCAAATTTCGACATTAAAACGGCAGCGAAGCTAGCCTCTTTAATTCCACTATACGATGGTAATAAAGAAGGAGCTAAAGGTTTCGTAGATGCTGTAAATTTTATGAATACGATCGTGACCGAAGCTCAGAAACCCACGGCGGTGCAGCTAGTACTCACCAAGCTCACAGGCAAAGCGAGAGACCTTTTTACAGCGGTCCCAGCCAGCCTAGTTGAGATCGCCCTGCAAATTCAATTGAACTGCACAGACAAAAGCAGTTCGGATTCCGCAGAAAATTTAAAAAATATAAAGCATAACAGTGACCCGCGAACTTTTGCTAGCCGAGAAGCCTTTCCGGGTGAAGTAGCCAAAAAGAAGGCACAAAAGGCGGGTATACAAGCACTGATAAGCGGCTCACGCCACCCCGAAACTAAGATGATGTTAAGGGTCGGCAAATTTGATACATTAAGCAACGCAATCGACTTAATGGTTGAAAACGAAACTTGTAATGAAAAAGAATCCGCCACCCTACTAAACATAAATAAAAATACGAACAGATGGGACAACCGAGTTAAACGAAACTCTTTCCAAAACCCCCCAAGTTACTATAACACACAGCAGCACTACCGTTCCCAAAGAGGAAACGGGAGGAACGACGCAATTCAGCGAAATTTTAATACCAATCAGCCCTATAACGGTCTACGGCGATCGTATAATAACAATTATACTTATCCACATAGAAACGTGTATAATAACCAACGAGGCCGTGGTCATTACCAACCTCAACAGACTCGATATGGAACAAATCGATTCCCGCAGAATCGACAAAACATGTATTTAGCAAGTACTGAACCGCAATCATGCATGGCTGACCAAGGCCAAGCACAAACAGCTGTGCAGGTCCCTGCACCGAGCGAACAGCAACAACAACAAATTCAAAACCATTTTTTTGGGCCAATGTGTTGACTCTTAATGTAAGCGCTTCTAACTTCATAAAAGTTGGAGTGCGTATGGTCAATTCGATCTGTACGTTGATAATAGATTCTGGTGCAGGTATCTCTATTTTTAAGAGTAATAGAGTAATGCCCAAACAATTAGTAAATAAGAATATCAGAGTAAAATTATCTGGAATAACGGAAGACGAAATAGAAACAACAGCACTGACCGAAACTGAACTAAATTTCGGAAATAACATAATCATTAAACATAACTTTCATCTAGTTAACGCAGACTTTCCCATTCATACCGATGGCATTTTGGGCAGAGATTTTTTCTCCTGCCATAAATGTATAATCGATTACGAATGTTGGTTATTAAATTTCTCAGTAAATAATACTAACGTGTCCGTACCTATACAAGACAGCGTAAACAACAATTTCATAATACCGCAGAGATGCGAAGTGATTAGAAAATTAAGTAACAACAATCTTAAGGAAGACATGGTAGTCATCTCTACAGAAATTGCACCTGGAATTTTTGTAGGAAACGCTATCATATCTCCACAAAATCCCTATGTAAAAATAATGAACACAACGAAATCAACTGTAAATATATCCAACTTAGAACTTAAACCTGAAATGGAACCCTTAGCAAACTACAATATAATGAAAATTAACATTAAAGATAAGAATAATACGAGAAATAAAAAAATTTTAAATGAGATTGACATGAAAAATGTACCAAGCTACGCACAACAAGAATTAAGCAACCTAATATTAAACTATTCAGACATTTTTGCACTCACTGACGAACCACTGTCGACTAACAATTTTTACAACCAAAACATTAACTTAAAGGACAATACCTCCGTATACATACCCAATTATAAAACAATCCATTCTCAAAATACAGAAATAGAAACTCAAATTACTAAAATGCTAAAAGACGAAATAATAGAACCTTCAATATCATCCTATAACAGTCCAATTGTATTAGTACCAAAGAAATCAAATGATGAAACCAAGAAATGGCGACTAGTAATAGATTTCAGACAACTCAACAAAAAAATCCTGGCAGACAAATTTCCCCTACCTAGAATCGACACAATTTTAGATCAACTTGGCAGAGCCAAATACTTTTCAACATTAGACTTAATGTCTGAGTTTCACCAAATAGCGTTAGAAAATAACTCTAGAAAATTTACCGCTTTCTCAACACAGAGTGGTCATTACCAATTCACACGCTTACCTTTTGGATTAAATATTAGCCCAAACAGTTTTCAGAGAATGATGACAATCGCAATGGCTGGACTAACACCAGAACATGCATTCGTCTATATCGATGACATAATTGTTATTGGATGTTCCATCCAACACCACTTGCAAAATCTAGCAAAAGTCTTCGACAGAATCAGAAAATATAATCTAAAATTAAATCCCCAAAAATGTATATTCTTCAATACAGAAGTGACGTATCTAGGACACAAAATTACAGATAATGGAATACTACCAGATAGTTCCAAATTCGACACTATTAACAACTACCCCATACCCAAAATTAGTGACGACTGTAGACGATTTGTAGCTTTTTGTAACTTTTACCGCAAATTTGTGCCAAACTTTGCAACAATAGCACACCCACTAAATCAACTTCTAAAGAAAAATAAACAGTTCGTTTGGACAAATGAATGCCAAAACGCCTTTAACACACTAAAAACACACCTAATCTCACCAAAACTACTTCAATACCCCGACTTTGCTCAACCGTTTACACTAACAACTAACGCATCAGACGTAGGATGCGGAGCAGTTTTATCCCAAATTAAAAACGGAAACGACTTACCCATAGCTTTCGCAAGCAAAAGCTTCACTCCAGGAGAGAAAAATAAATCGACAATACTAAAAGAACTAACAGGAATACACTGGGGAATAAATTATTTCAAACCTTACCTATACGGAAGAAAATTTACGGTCAGAACAGAGCATAGACCATTAGTATTTTTATTTAATATGAAAAACCCAACCTCCAAACTCACTAGAATGAGACTAGATTTAGAAGAATTCGACTTTAATATAGAATACATTCCTGGTAAAAGCAACGCTACAGCGGATGCCGTATCCAGAATTGTTGCAACCTCAGACGAATTGAAAGCCTTAAACGTACTTACTGTCAACACTAGGTCCATGGCAAGAAAAATAAATAATAGCAATAGCAATAATAATAATTCCAATATTAATAATAATAATAATATTAATGATAATATTAACAACAACAATAATAGTAATACTTATAATGATAATAATATTAACGATAATGTAAAGAATAATATTAACAACAATAATAATATGAACAACAACTATTAATTACTTAACGACAATGGACAACAGACGAAAGGTAGAGAGACTGATCACCTCACTATCTATACGACTGAAAACCCGACCGAAACAAGAAACTTACCTAAACTAAGAATAACGGTAGAAAATAACTATTTAATATTCAATATATACAAAGACGCGCAAATGAAAAAAATGATAAACAGAATCACAACATATATAAGTGGAAGAAGAACTCTAGAGTTCACACTTTCAGCAAACAACGAAACAATATTTAAAGAGGTACCCATAGTAACATTTAAAGCGCTAGCGAAACAAACAATTAAAAATATACAGATAATAATGTATCAACCACCCAAGTTCATTAGTGATCCTGGCGAGATACAGTACATATTAAAAAACCACCATAAAACCCCTACAGGAGGACACATAGGACAGCATCGACTGTACCTGAAAATAAGAGAATATTACAATTGGAAGGACATGAAAGGATCTATTTCTCGATTCATAAAGGCCTGTGAATCGTGCAAAAAGAACAAAATAATAAAACATACCAAAGAAAAACAAATAATAACCAATACACCATCAAAACCATTCGAAATAGTATCCATAGATACGATAGGTCCATTACCAAAAACAATCAACAATAATCGTTACTCAATAACGATACAATGTATATTAACTAAATACATCGTAGTAATACCCACACCAACCAAAGAAGCAAACATAATAGCAAAAAATCTAGTAGAGAAATTCATATTAATATACGGAAAATTTCTGGAACTCAAATCAGATCAAGGAACCGAATATAAAAACGAAGTACTTGAACAGATTTGTAAATACCTACAAATAAAACAAACATTCGCTACAGCATACCACCCCCAAACAATCGGATCATTGGAGAGAAATCATAGATGTTTAAACGAATATCTACGATCATTCGTAAATGAACACCATTCCGATTGGGACGAATGGATACCATATTACTCATTTACTTATAACACTACCCCACACTCAGAACATAAATTCACTCCATATGAACTAATTTTTGGCAACAAAGCAAAATTACCACAAGAAAATTACCCATCAACAATAACACCAATGTACAATTTAGACTTATATAGCACAGAACTAAAATACAAGTTAGAAAAATCAAACGCAATAGCGAAACAAAGATTAGAAAAGGATAAATAATCAAGACAAGAATTTATACACATACCAACAAACCCAGTAATAATCAACATAGGAGATATAGTATATTTAAAAAACGAAGATATAAAAAAATTAGACCCATTCTATATAGGTCCCTACACCATTATAAAAATACTAGATACAAATTGTGAAATAGAAAACAAAATAACTAAACAAAGAAACATTGTACACAATAACACACTTATTAAAGGAGAAAAAAAAGCAAAGCAATTTTATTTAGACTACTCTAGCAACAAAGCACAATACTAACTAATATTTGTAATATCCATTAGAATTGTAAGGGAGTCAGTTCTTTCACATGAATAATTTCACTTCGCTACATTATTCAACCAAAAGTGGGATGATGTAACGGACTTACTTTCTAGCATCACAAATTATTCCCACAAAACCAATCCCTACATGCACCAATGTGAATCCTTCTCAGGTCACAGGTCATAAAAACCAAATTTAACATATCCTTTAGTCAGGCCACTTGAAACGAGGCCACACTCATATTTTCCCACAGATCGTAAATTACTTGAACGATCGTTTTCAAATCCAACTTGATGGGCGCATTCCAGTTAAACCATTCTGGGTCGCACCACTTGTTATAGCAACATTCTCACTAGGTCATTATTATGCAGAGGCGACAAATAAACAGTGTATTCAAACAAAAGCACCGATAGCAACCAAGGCACCCATACTTATTCATTGATTTGTTTTCCCTTTTTTACGCTATCCGTACATAATTATGTACTTTGAAATTGTAACTGACTCCTCCCATTTTGATGTACATAGAATAGTTTAAGTTAGTTTAAGTTAGTTTAAGTCAGGTTAGCTAGGTTAGCTCGTAAGATTTTAAAATGGAATAAAGCAGATTATGAAAGACTACCAACAAGGGAACAACCTTTTTTTAAGTCATCAAATATCCAAAACAGCACCAATTTCTGCCTTTTCTATCTATCGGGGAAACGGCACTCGTCAAGGCATCTCTGCATAGCTAGCCTGAACATGTTCAGGTTCGCTATGATCGCTGCCTTGAGAGCGTTGTTTGGAACTCCATCCGACTCTGGAGCTTTGTTCATTGCTAGGGATTTAGCCACTGCGAGTAGTTCTTCATTCGTCACTGGAGCCACCATTTCGGCCGTGCCCGCACTGTCGCGTAGTGCAGGTGGCCAGGGGCTTGTGGCTCGAGACGGGAAGAGTACTTCGATAATCGTCGCCAACCGGGCCGGAGACCGTTCTGGGGGTGAGGAGCCCCCTTTGGTCTTGGCCATCACAATCCTGTAGGCGTCACCCAACGGATTCGCGTTGGTACTCTCACACATGTTGTCGAAACACGCTCTCTTGCTGCTTTTAATGGCCTTGTTAAGGGCCAATTTCGCAGCTCGAAACACTTCACGGCGGTTCTCTCTTGCATCTTCGGTGCGAGCTCTGTGCATCCTACGTCTAGCTCTGAGGCAGGCTGATCGTAAAGCTGCAATCTCGGCACTCCACCAGTATACCGGGCATCTGCCGTTTCTTGGCAGGGTTTTCCTCGGCATAGTGGCATCGCACGCGCGTGATATAACAGCTACCAGCGCATCCCCGCTTAGACTGTCCATTCCCAGGGCCGCGGTGAAAGCTTTGCTGTCGAAGTGATTGGACTTCCACCCGCGTACTTGACAGGGATCTCCCGCCCTCGGATGCTGCACACCATAGTTGATCCTAAAGCGGATTGCTAAATGATCGCTATGGGTATAGCCTTCGTCTACCCTCCATTCCATGCCTGGAACCAGACTCGGGGTGGCAAATGTTAGGTCAATCCACGCCTCCACCCCGTTTCTACGGAATGTACTAGCGGAGCCATTATTAGCTAGCACAGTATCGAGTTTCGCAAGCGCCTCCATTAGCGCTTTTTTTTTTGTACAATGGAGAAGACCTTTATGTCCTAGCCCAGTACACGTGCTAACGGTAGGGTCCAATCTACCACACGGGGTGCACTGGGGGCGTGTCGGACTCGAATGGTGACCAGCCATTAATACCGACTAAACTCCATTGGGCTCCGCCATCATTCCTCCCAGGAACTACCTCTCGGTATTACTTCTGGGGGGATGGCTGTACTGAATGTACTCATTCACTCTCACTCACGCGATCATACATCCTGTATGAGGCTTACTTGGGTGCTCTCTAAATCACACTTTGATTCACTCTCAAACACTCCCACATGAGGCTGACTTTTGTGCTCACCTTTTACGTTCCATGCGAGGCTGACTTGTGTGCTCACCTTACTCATTCCTTGCTAGGCTTACTTTTGTGCTCGCCCTACCCATCCATGTGAGGCTGACTTGGGTGCTCACCCTATCACCTGATTCACTCTCAATCGTGCCACTCTATTGTACCTTTGTCACTCCCTCTGGCATCCCATGTGGGACATTTTTCTTAGGCCCCACTTCTGACATACCATGCGAGGCTGACTTTTGTGCTCACCTTTTTCATTCCTTGCTAGGCTGACTTTTGTGCTAGCCTCTACCAACCTGTGAGGCTGACTTTTATGCTCACCTTTAACATGCAGTGTGAGACTGACTTGGATGCTCACCCTTTCACTCCTCTGCCACGCCATGAGGCATCGATAGCTTAGTTCCAACATACTACGCTACGACCCTCCCGTCTTGGCATGAGGCAGTCCACTTATACGCCTATACACTCACTCTTCTGTCTTGCTTCGGGGTGGCTGGGTTTACCCCTTACGCGGTTGCCATTCGCTGCGCCAACCTACCTCGGCATGAACAGACCATTCACTCTCTTATTTTGCGCTTGGCCTTTTTCGCTCCAACTAACCAATCACTAGTTAGCCGTGCCCGCCGTCTGTTGCTCGGTTCGCCAGATTACCTGTAGCCTACTGGCAATCTGGATGGTAGCAGCCGAGACTGCGTTCCACTTCTCCACCGTTTGACACATCCGCTAAATAAGGGTATCCGGGGTTGTGTCCCAGCCACAGACGTCGAGCATTGCTCTTCTTTCGACGTCGAACCGATGACATACGAACAGTATGTGTTCGGCAGTTTCATCTACACCTGGGCAGTCCGGGCAGACTGGGACCTCCGCGTGCCCGAACCTGTGGAGGTACTGACGGAAACAGCCATGGCCTGACAGGAATTGTGTCAGGTGGAAGTGAACTTCCCCATGGGGTCTTCCCACCCAGCTCGATATGCTAGGTATCAGCCGGTGGGTCCACCTACCTTTCGAGGAGTTGTCCCACTCACGCTGCCATCTGGCGACCGAGGTCACCCTGGTGCGCTCGCGGGCTCCCCTATTTCCACGTAGCTCAAAGCACTCCTCATCTTCCCGAATGACCAGCCCGACTGGCATCATGCTCGCTATCACGCAGGATGCATCGTGTGATACCGTGCGGTAGGCAGATATCACTCTGAGGCACATCACGCGGTAGGTGCTCTCCAGTTTCTGTAGGTAACTCCATTAGCGCTTGACCCCTGCTATTTGTACAGCAGCTGCCCCACTCCACTGCCCAAGCGTTAAAGTCTCCCGCTATGACTACCGGTTTCCGGCTCACTAGGTCTGACGAGAGCCTGTCGATCATCTGGTTGAACTGTTCTATTGGTTACCGTGGTGGAGCGTAGCAGCTGCAATAGAACACACCATTGATCTTGGCAATCGCAACACCCTCGGCGGAGGAGTGTATTACCTCTTGAACCGGGAACCGTCCCGTTGTACAGATTGCCACCATTCCAGACCCGTCCGACATCCAATTGCCGTTGCCGGCAGGGATGCTGTACGGGTCTGATAAGAGGGCGACATCTGTCCTCGACTCCGAGACCGACTGCCACAGCAGCTGTTGGGCTGCTGCACAATGGTTAAGATTTAGCTGTGTGACGTTCACGGCTTCTTCTTATTTGCCTCACCGAAGGGACACGAAGGTCCTCCCATAGCATGTTTATGGGCTTGCTTCTTAGCGGTGCAGATAAGGCACTTGTGCGCCTTAGTGCAACCCCGCTCCTTATGCCCCTCCTCGCCGCAGCGACGACATAGTTTGCTCCTGTCTATGCCCTTGCACCCGTAAGATTTGTGACCGGACTCAAGGCACCGATAGCACCTATCCATTGAAGGCGGCTGGGGTATGCTAATTGGGCATACCGACCAACCGATCTTCAGCTTACCTTTCTCGGTTACCTTTTTGGCATCCACCCTCAGTAGCCTGAGGTAGGCTACTTGGATGCCAGAGGGTCCCTCTCTAAAGCGCACAGAGGCCTGCTCGATTGTGACGTCGCATTGCTCCTTAACGGCTGCGACGACATCATCTGCGGTCGTGAACTCGTCCAGATGCCTGCACTGGAGAGTCATTTCCGCACCTAGCGACCTGACCTGGGCGCCTTCATCAAGGACCCTTTTGGGCCATGGCCTTGTACACCGCACTAGATTGTGCGCCTCGCTTCAGCACCAGAAGCATTTCTCCCGTGTTGGTGCGTCTCACGCTACACACATCTTGCCCAAGGACCGAAAGGCTTTCGGCCGCCTTCATCGACTTTAGGACGTCGGCGTATTTGTCCTTGTCGGTTTTTAACCACAAGGCCTCGCCTCTGTCCTTGGCCTTCTTCGCGGGCCGCGGTACCTCCGGTGTCGGTGCCGGCTTCTTCTTGGTGACCAGCGTCCAGGGGTTTGCCCCCCCCCTGCCCCGGTCGCGCCGGGTTGCTGGTACCGACGCTCTGCTCAGCGAGGTCACTCTCGCCCTCGCTTACGTCGGCCAAACGGCGTTTGGCCTTAACGGTTGCACGCCGTGTGGTGTCGGTTTTTGCACCCTCGCCTGGCGACTTCCTAGGGCGCTTCGCGTTCGACGCCGTCTTACGATTGCCCTTGCCCTTGCCTTTTCCCTTCGAGGGGAACTCGGCCGCCGCTTCGAGCGACGTGGCTGCTCCATAGAAGGTAAAGGCCACTGTCTGAGTGCCTGTATCGACCTTCTCTCTTCCCTTCCTCTTGGAGGCCACTGTCTGGGTTTCTCTGTCGGACTTCTCCCGACATTCCACCCTCTTGGCATAAGCCAGCTGTTTCTGTCTTGCGACACGAACAGTTTTCCGGAGACTCTGCTTTAACTCTTTGCTTATGTTTTGCTTTGCGCTAGTGAACTCGATTATTGAATCGAGCTGCTCCACCACTTTGCGCATCGCGGATAGTGGCCCGTCCAGTGCGTTGGTAGGGCTATTTCCTACCACTACTGGGGGGTCACTGGTGCTATCAGATGCAGCACTCGTCGCTCCACTACTCTCCCCACGAGGGGGAGACCTCGCCAAACCACCTCTAGCAAAGGGGTTTGGCACCTCCGTTTGTTTCTTATAGTTTTTGTTTTTGTTCTCCATTTCAGCTCCCACGAGCAGCGCGAGAATAAATGTCCGCCAGGTCAGCGCTCTGCATTAACACGGTAAGGGTCGCTTACTGTGGGGGTTGCCCAGGTACCCCACAGGCTCCGTTAACGATCGAGCATCTTTTTCACCCCCTCGATCACTCATCCCTCGGCACGGGTCGCTTCACGCCCTGGAATTGGAGTTATGGCCTATCTTGCTTTACGTGGTGACCGCGGCCCAGATCATCACAGCTGTTCGCTACCCGCTCCGGTACGATTCCTGCCCACACTGAAAATCCAGCAGTTTAGGAATATTTGGTTTGCCGCGATTCGTTTGCCACAGAAAGTTCCAGTAGCGACCAGTACACACACGAACGAGCATCAATGATTTAAACAAGAAGAAGAAGTCGCCGCTAGCGGCTGACGTTGGCTCTGCCCACCAGAAGGGGAATGCGTGCATCGAGAAGATTCGACCGCTGTTTGATTTTATATAAATACGTGCTATGTTCGCTAGAAATAGTCAGTTATAAATTTACCGTCAAATAAAGTGAATCAAAACTACAAAGTGGTGTAAATACAGTTCGCTACCAAAGCCTTCCTGCTGACCAACGACTTGAGTGGACCTTCCTTACCCGTCCTTTTCAGGATCAGAAGAATTAAATAAGAAATCCACAAGAGGGTCAAACGGTCACCATCGCCTTTCCCTTTGAAGCCGGGCAAGCGCTTCAACATGGTCCTTCGAACCGGATCAGCACCACCGTCGGCGTTTACCAGATTTCATTTGTGAAGTGAACTTTAACGAAGTGAAAATTAAAATTGACTTTCATTGTGAACAAGTGAGCAAAGGTGTAAAGTGTGATAAATAACTTTGACTGGAAGTGGGACTAATTAAAAATGCCAGTTGATCGCACACCAAAGAAGGACGCAATGAATTCCGAAGAAGTGAAATTATTAATTCATCAGCGGGGCCAAATAAAGTCAAGAGTGACGAAAATCAATCGAAGTTTGGAGGAGGCGGAGGATGATTTATCGAAAACAAGTCTCTCATTACTGAAAGTGTATCGCAAAAAGTTGGAACTTCATTACAACGAGTATATTGCTTTGCATCGTGAAGTGATTTCTGCCACGCCACAATCAAAATTGGATGAACAGGATGAGAAACTTGATCAATTCGACCAGCTTCATACCGAAGCCCTCGACCGTGCAGAACATCTTCTGGAATATTTCTGCAAGTCACCTACCAAGAGTGTTGACTGTGAAACAGTTCCTAGCATGATAGTGCAACAACAATCTTTTCGAGCTCCGATTCCGTCATTTGACGGCAAAATAAAGAATTGGCCAAAGTTCAGAGCAATGTTCGAAGATCTCGTCGTACGTTCTTCTGATTCGGAAGCTATGAAGTTGCATCATCTCGACAAAGCTTTGATCGGTGATGCTGTCGGTCTCATCAATGCAAAAATGATTCGTGACAACAATTTTAAAATAGTATGGAAACAGCTAATTGAACAGTTTGAGAACCCTCGAGTGATACACACATTGAAGGGTTGATCCGTATGCAGCCAATACCCAAAGGAAGCAGCAAAGAATTATTGGAACTTATCAGAGGCTGTGATCGACATATTGCTGGTCTGGAGTATCAAGGGCTAAAGGTCGACGAGCTGTCAGGACTCATCATCACTAAGCTTTTAATATCCTGTCTGGACCAGAACACACTTCAGCTCTGGGAACGAACGCAGAAGCATGGTGAGTTACCCAAATACGAACAAACGATGCAGTTCTTACGAGGTGAGTGCCAAGTTCTCGAAAGATTTCAAAGCAACGGTAAAATGGATATCCCTAAAGAACATTACAAGTCTGTCCATCACAAACTTCCTGTTCAGAAAGCGCATACTGTCACGTCCTCGAGCTCAGCAAATTGCTGTCAGATTTGTGGTGATAGCCACCGTCATTTTGAATGCCCTAAATTCAACCAAATGACCATTCCTGAACGATTGAAAAAAGTGAAAGAGTTGAGTATTTGCTTCAATTGCCTACGTCCTGGGCATCGAGTGTTTGATTGTTCATCCAAGAAATTGTGTTCAAAGTGCAATAAGAAGCATCACTCCCTTCTCCATGAAGATTCTTTATTGATTTCTCTGGAATCTGCCACATCCGATAATGAAAATGTCTCAAAGTTGCCCATCATATCTGAGCCACAGCAGCCCTCCAGTGCCGTTCCTTCATGTTCCTGCAACCATTCCCAAACATTGAAAACTGTAATGCTTTTGACTGCTGTTGTTAACCTTGAAACCAATGATGGTTATGCGATTCCCTGCCGTGCATTACTCGATAGCGGATCTCAAGTGTGTTTCTTATCCGAGACCATGGCCAATCGAATACGGTCCCCTCGCGTAACTGTTTGTGTTCCCATCACAGGCATTGGCGGGGCAAAAGTGTATGCTAGAGAGAAACTAACCGTATCAGTTCAGTCCTGCTATTCTAATTTTAAAACAAGCATGGAATGTCTTGTTGTTCCCAAGGTTACGGGAATAATTCCAGCTTCTAAAATTAATGTATCGTCGTGGCCAATCCCCACAGGAATTCAGTTAGCTGACCCTGAATTTTTCAAACCTGAACGCGTGGATCTGCTAATTGGTGCTTCGAATTTTTTTAGTTTGCTCAAGTCCGGCCAGATTCACTTAGCGGATGGTTTACCAGAACTCCACGAGACTAATTTTGGATGGGTATTTTCTGGTGTAGTTGATGATGCTCCTAACAATCTTCAGTTAGCACACCCTGCATCACTAGATATGCTGAACGATATTATGGACAATTTTTGGAAGATTGAAGAAATTCCATCTACAATATTACCAACCACAGAGCAGGATGATTGCGAAAATACATTCTGCAAAACCCACCGTCGTAATGCTGATGGAAGATATGTAGTACGATTACCTTTCCGTGATGAAGTTACAGAGCTACAAGACAACAGATCCTTTGCCCTTCGTCGATTTTTACTACTTGAGAAGCAATTTAGGTCGAATTCCAATTTGAAGGCGCAGTATGATAGTTTCATTGAAGAATATGAGATGCTAGGACACTGTCAAGAAATAAATGAAGATGATGATTCTACCATCCAAGGGCGCTATTATATGCCACACCATGCAGTGCTGAGACCGTCCAGCTCTACTACCAAACTCAGGGTTGTGTTTGACGGGTCAGGTAAACCTTCTCCCCAGCAAAGTTCCCTGAATGATGTATTACAAGTCGGAAGAGTCGTCCAAAATGACTTGTTCAGTATTTTAATCAGTTTTCGTAAGCACCCCATAGCATTTACAGCTGATATTGCAAAAATGTATCGGCAGATTTTAATAGATCCATCACAAACTCGATTTCAACGAATTTTTTGGAGAAATGAATCTACCAAACCACTTCGAGTATTGGAATCATTGACGGTGACGTATGGAACGGCTGCAGCACCATTTTTAGCCACCGATGCCTTGTTCAACTTTGTGACGACGAGTCTGATCGTTTCCCCATAGCTTCCAAAATTGTACGCGAGGATTGCTATGTGGATGATATACTGTCCGGAGCAGATACAGTGGAAAATGCTAAACAAGCGCAAAGTGAACTCCAAGAAATGCTCGCAAGTGGTGGCTTTCCCATTCATAAATGGAGCTCCAACTGTGAGGAGGTGTTGAACCAAATTCCCGACGAAGACTGAGAGAAGCTAGTTACCTTAGACCAACCGGAAGCAAGCGAAGTAGTTGAAGCTCTTGGATTAACCTGGTGTCCAGCATCAGATGAGTTCGTGTTTGTGACAAGGAAGCATAGTGACTGCCATTCACAAAGCGAAAGGTACTTTCTGAAATCGGATGATTGTTCGATCCCATGGGCCTAGTGTCTCCTGTTGTCATCATTGCGAAAATGTTCATGCAAAAACTATGGATGGCGCAACTTTCTTGGGATACAAGTCTTGACGGAGGTCTTCTTGCTTCATGATTGAAATACCACAATGCTCTACCTCAAATTAACGAAATCCGCTTTCCCCGTTGGGTTATTCATCCCAATGCTTAATCTGTAGAAATTCATGGATTTTCTGATGCATGCTTCAAATGCAGCATATGGAGCGGTTCTGTATGTACGAAGCATACTGCCCGACAACACAGCAAACCTTTGCTTGTTGTGTAGTAAATCCAAGGTTTTTCCACTCAAAGAACTAATTATACCTCGTAAAGAGCTACTCGCCGCGCGATTACTTTCTCGGTTACTTACCAAAGCCAACACAAGTCTGAAGCTTAATGTTAAAAACATCGTACTTTGGTCAGATAGCCAGATCGTCTTAGCGTGGCTCAAAAAACCATTGGCTTCCCTAGAAGTTTTTATTCGTAACAGAGTAAAGGAAATTAATGATGAAACAAAATTCTGCACATGGAGATACCCGCAAGTCTTCTGGCACCGCTTCAAAACCGTTTTTGGATACAAGGAGGAAGATCCAGCGTTCGTAAAATCACAAGAAGTTGTGTTACGTGTTACCGCATAAAACCAACAAATTGTACTCAAATGATGGGAAATTTACCTTCTTGTCGTGTGACACCTGCATTTCCATTTGAAGTGACCGGTATCGATTATGCAGGCCCTGTTCTAGTCAAACAAGGACGATACAAGCCTAAATTAGAAAAGGCATACATCGGAGTTTTTGTTTGTATGGTCACGAAGGCGATCCACCTGGAATTGGTCTCAGATATGACTTCCGAAGCATTTATCGCATCGCTTCGTCGTTTCGTTAGCAGAAGAGGCATACCAAGAGAAATATATTCGGATAACGGATCAAATTTCAGAGGGGCAAAAAGAGAATTACATGAGCTTTTTCTACTCTTCAGATCTCAGCCGGCTACTGATGAAATTGAAAGGTTCTGTCAACTCAAAGAGATCGTTTGATCATTTATTCCTCCTGAGGCTCCCAACTTTGGTGGTCTTTGGGAAGCTGCGATAAAATGTGCAAAATACCACCTAAAACGAACCGTAAAGGACGCTCGATTAACTTTTGAAGAATACGTGACAGTATTGACGCAAGTTGAGGGGATATTAAATTCACGTCCTCTATACACGTTACCATCTGAACCTGGTGAACCGGAGGTTCTAACACCAGGCCATTTTCTGATTGGACGACTACTCACTGCCTTGCCAGAACCAAGGTGTGATGAAATTCGCATAAATCAACTTGGCCGGTGGCAATATTTCCAAACACTACGAGATGAGTTTTGGAGAAAGTGGAAACACGCATACTTGCAGACGTTACAGACACGAACAAAACAAAGGCTCAAATTACCGAACATTAAACCCGGAATGATAGTTCTTCTAGAAGAGAAAGATTCGCCTCCTCAATATTGGAAGTTAGGAAGAATCGTGGTTACCTTCCCAGGACCAGATGAACTGGTACGTAAAGTAGACGTTCGAGTGGGTGACACTATCTCCAGACGCCCAATCTACAACAGCAAGTTTGTAGATTGCCTCTAGCAGACAACGAGATCATGCAGTCTTCAGTCAATCTTCAGCCCCGCGGGAATATGTTCGCTACCCGCTCCGCTACGATTCCTGCCCACACTGAAAATCCAGCAGTTTAGGAATATTTAGTTTGCCGCGACTCGTTTGCCACAGAAAGTTCCAGTAGCGCCCAGTACACACATGAACGAGCATCAATGATTTAAACAAGAAGAAGAAGAAGTCGCCGCTAGCGGCTGACGTTGGCTCCGCCCACCAGAAGGGGAATGCGTGCATCGAGAAGATTCGACCGCTGTTTGATTTTATATAAATACGTGCTATGTTCGCTAAAAACAGTCAGTTATAAATTTACCGTCAAATAAAGTGAATCAAAACTACAAAGTGGTGTAAATACAGTTCGCTACCAAAGCCTTCCTGCTGACCAACGACTTGAGTGGACCTTCCTTACCCGTCCTTTTCAGGATCAGAAGAATTAAACAAGAAATCCACAAGAGAGTCAAACGGTCACCATCGCCTTTCCCTTTGAAGCCGAGCAAGCGCTTCAACAACAACCATCCTCCTTTACCAGGGCTTTGGACCTGTAGCTCTGGTTCTCAATAGTTCCATGTACGTATATTATTACAGACATGCTACTATTGAGATCCGTCATTCGCTAGCGGAGTTACCCTTACATTCGTACGACTTATGGCCGGACTCAAGGCACCGATAGCACCTATCCACTGATGGCGGCTAGGGCATGCTAACTGGGCATACTGACCAGCTGGTCTTCAGTTTACCTATCACGGTAACCTTTTTTGCGTCTGCTTTCAGTAGCCTGAGGTATACTACTTGCGTGCTGGAGGATGCCCCTCTCAAGTGCACAAAGGGCGGCTCAATTGTTACGTCGCATTGTTCCTTGACGGCTGCGACGACATCGTCTGCTGTCGTGAACTCGTCCAGTTGCTTACACTGGAGAGTCATTTCCGCCCCTAACGGCTGCACCTGAGCGCCTTCACCCAGGACCTCTTGGGCCAAGGCCTTATAGACTGCACTGGATTGTGCGCCTCGCTTCAGCACCAAAAGCATTTCGCCTGTATTGGTGCGTCTAACGCTGCGCACGTCTTGCCCGAGGGCCGAGAGGCTTTCGGCCGCCCTCATCGACTTTAGGACGTCGGCATATTTGTCCTTGTCGGTCTTTAACCACAAGGCCTCGTCTCTGTCCTTGGCTTTCTTCGCGGGCCGCGGTGCATCCGGTGTCGGTGTCAGCTTCTTCTTAGTGACCAGCGTCCAGGGGTTTGGCCCCCCTTGCCCCGGTTGCGCCGAGTTGTTGGTGCCTTCTTTCTGCCTGGCGGGGTCATTTGCACCCCGGTTTACCTCGACCAAACGGCGTTTGGCTGTGACAATTACACGCCGTGTGGTGTTGGTTTTAACACCCTCGCCTGGTGACTTCCTAGGGCGCTTCGCGTTCGACGCCGTCTTGCGCTTGCTTTTGCCCTTCGAGGGGAACTCAGCCGCCGCTTCGAGCGACTTGGCTGCTCCATATAAGGAGAAGGCCCCTGCCTGGGTACCTATTTCGGCCTTCTCTCTTCCCTCCCTCTTGGAGGCCACTGTCTGAGTTCCTCTGTCGGGCTTTTCTCCGCATTGCACCCTCTTGACGTAAGCCTGCTGTTCCTGTCTTGCTACACGAACGGCCTTCGGGAGCACCAGCAGGCCCTGTTTTAGCTCCTTTCTGATATCCAGCGCGTTGGTAGGGCTATTTTCTACCATTGCTGGGGGTCACTGATGCTGTCGGATGCAGCCCCCGTCGCTCCACTACTCTCCCCACTGGAGGGAGATGTCATCAAACCACCTTTAGCAAAGGGGTTCGGCACCTACGTTTGTTTGGTTTTATTATTTTTCACGTCGCTCATTGATCCCGCGAGTCGCGCAAGAAAGAAAGGTCCGCCACGCCAGAGCTCCGCAGTAACGTGGTAAGGGACGCTTACTGTGGGGGTTGCCCAGGTACCCCACAGGCTCCGTTAACGATCGAGCATCTTTTTCACCCCTTCGATCACTCGTCCCTCGGCACTGGTCGCTTCACGCCTTGGACTTGGGGGTATGACCATTTTTTGCTTCACGTGGTGACGGCGGCCCAGATCATCACAACCATCCTCCTTTACCAGGGCTTTGGACCTGTAGCTCTGGTTCTCAATAGTTCCAAGTACGTAGGTTATTATAGACATGCTACTATTGTCATTCGCTAGCGGAGTAGACTTCTTTCAAAGTGTGCTAAGTAATAACTCACCACCTTTGTCTGAATCGTACCTGAGTAGTCTGCCGACGTTCTCCTTGAATTTGCCTGTAACATCTTTCACCGAACGCGAAGTGTACACCTATCTACGTGGAGTTGACGGTCCAAAGGGACCAGGATCGGACGGTATACAACCGTGTTTCGTCAAGTAATGCTCTTAATCGTTAGCTGTACCGATATTCATGCTTTTCAATCGCTCTCTCGGTGAAAGTATTTTTACCGCCAAGTGGAAGGAGGCTTTAATAACACCAATTCATAAAGCCGGTAACGTCCATGACGTCATAAATTACAGGGGAATTTCAATCCTGAACTGTCTTCCAAAAGTTTTTGAAAGTATGCTGTTAGATATTCTCTACCCTGCAGTAAAACACATCATCACTACAGATCAGCATGGGTTTGTTAGAAAGCGCTCAACAACGACGAACCTAATGAGATATGTGTCAACGCTGATTGATAAATTAGAGAAACGATAACAAATTAATGCAGCTTATGTAGATTTCTCCAAAGCCGATTGCCTTCCTCATCAGCTAGCTGTTAAAAAGTTGTTTAACGTTTAAGAAACGCCTAACTTAAACATTGGTAATAATGTAACGTCTCTGCAATAAAAGTAGTCTTTCTAAAATCGATAAAATTGAAAATTTCGCGAAAAAAAGGGAAAATTGCCATTCGTGAGGCAGATTTCTCAGGTAGAGTCGTCAATAGGGAGCACCTACGTGACTCAACCGAATATGAAAAGTTATATATAAATGTGCCGCGTTAAGTTGATGCGAATCGGATTTCCGGACTGGCTGACCAATTGGATCTTCTCGTACCTTACAAACCGCAGTGCATCTATGCGACTTGGAACTGTACTTTCAGACCCATTCGACATCACATCGGGTGTACCTCAAGGGAGTCACCTTGGACCTCTTCTCTTCGTGCTCTTTGTGAATGACATTTGCAGCGAATTGACATCGTGTAAGGTGATGTACGCAGATGATCTGAAAATTTATCGCATCATAACAACTCTGGTAGATTGTTGTGCACTTCAGATGGACATAGATAGGATCATGAGTTGGTGTGATAGAAACGGAATGACTATAAACATTCAGAAATGCAACATAATCACATTCACACGAATACTCTCGCCAATTACGTTTGGGTGTGCAGTGAGCGCTGCTCCAGTTGAACGAGTTTCATCAATCAAGGACCTTGGTGTTATACTTGACCGTAAGCTACATTTCATCGAACACTTCAATGCAGTAACTGCTAAAGCCTATGCAGTACTAGGACTCATCAAACGAAACACCCAAGATTTCAACGACGACTACTGCCTGAAGGCACTGTACATCAGTCTGGTACGCAGCATTCTAGAGTATGGAGTTATCGTTTGGGCCCCGTACCATACCGTACACATTAATCGCATAGAACGGGTGCAAATGAGCTTCGTCCGGTATGCCCATCGACGGCTTCCCTGGCGAAATCGATTTGAACTAACACCGTATGAGCATCGTTGTGTTCTTATCAATCTGCGTACGCCTCGAAATAGGAGAGATTTTTACTGCAGCGACTTTTTGTGTTCGATCTTCTCGCTGACAACATTGACTTCCCTCTGCTTCTCGCTAAGCTGGACTTCAACGTTCCTGGTAGGTCTCTGCGGAGAATGGACTTCTTTCGGCGCTCTACTCATCGCACGCAGTACGGCTAGAATAACCCGGTAGATGTTTGCTGTCAGATCTCCAATAGTGTTTTTCATCATTTTGACTTTAATTTAAGTAGAGAAATGTTCAAATTGAAAATAGGTTTAAGTTAGTTTAGTATTTCAGCCTGTACGAAAGTTATTAATAATATGTTCAAACAGTTTCGTCTGCCATTTTGCAGTAGCTGCGATTGAACAACTAGAGGTGAATATAACGAAAGATGCAGAAAGTTATATGGGGCCCAGAAGAATTGCATGGGAAAAATGTTCTCGCATGCAGCGAATATTTAACGTTACAGTATTAGGAATGTCACTATACTAATAAACATGTTTGAGTTTTAGGATTTTAGTGGACCAGTTGGACTTCCATCGTGAACATCGATTCCTCTTTCAAAACGAGGGTTTCGAGAAAAGGGCCATAACTCTGACCATTGTTGTTTCAATTACTTTTAAAATTTTATCTTGTAGCTCCTCGATATTAATACCAACGCCGCCAAAACACTAGAAACTGAAAACTTCACTGCGTTTTTCTGCTGCCCGGGCGATTGTCTTATGACATTGTCGTTTTTGATAGTGCACTACACCGGTGTAGTCGGTGCTACACTCATTCAAACTTGGGTGTAATCAGTCTATCTCTTTCTTTGCACTACACCGGTGTAGCATAGACTGCCCAGAAAAATAATGAATTTTTGAAAACACAATCGGCCCACCCCTGAGTCGATTCCTAGTCCCACCAGGAGTACTTGCTCCAAATTTGAAGCAAATCGAACAAGTCTAGCTACCGGACCAACGTGCTTGAAGTTTGTATGGGATTTTTCGACAATTTGCATGGAGAAAACCCTCTTGCTCACATTTTCGCCGCTAGGTGGCACTGTATACATCAGATTATCACCAAAAGTGAAACTTAAGAAGATAATTCTATTGTCTACAACTTTGTTGAAGTCTGTAAAGCGATCCGACTCGAATAGGAAAAGTTATTAAACTTTTAACGAAGTGATGTCTGACTCAGTTTTGCATGGGGCCTAGCAGTGCATGATAGTGTATCAGTACTAGGTTCTAACAAACTAAACATTTTTGTGGATTAATGGTTAGATTTAGCTGAATAGTATGTTCGGAAGAATTGCAGTACATAATACGAGCTATGCTTTGGTTAGAAAATTTTAGTTCAATCTGTGACCGCATAGATGGCGCCATCACTAACTTTTCAACGGAGAGAGATAGAATATCGAAATGTTTGGAAGAATTACTGCAATATTCTTGTTTTACAACTTTGTAGAAGGCACCTAATTTCTATCTGTCTTCGTTGAAAAGTTAGTGTTGGCGCCATCTATGCGGTCAGATGTGGAACTACAATTTTCTAACCAAAACATAACTCGTATTATGTACTACAATTCTTCCGAACATACTATTCAGCTAGATCTAACCATTATTCCATAAAAATGTTTAGTTTGTTAGAACCTAGTACTGATACACTACCATGCACTGCTAGGCCCCATGCAAAACTGACTCAGACATCACTTCGTTAAAAGTTTAATAACTTTTCCTATTGGAGTCGGATCGCTTTGCAGTCTTCAACAAAGTTGTAGATAATAAAATTATCTTCTTAAGTTTCACTTTTGGTGATAATCTGATGTATACAGTGCCACCTATCGGCGAAAATGTGAGCAAGAGGGTTTCCTCCATGTAAATTGTCGAAAAATCCCATACAAACTTCAAGCACGTTGGTCCGGTAGCTAGACTTGTTCGATGTGGCTCAAATTTGGAGTAGACACTCCTGGTGGGACTAGGAATCGACTCAGGGGTGGGCCGATGGGGGTCATTTTTTTCTGTCACTCTAGTGTAGCACTAAGAAAAAACGAAAACGCTATTAGCTGTGTGTCTACTATTAAAGCCGACAAACGTCTAACGATGAGAAAAATTGGTCAAGAATTTTCTATAAACTTTCTTCTACGCGAATATGTTGATATCACGTGACGATTTTATTTTGGTTACCGTTGCGTGCACAGCAATGGGTGACAACGGACACATAAAATTGAAAACGAGAATACTAGATCAATATCATTCTCGGTATATCAAGCTATGAGGTCTGTGATGTCAGTTGGTAATAATGAAAACGATTATCACCGACGATTTTTTTCGACAGTAATCATTGATTTCTAATTTTTTGATTATGATTATGACAACACTGACTGTCGGTAATGGAATGCGGATGCTTCTGCTTTCGCTCCGCCGCGAACATACATTTCATCAAACTCGAAAGAATTCAGTATCGTTGTTTGCGTATCGCCTTAGGGTGCATGCAGTCGACCCATACGATAAGTCTCGAAGTCCTGTCGGGCGTTCTCCCGCTGAAAAATCGATTTTGGGAACTCTCATATCGATTGCTCATTCGATGCGATATCTTGAACCCAGTGGTGATTGAAAATTTCGAAAGGCTTGCTGAGCTCAATTCTCAGACCCGTTTTATGTCCCTGTACTTTGACTACATGGCGCTGAATATTAACCCTTCTTCTTACAATCCCAACCGTGTGCATTTCATAAATACTTTTGAATCTACTGTTTTCTTCGACACATCCATGAAAGACGAGATTCGTGGAATTCCGGACCACATACGCCCACAAGTGGTCCCAAACATTTTTTATAATAAATTCCGAGAAGTCGACTGTTCTAAGATATTTTATACTGACGGATCAAACCTCGAAGGGTCCACTGGCTTCGGTATTTTCAATCAAAAGTTCACTGCCTCCTACAAACTCAGAGACCCCGCTTCAGTTTACGCCGCAGAACTAGCTGCTATTCAGTATACCCTTGGAGTCATTGACACATTACCCGCAGACCATTACTTCATCGTCTCGGATAGTCTGAGTTCTATCGACGCTATTCGCTCGATGAAACATGCAAAGCACTCCTCGTATTTTTTCGGGAAAATACTGGAGCTACTGAGTGCTTTATCTGACAAATCTTTCCAGATTACCTTGGTGTGGGTCCCTTCTCATTGCTCCATTCCGGGCAATGAGAAGGCGGACTCCTTAGCTAAAGCGGGTGCCCTAGAAGGTGACGTTTTTGAAAGACCAATTTGCTTCCACGAATTTTTCAGTTTTACTCATCAGAGAACCCTCGAAAGTTGGCAAACCTCGTGGAGCAATGGGGAGCTAGGAAGGTGGCTACACTCGATAATCGCTAAGGTATCGACGAAACCTTGGTTCAAGGAGATGGATGTGGGTCATGACTTCATTCGTGTGATGTCCCGACTCATGATAAACCATTATACGCTGGATGCACATCTCCGGTGTATTGGGCTCGCGGAAAGTAGTATCTGCGCTTGTGGCGACGGCTATCACGATATCGAGCACATTGTCTGGGCGTGCACCGAGTACAGTTTCGCCAGGTCTCGGCTTATGGACACCCTTCGGGCCCGAGGAAGACCACCCAACGTCCCGGTTCGAGATGTGCTGGCAAGCCGCGATGTCCTCTATGTCTCTTATATACATTTTCGTTAAAACCATTAATATAAAAACTTAACTGCCCCCTCTTATTTCCTATCATTCTCAGAAATGCTCTCTTCCACCTGTACCATACACCCACGAAGGTTTGATGGGACTCCAAGGTGACACAAAAAATCTCTGTCGAATGAGCCAACAAACACGGAACCTACAGTACGAACATCACACGCGCAACTCGAATTTTTTCCGACCTGCATCTGAGCCGTCTGGAGGAACTCCTGCCGACCCGAGGAAGAACACCCGGACTCCGTGTACATAATTCTTCTTGATGAAGGCCATCCGAGTCTATTTTTACCATTTTTTGATAACCATTTTTGTTAACGACCTATTGAGTCAATTTGTCAACAGTTGTTACGGCATTTAATTAGCAATGGACTGGAAGGTGAAGTATATTTTTCAATATTCAGAGCCATAGTGAGAGCGTATCTCTTCGAAAGAGATACCAGTTGGGTAGACGGAATCGCGAGCGCGTTTGCAGCGGCATTCAGTATTCGATTTTTGAAGCGCTAACACGCCTATGCGGAAGATGCAACAAGAAAACGAAAAATCCAAAATGGAGTCGAAAGGTTACGACACTTGGTTTATGATTTTTAATTCCAGATATATTGTTTTCTCATAGAGGTGATATAATTGGTCTATTATACTTCTATTTGGCTAATCGAAGCCCGGAGAACCGAGCCTTTCGTATCATTTTTTAAAGCTATTGTCGCCAGTTGCCTCTTCTATGCCAAGAAAATATTTATATTCGAAAACTGCACACTAGCACACTTCTATATACAGAAAATTTGTTTGCTAAGGGAAATATTGGAGCGAGTCATGGATGCACTATTTTCATTTCATATAACGCATTATTATTAAGTCATTTTTGGTCGAAAATAGTTTTCCTGACATTTTTGGTACTTACCAGACTTAAAATTATTATTGCAGTCATTCGAAAAAAGTATCTGGCATCTCTGTTCACAACATTTCATATGTCTTCAAAATGAAGACAAATCTTCAAATCTGGCATCTCTGCAGTAAACGGCAAGTTACAGCGAGTTGCCTCCCAGTGAAGTTCAACCGGAAATGAGCTGGAACTCTGGCTATTAGTATTCCGGCTCCAGTGACGCAACCGATCCTAATGTCGCTTTCGATTGAGAACCTAACCTAGGTTAGTTGCTTCACGCAAACGTTTTTAATGAAACTGAGTTGGGTTCTCGCAAAATAGCGCTGGTGTGAGCGAACCCAAAAATATAAACCAGGTTAGAACGTAACCCGGTTTTCAGCTCAGTGCAGTGGCGCATAACCTGAGTTCGAAGCTGGCTTCAAACAAACGGTTCGACATGACTTTGGTCCGAAACTGAGTTAGTTTCTGCCTCAAGTGAACACGACATAACTAGAACCAGACAGCATTCCGGCTCATTTTCCAGTTAAACTTAACAAGGTTAGAAAAAAGTTTCAATAGCCCTTATACGTTTAATATTTTGTCAATAATAGAGAGTATTGACAAAAGTATTGAACGTATAATAGAAAAAAGTTGGATTGACGATATGCATTCAAAAATGTAATTGATGTATAGAGAGGAATTCCGTCAATATGCCAATATATTGAAAATCTATCGCAGCGATGTCAGATATGAAGACATGTTTTTGAAGAATAAGGCCTAGATAAATGAGTCATATCGAAAAGCGTAAAATGTTGGTATCATTTCATTTATCTAGGCCTTATTCTCCATAAAAACGTAAAATTTTAATTATGTAAACCTAATCAATATACAAATTAAATATTATTTCTTCTAATGAAAAGTAATTTTGATGAAGAAAATATATTTTTACATTTCTTATAAAAGAAATGTATAGAATTCGCTCAAACTTTCAACATTTTTTCCGAGGCCCGGAGGGCCGAGTCTTATATACCAATCGACTAAGCTCGACGATTTGAGACAATGTCTGTGTGTGTGTGTGTCTGTGTGTGTATGTAACGGACAAATTCTCATTCGTGTTTCTCAGCAATGGCTGAACCGATCTTATCCAAACCAATTTTAAATGAAAGACCTGAAAAACAGTAAGAACGCTATTAATTTGTTTTTGATCCTGATGTTTAGTTTCCAAGATATGAATGTTTGAATGTGTAAAAATGGCGTTTTTTGCAGTTTTTTTTCAAATTATCTGCCGAAATTGACAACATAGATTACAGAATTGGTTTTTTTTTCAATTTGTTTATTTGATAAGGCACGTATGCGTTAGCTTAAAGGTGCCATTTTTTCATTATTTTACATTTTGAATTTCTTTAAATTAGGGGGTTACACATTTCAATATTATTTTGTTTTATATAATGAAACTAAAAAAAAAACTTTGCAGCTAACTTATACATATAAAAGAGGGTATAATATAATATTCGTAAGATTTGGGGGACGGGTCATTTTGTGTGTTCTTTGTATAGTAATTCACTTTATGATTTTTAGAAGGGAGATTGAAGGAGAAATTAATTATTAACTAAGCGGAACATTTTACAAGCTTATTAACTAGAAATAACTAGAAAGAGTGGTTCAAGATTAAGGGGAATTAATTAGGGCTATTTTAAAATAGTGGTACTGTTGGGCATTTCTTAACGAGATTAAATATTGATCAACTAAAACTAAGCACTTAAGTTTTGGGAATATATTCAAGGGGAGAAGGGGGTGAAGTCATACATCTGTGTATCAGAAACATGGGAGGGAGAGCGGACAATGCTGAAGGGGGGGGGGGGGGGGTGAGATATAAACTTTCAGTTTCTGGCATCAGGAATTAACGGCCAGGATTACAGATTCGAACGGATTGATCAACTAACACTAGAAGATAGGGGGCACGTAAGATTTGGGAAGATATTCAAGGGGAAGAGGGGTGAAGTCATACATCTGTGTATCAGAGACATGGGAGAGAGGGTGGACAAGGCTGAACGGGGGGGGATATAAACTTTCAGTTTCCGGCATCAGGAATCAACGACCAGGATTACAGATTCGAACGGATGTATCAAGTATTGGGACGCCGGGCGGTTTTCCTCGAGCCGGCAGGGGTTCCTCCAGACGATTTCGTAGTACGGCTCAGATACGGATCGGGAACACACCGCGCTGCGTGTGTGATGTTGTACTGTAGATCTCGTGTTGTTGGTTCATTCGACAGATGTTTTGTCTCGTCTTGGAGTCGTATCAAACCATCGTTGGGGTACGGTAGGCGGAAGAGGGCACTTCTGGGAATAATAAGAGAAAAGATAGGGGCATTTAAATTTGGATATTGATGGTTTTGAGGAACGTGTATATAAGGGACATGTAGAGAATATCGCGGCTTGCTAGTACATCTCGAACCGGGACATTGGGTGATCTTCCTCGGGCCCGAAGGGAATCGAATAGTTGAGATCTGGCAGAACAGTACTCGGCGCATGCCCAGACAACATGTTCGATTTCGTGATAACCGTTGCCACAAGCGCAGATACCGCTACCCACGAGCCCAATACGCCGGAGATGTGCGTCCAGCGTGTAGTGATTGGACATGAGCCGAGACATCACGCGAATGAAATCCCGACCCACATCCATCCCTCCGAACCAAGGTTTCGTCGATACCTTAGGGATTATCGAATGTAGCCACCTTCCCAGTTCACCATTGCTCCATGAAGTTTGCCAACTTTCGAGGGTTCTCTGATGAGTGATACTGAAAAATTCGCTGAAGCTAATTGGTCTTTCATTTGACAATCTGTGTGTTGGAGGTAAACAAACCAGTCGTAGTTGATTTTGCTCGTTATTAATTTGGTTTTTTTTTTCATTTAACGCATGTTTTTCGTCTATCACTTATCGATCATCATCATCATTACCAAACGATCTACCGGAATATTGTGGAGTATTGCGTAATCCGACCGCCGAAGTGCCTATCTACGAGGAAATAAAAAGATTTGTTTCGTGGCTAAGTCACTGATAAAGCTATCATGGCTACCAAGTTGTGTGGTGTGTGCGCTAACGATTGTGAGAAAGAGAGTGAAGTGACTTGCAATGGATTCTGCCACAAATCCATCTCAAGTGCGTCAAACTAACTGCTGAAGTTCGCGATTTAATGAAAAGCAGTTCTCAGTTGTTTTGGATGTGTTATGCGTGTACTAAGATGATGTCTCATGCCTGCTTTAGAAACGCAATGTCGTCAACAAGCAGCGTTCTGCAGTTGATGAATGAGGAGCATCACAATACACTTCTAGAACTGAAGAAAACAGTTGACCAACATACAACTAAAATCGATGCCATTCTACAGCGCTATTCTGAGACAACGCCACTGCGTTCCTTTCCTTTGCCTGGCACTAGTGGATTGCGAAAAAAACGAGGACTCGAAATGGATGAAAATGTTAGTGCCATCCCGCGTGCGTCAGTTGGCACTAAAGAATTCGAGCCATCCGTTAATATTCCTCTCATCACCAAGAAAAATGGAGCAGAAATGTTTTGGCTTTATCTCTCCGGGTTCTCTCCAGAAGCTACGGATATCCAAATTGCCGAGTTAGTGAAGCAGAATCTTAACTCCGATGAGACTGTGGATGTGACGAAGTTAGTTCCAAAAGGTAAAAAGCTTGAAGAATTGACTTTTATATCATTCAAAGTCGGAATCGGACCGCACCTGAAAGATGCTGCCCTCTCAGCGTCAACATGGCAAAGAGGAATTATTTTCCGGCAGTTTGACTTTCGTCCCTCAAATTTCCGTACCCCGGTTCGTATCCAACCTAAAATCGGCCAATAATAGTGAAATTACTCCTGACCATCTCTCTCATTCTGCCCGCATTCTGACTCCGGATCAGCTGGTTAGAAATACATGCATACGCCATTCGTTTACTCTGCTCTATCAGAACGTGAGAGGTATCCGAACAAAGATTAAATCCTTATATGGGTCACTAACCATCTGTGAGTACGATATTATTGCGTTTACCGAGACTTGGTTGAATGATAAATTTTTGAATGCTGAACTAACTTCTAACTATACGCTTCATCGATGCGATCGTAACCCTCGCACCAGCACACACCAGCGCGGCGGCGGTGTTATGGTAGGTGTAAAAAATCATTTAAACAGCAGCACAATTTCCCTCATCGATGATGATAGCTTGGAACAAATAGTTGTCCAAGTCAAATTAAATACCGGCTGTCTTTATATATGTACCGTTTATATTCCTCCTAACTCTGAAACCGGCTTATACGAAAAGCACGCTTCATGCATACAGCAAATAAGCGATCGAGCGGCTGAGTGTGATACTATTGTCGTGGTTGGAGATTCTAACGTTCCTCATCTGAACTGGTTATATGACAATGATATAGGTGCTTTTCTACCCAGCAATGCAACCTCTGAACGAGAAGTGTCTCTTGTTGAATTTGTTGTTTCTTCCGGATTGAAACAAATCAATTATCTCGAAAATGACAACAATAGATTACTTGATCTTGCTTTTGTTAATGAGCCGAGCATGTTTGAGCTAACCGAGCCCCCTTTGCCGTTGATGAGAGTTGATTCGCATCACAGACCGTTTATAATGATATTAGATTTGGATACGGAATGTGTCGATACTGCAGTCGATTGCGATTTTGACTTCAATCGGTGTGATTTTTCAGCGTTGAATTCTGAGGTAGCGAATATTCAATGGGACGAAATTCTTACTGCTGGTTCGGTTGATGATGCTGTCACTGTGTTTTATGACACACTTTACGAAATAATGCGACGAATTATTCCAATTAGAACGCGTATTAGGAGAAGGGAGAATCAGCCATGGTTTGATGCGGAATTGAAGAATTTTAAAAACCAGGTGAGGAAAGCGAGGAAAAGATACCTGAAGTCCAGGAGCACACTGCACAAAGCCGAACTCCGTGATTTGGAGGGTCAATACAACAATTTGCATGCACAATGCTATCGCAACTATATTCAACGTTCTCGACTTTCTTCCAAAGCGTGTTAAGTAATAACTCACCACCTTTGTTGGAATCGTACCTGAGCACTTTGCCGCTGCACAACCTGAATTTATCTCGTATTATTTTCTCTCGTGAGGATGTTCTCGTCAAGTTGCAGTCTTTAGATGCGTCCAAGGGAGCGGGACCCGATCATTTACCACCATCGTTCATCCAAAACTGTGCGGACTCTCTCGCATTTCCAGTGTCCGTTATTTTCAATCGATCGTTGACTGACGCTGTTTTTCCTAGTTACTGGAAATCTGCTGCTATCACACCTGTGCACAAGAGTGGTAGCGTTCATGATGTGGAGAACTATCGGGCGATATCGATTCTCAGCTGCCTCCCGAAGGTATTTGAACGATTGATATACGACATTGTTTATCAGTCCGTGCGTCATATCATCGTTGAGGAATAACATGGCTTCGTCAGTAAACGATCTACAACCACAAACCTTATGGCGTATGTATCCAGCATCATCGACAAACTTGACAAGCGACAACAAGTTGATTCCATTTATGTTGACTTGTCAAAGGCCTTCGACCGTGTTCCGCATCGCCTTGCTGTCGAGAAGCTTAAACGCATTGGACTTCCGGACTGGTTAACAGATTGGATTGCTTCTTATCTCGCAGGACGAAGCGCTTTTGTTCGATTAGGTGATACACTTTCTACACCTTTTGATATCTATTCTGGTGTGCCACAAGGCAGTCATCTTGGACCATTGCTCTTCATTTTGTTTATAAATGATCTTGGCACGGTTTTGAAATCTCCGAAATCTATGTTTGCCGATGATTTGAAATTCTACCGACTTATAAAATCTTTGGAGGATTGTAAATTACTTCAGCTAGACATTGACGCTTTGTTAAATTGGTGCACCATCAATGGAATGGAGGTGAATATAGAAAAATGTAGCGTGATTACATTCACTCGGATCCTATCGCCGAACGTGTTTAACTATAAAATGTCGTCAGCCAACGTGCACCGCAACTTCGTCGTCAAAGATTTGGGAGTTTATTTGGACAACAAGTTAACTTTCTCCGAGCATGTAGCGTCTACTATCGCCAAAGCGTTCTGCATGTTAGGATTTTTAAGGCGAAACACTCAGTCGTTCCAGAATGTGTACAGTTTGAAAACGCTTTATTGTTCGCTTGTACGCAGCATCTTGGAGTATGCCGTTCCTGTTTGGGCTCCTTATCACGGAGTCCACATTAACAGCATTGAGAGGGTGCAGAAATGTTTCATCAGGTATGCTCTTCGCCTTTTACCTTGGACCGACCCAGTTCGTTTACCGCCGTATGTGCAACGTTGCGCATTAATCCACCTGCCTACGCTTGCTGACAGGAGAATCAAACATCAACGAATGCTTATTTTTGACATCCTGGACGGGAACATTGAAAGCAGCCAACTCTTGGGTCAACTTAATTTCAATGCACCTAGAAGACAAACACGCCAAGTGGACTTTTTCCGTTTACCGTTGTGCCGTACGCAATTCGGACGAAACAACCCGTTAAATGTATGTTGTCGTGTGTTCATTCAAGTTTCATGTTTTTTCGATTTTAATGTTGCAAGATGTACTTTTAGTATTAGGATTAGTTGATAAGCCAGTCTGTGCGATTAATAGTCGAAGACCTATATAAATAAATAAATAAATATATGTCACCTTGTAAAGCGCCCGCCTTAGCTAAAGAGTCCGCTTCTTCATTACCTGGAATGGAGCAATGCGAGGGAACCCAAACTAAGGTAATCTTGTACGATCTTACAGACAAAGCACGCAGGCGGTCCCAGATTTTCCCCAGAAAATATGGAATGTGCTTTTTAGGTTTCATTGAACGGAGAGCCTCGATTGAGCTGAGGCTATCCGAGACAATAAAGTAATGATCGGTGGGCAAAGTATCAATGATCCCAAGGGTATACTGAATAGCAGCAAGTTCTGCGACGTAAACTGAAGCAGGATCATTGAGTTTGAATGAGGCGGTGAGGTTTTGATTGAATATACCGAAGCCAGTGGAGCCGTCGAGGCTTGACCCGTCGGTGTAAAACATCTTGTTGCAGTCCACTTCTCGAAATTTACTATGAAAGATGCTTGGGATCACTTGCGGACGTATGTGATCCGGGATTCCACGAATCTCGTCTTTCATGGATGTGTCGAAGAATACAGTTGAATCAGAAGCATGAAAGAGATTGACACGGTTGGGATAGTATGAAGAAGGATTGATATTTTGTGCCATGTAATCGAAGTACAAGGACATAAATCGGGAATTGAGCTCGACAAGCCTTTCGAAATTTGCAATTACTAACGGGTTCAAGATATCGCATCGGATGAGCAATCGATATGAGAGTTCCCAAAATCGATTTTTCAGCGGAAGGACGCCCGACAGCACTTCTAAACTCATCGTATGTGTCGAGTGCATGCAACCTAAAGCAATACGCAAACAACAATATTGGATTCGCTCTAGTTTGATGAAATGTATGTTCGCAGCGGAGCGGAAACAGAAACTCCCGTACTCCATCACCGACAATATTGTTGTTTGGTACAGCCTGATCAGGTCTCCTGGGTGGGCACCCCACCATGTTCCGGTTATTGTACGGAGAAAGTTGATCTTTTGCTGGCACTTCTGTTTCAGATACCTAATGTGACATCCCCAGGTTCCTTTAGAGTCGAACCAGACCCCGAGATATTTGAAAGTTGAAACCTGAGCAATAGCTTGACCCATTAATTGAAGCTGTAGTTGCGCTGGTTCACGCTTCCTTGAAAATACGACTAGCTCAGTTTTCTCCGTGGAGAACTCGATACCTAGCTGGAGGGCCCAAGCAGTGGAGATGGTCGGGTTTCAATTTTTTCGAACCCGAACCCGACCCGAACCCGAGCGCATGAAAATTTAAAAACCCGAACCCGACCCGAGCCCGAACATTTTAAAACATAATAACCCGAACCCCACCCGTACCCGAGAATGAAAATTTTGTAAAACCTGAACCCGACCCGACCCGAGAAATTTAAAGTTTGAAAACCCGAACCCGACCCGCACCCGAAAATTTAAAATTTGAGAAACCCGATCCGAATCCAACTAATACTAATGCTAATGCTAATACGGAGAATCAACCAAAGATCTCGAAGATTTTTAGTTCTAGGCACCCGAGCTGGACCCTCGATAGTATAGTAGTAAGTATCCCCGCCTTTTCAAAGGCACAAATCCCCGACTATGTACGGGGAACGTGCCATTTGAGCCAATATATTCTGATTCCTGATTCCTGAAGTAGCACCATACACATTGAGTTATATCTGCATACGGCAAAACAAATCACTGCCGAGTGGAATACGCATTTACATTAACTATTATTGAACGTCAAATTTGTAACGTTCTGAGAAACTTATAAATCGTTGATATCTTAACCGAAAATTATGTTAAATCGACGGCTAACTCATGGGGAAACAGAAAGCTTAATGGTCACGGTTTCCAATAACCTTGCCCGTCGTACTTAACCAAAATTTCTGATTTTTTATCAGAAGCCATTCCTGCAAGACAGTTTCGTATAATTTATTACATGTATTAAATTAAGCTATGGCAATTGGCAATTCGTATTCGACAGTTTACATGACGTCACCCACGTTACTGGTTGGAATGGTCAAACCTGTATCGAAGGGTATTAATCATTTTCTGACGTGTTCTTGATGTCCCATTATTAGCGTTAGCACGATCTATGATTGGGTATCTAAGTTATGCTATGCTTCAGATTATATGGCAAGCGCGCCAATAGAGATGCTTTGACATCTCCAATAGAGCTTTCGGAACGACTCCAAACTTTTAAAAATCCGTTAATGGCTTCAACAGAACACACAAAATTTTTGCGATCAATTCCGTAAGTTCGTGGAAATTCATGTATTTTCTATTGTGCTTGTTTCATATATGAACCTCTGATTTGATAGTGGTTCTATTATCCATATGAGTTTCATGAACAACGAAATCTGGCGGAAGTGAAGCTAGGTTTAGGTCTGATGGAACAAAGGCAGTCTCTAGAATATAAATTTGGCCTGAACTATCTGCTTTAAAAAAAATAATGGGCCCTTTTTAAATTTGAGCCGCCATAATGACACCAAAGTACCACCAAATTTATGAGTTCAAATCCTTATTTTTCCGTTACAGTTTATTTTAATTGCAAGCAAACCGATTTGATTATTAACCTTCCGTGAAGGCAGGTACAACCTATTTGTTTCATTTCACTAACTTAACAGTGCTTGCTTAAAGTTTGTTTGGGCGCAAACGGTTTTGTGGGGTACATTTGTAGTACCCCACAAAACCGTTTGCGTTAGAGTTTTGTCATGTGCACATAATTCAAAAAAATATCTTTTTTTAAAACCAAAATATCGATACATAGTAAGCGAGAAAATTGTGTAAAATTGCATAAGTTCCAACTCTGCCGAATAATAGTAACTGTTATGTGGTATAACAAAGCACTATAGCAAAGTAACTAGAAAATGCTTTTGGATTGGTATAGTAATTTTTGCTTTTGCGGATGAAAGAGTCAAAACACATTCGTGAATATGATTTGTATATAGTATGCAAGACGCATCATTCGAATCGTTATCTTCTGCAGCCCAGACTTTGGAACATACTTACTTTATATACACGTACAATGCACCGGCTCTACCTATTCCTTCGACGCCATCGTGCTTCATCTCTGTTACTGCATATTGCTGTATTTTTAACGTTTGTATTGGCGTTTGGTTTTCAAAAAAGCATCGGAATAAATATACTTTTTGACCGGTTTTTGAAAAAAATTGTTAAAATATGAAATTTAATAAGCTTTACAACGTCGTATAAATGGTCAAAATTGATTTCAAACTACCGGAGTTATAGCAATATGAAGATAAAAGGAAATTTTGACGTATTTTAAAGATTTGTTCTATACAAAATGAAATAGTCAAAACACGAATATTTTTAAACATGTTACTTTACGAATGATTTTAGAATAAAACTATCCAATTTACTTACAAATTTAAAAAAAAATGGACATATTAGAGCGATTTTAGTTCTGGGGTACGAATGTACCCCACAAAACAGTTTACGTAGAAAAAAGTCGCCGCGGCCTAAGTAGCGATTTTAAAGTACCTGTCGAAATTTATATTCCATTAAAGAAAGTTGAACCGATATTTTCCGATAAATTCCTGTTGACTTGGTTTATTACTAATTATCATGAAAAATAAACCGCAAAGAGATTTTAGACGTGAAACACGTATTATTGAATGCTCTTTCATGAATGTTCGTTTACGTCGGGTTCGGGTCGGATCCGGGTTTCGAGTCCAAAAACCCGAACCCGACCATCTCTACCAAGCAGACAAATTGTCCAAGGTATCTTGCAATGGTCCTTGCAGATCGACGGCTTTGGGACCTGTAATAGAGACCACACCGTCATCTGCAAGCTGCCTTAGCGTGCAGGAATTGACAAGACATTCGTCAATGTCATTCACGTAAAAGTTATAGAGTAGGGGGCTTAGACATGAGCCCTGGGGAAGACCCATGTAGCTAATTCGTGATGTCGATAAATCACCATGCGAAAAATGCATATGTTTTTCAGACAGCAAGTTTAGCAAAAAGTTGTTTAGAGTCGGTGAAAGACCATGCTGGTGCAGCTTCTCAGAAAGAATTTTGATAGAAACTGAATCAAAAGCCCCCTTTATATCTAGGAAAACTGATGCCATCTGCTCTTTGCTAGCATAAGCCATTTGAATTTCTGTTGAGAGCAACGCAAGACAATTGTTCGTCCCTTTGCCTTTGCGGAAACCAAATTGTGTATCTGACAGTAAGCCATTTGCTTCAACCCAATTATCGAGGCGAAACAAGATCATTTTCTCTAACAACTTTCGGATACAGGACAGCATTGCAATCGGTCGATACGAGTTGTGGTCGGAGGCTGGTTTTCCTGGTTTTTGAATGGCGATGACCTTCACTTGCCTCCAGTCATGAAGGACAATATTACCCTCAAGAAACTTATTAAATAAATTCAACAAGCGTCTCTTGGCAGAGTCTGGCAGATTCTTTAACAAGTTAAATTTGATTCTGTCTGGCCCTGGGGCTTTATTGTTACATGATAAGAGAGCAAGTGAGAACTCCACCATCGAAAACGGTGTTTCGTTCGCGTTATTGTGAGGGGACGCGGCGCGGTAGATCTTCTGTGCCGGGGCGGAATCCGGACAAACCTTCTTGGCAAAATCGAATATCCAACGGTTTGAATATTCCACGCTCTCATTGGTACTGTTTCGGTTTCGTAAGCGCCGGGCCGTACTCCAAAGAGTGCTCATCGATGTTTCTCTCGTTAGTCCGTCGACGAACCGGCGCCAGTAGCTACGTTTTTTGGCTTTTATCAAACTCTTCATGCGCGTTTCCGCCATCGCATACTGTCGGTAGCTAGCTGGCAGCCCGTCGTCCCGGATGGTCTTATACGCAGCGACTATCTCCGCATACACGTCTGAGCACTCTTTGTCCCACCATGGATTGGGAAGACGCCCGCGTGAATTCGCGTCTGGTACACGTTTAGTCTGAGCTTGAATCGCGGTATCGAGAATCAAGCCAGCCAGGAACCCGTACTCTTCCTCCGGAGGAAGCTCTTGTGTCGATTCTACTTTTTCGGATATCGCGGACGCGTAGCTCTTCCTATCAATATTTCGTGTGAGGTCATACGAAACATTGATTGTATTCGGTGGCCCTGAACCGTTAGCAATATTAATTACGATTGGCAGATGGTCGCTGCCGTGGGGATCAGAGGCTACCTTCCACATGCAATCTAACCGCAGCGATGTCGAGCAGAGGGACAGATCTAAGGCGCTCGGTCGCGCTGGAGGGGCAGGAATCCCTGTCATTTCACCCGTATTCAAAATAGTCATATTGAAGTTGTCGCAAAGCTCATGGAGTAGGGTAGATCGATTATCGTCATGAAGCCAACCCCATGCCGTGCCGTGGGAGTTGAAGTCACCTAAAACTAGCCTCGGTGCGGGGAGGAGTTCCGCAATATCGCAAAGCCGTCGGTGGCTAACTGAGGCTCTAGGGGGGATGTAGGTGGAAGCAATTAATTCTGGTTTGGTAAGCGACAACTTCAATGCCTGGTGTCGAGGGGAGGTCGATCCGATTGAAAGAATAGCACTTTTTGATCCCCAAAAGTACTCCTCCGTAAGAGTCTTCTCGATCCAAGCGAATAATATTAAAATCGTGAAAGTGTAGGGTTATTTCTGAAGTGAGCCATGTCTCGCATAGGTCAAATGCATCGCATTTCAAATTATTTAGTAAGATTTTAAACGAATCGATTTTCGGGATAATACTTCGGCAATTCCACTGTAGAACAGTGATTAAATCCTTGACCTCGTTCGATGAATTAGCCATCGAAGGATACAATCGCTGAAAGGAGGGGCCATTTCGCAGTGAACTGCATCAAGAATGTTTTTACTGCGGGGAGAAAGCTTATCAAGATACTTTTAAGGGGGTCAGAAATGTTCAACGCTGTAAGAATACGGTCCACAATGTCAGAGAAATTTATTAAACCGGCACTGTTTTCTTTCTCTGGCTGAGATTTGGGAACACTTGGGGTTTTTGATGTTCCTGGTAGTGCTGGGAACTCCTTTTCTGAGCTCAGGTTACTGAGACCGGGAGCGACTTGCTTCGGTTTTACAACAGTACTTCCTTGAGTAGTTATTTTAGGGGGACCATGAAGAGACACCTTCTGGCCTTTACGACGAAGCTTGGAAGAGGAAATGTTCTTCCTTTTTCTACTACTTCTAGGCACAGCAGAAGATGTTCCCTCCTGGGGTTCATCACAGTCGCCTTCGTCAGTAGACAAGCTGGTAAAGATGTTCGTAGAGACAGGTGGCGTAGCTATCTTAAGCATTTCTGCAAAAGATCGCTTAGAGCGTCCCTGAAGGGAACGCTTAAGATTTTCCTCGCGCTGTTTGTACGCGGGACATGAAGGGAGATCATGTGGGTTTCCCCCACAGTAGAGACACTTTTCGACATCTCTACCACAGGAATCATCCGCATGATTCCCACCGCATTTCCCACAGCGGGCTTTGTTGCTACAATGGGAGGCTGTGTGTCCCAATTGTTTGCAATTAGTACAGTTCATGACCCGCGGCACAAAGAGGCGAACAGGTAGACGAACCTTGTCAAAGAGGAGGTAATTGGGCAGGGCAGAGCCGGCGAAGGTCACCCGATAAGAGTCTGAGTTGACGTATGTTTTCTTCCCGTCAGCTGCGACTGATGCTGAATGCAAACGTTTGCATTTCAGTATCTTCACTGGCTTAAGCATGGGGTCTTTGAAACAGCCAGTCCCATATTTTAGCAGGTCCTTGCAATTCAGACTCGAATCGGAAACGACCCCACTGACTTCAACCCTGCTAGCTGGAATATACACCCTGTACTCCCTCGTAAAGGGCTCGTAGCCAGCAATTTTATTTGCCTGAGTTGAACTGTTAACAACCACCTGAAGCTTATCAGGGCGAATTTTCGATATTTCTGTCACGGCCGAATACCGGTCTGTTAGAACGCGAGAAAACTGCAACAGATTCAAACACTTTTTTTCTTTGGTCCGAAAGAAGATCACAAATGGCCCGGTGGCCGAGCTCGGATATACTTTGAGCCGGGGAGCCGATTTTGTTTCGACGTCCATCTCACCTTGAGACGAACCGCCGTCAGGGGAAGTCATTTTTGCACGGGCCTATTGCCTAGTGCACGTTATTAAGACAACCAAGAAGGGGAAACGAAAACTAATACTTAGCTTGTGTAGGTAACGGTATCCAGACGGCTTACTAGAAGAACACTGCTTCACTTCACTGACCGGCTAACGGTACAGAAACAGAAACACAAAAGAAGGGAAAAAATACTGAAACCTCAACTGGGCGTAGAGTGTGCAAATAACCTTGAACGCGGATTAACACTATTTGTCGCTATAGAGTGTACGGACCGATGACAAAAGACTTCTATCTCGACTGAGTGCTCGATAACGAATGACAGAATTGGTTGTACGCTAGGATAGATCGTACAGACGCACACCGGTCTTATCATCGTCAATCTAAACGGGTATCTTGATTCTAACATTGTCATGTGCAACGACGTGTTGCATGTTGTTTCCCATAGCCAAACTTTTCGCCATGGCCAAAGTTTTAAATGCTATCAGTACCGCATTACGAGTATGCGCCTTTATTAATTGTTCCACTTCCCGAACACAAGGGCGGATTGGACAAACGACCACTGTATTGTGTCGAAGATTGTTCAAATTTTGCTGCAGAGTTTCAATCATTTTTAAATAAACGATCGATAACGCATCAATGAAAGTAACGGTGCATTATTTTCCACACTGGCTTGGAACAACTGTTATTTTTCGATTGCTTTGCTGGCGCGGCACATATAGACATCAGACTGTAGGCAGAAACGTTGGTTTGATTCACTGTACTCTTAACAAGCAGCGCTCAATAAGGTTATTCCACGACAGTTATTGTTGTTTTGCCATTTTCCTTTTCATGAAATGGATTTCCAGTAAAACGAAAAACTGCCACTTGCAAGAAAGCTCTAGAAGAAGCAGAATCGCCAAAACTTCGATGTGTCTTCTTAGAGGTAGGTACTAAAGGAAATTTTTCGGATACCGGAATCATTATTTCAGCGACATTGACAGCGGCCACAATTTGGTCCACAACTGGAATCGGTTCGATGGCCAAATGTTGCAAACAGACTACAGCTCATTCATATTGTACGTACATGCGAACGCCTTTTTCTCTTTTCAATTTCCATGTAAAAAAGTAAGTTGGAAAAACAAATGACGAGGTATTATGGAGAGATTAAAAAAGCATCGGATGGTACAATTGAGAGATTCGAGTGTATTAAGTTTTGTTTGTCGTACTCTGGAGCAGAGCGAATAAAGCGAAAACTCAATAATTTTAAATATAACGGGTGCTCAATAAAAAATGAGAATGATTTCAATACCTTTCTGTAATTAAAGAAAAGAGCGTAAATTATTTTCTCTCCAAAAGAATTGCTCTCTGCACTCCGTATAAATGGGAGACATGTTTCTTTTCGCTCGGGTGCTGTCAGCTTAATCGAAGATGGCGTTGAAACAGCAAGTACTCCGCGAGTGTGTTGTGCGGTTTTACGAAACACTTGGGCATCGTGGAAAAAAGTTTACGGTAGACCACTTTCGAGACGAAACCGTGCCCGTGAGTACAGTTTACCAGATC
Source organism: Topomyia yanbarensis (assembly GCF_030247195.1). Classification (NCBI taxonomy): domain Eukaryota; kingdom Metazoa; phylum Arthropoda; class Insecta; order Diptera; family Culicidae; genus Topomyia; species Topomyia yanbarensis. The sequence goes on along the minus strand of NW_026683338.1, from coordinate 110,320 downwards.
CTGGCATCCCTGAGCGTGGAGCGGAAGGCCGGTAGCGGCCACACACCCTTAAGTAAAATACAAGTTTAAGCATAAATTTAAAAGAAATGTTATGCTGTACATCGCCATATCGGACAGAAGAATTTCAAAACCATGGTTCAAGCCGAGCGGTCTGGCCATTAATCAACAAGTGTACCAGAAGAGGTGTCTTGAGAAAATTCTTCTGCCGTTCTTAAAGGAGCATCATACGGTTGGGAAGTACGTCTTCTGGCCGGACAAGACGTCTTCCCATTACGCCAAGACGACGCTGAGCAGAAAAAGATATCTTACGTGCCGAAAGAGAGAAACCCGACGAACTTGCCCCAGTGCCGTCCCATTGGGGTTTTTTCGGCTCTCTCAGTGATTTAGTGTATAAAAATAATTGGCGAATCAAGGATACGAAGCAGTTGACCACCAGGATCCGGAATTGTATCCAGAAGAAGGACGTCAGGTCCGTCCAGTGCTCTTGTGATTGCATCGCGACTAAGTTACGTCGTACTGCTGACCAGGGCCCCTTCTCCAATATTCATTCACGTTTTTTTGAAAAATAAACATTATGTTTTTAATAAAAAATTCTGAATTCGTTAAAGATTTTTACTTTTGTTTTATAACTACATGACTCTTATTTTTATTGAACACCTGATATTAGGCTTACAGGAGGAAAACCAGGACAAGTCAAGCTTTTGACTCGACTTCCCAGGACACCAGGACAGTCAGTGAAAAACTAGGACATGTCCTGGGAAACCAGGACGTATGGTCACCCTACTCAGTGGCGCATAACCTGGGTTCGAAACTGGCTTCAAACAAACGGTTTGACAGGACTTTGGTCCGAAACTGAGTTAGTTTCTGCCTCAAGTGAACACGACATAACTAGAACCAGACAGCATTCCGGCTCATTCTCCAGTTAAACTTAACAAGGTTATGTGGTTTTTGTTTGAGGCGAAACTGAGTCTGTTCCTAACCCCAACTGCTGTCAAAATGTATGAACTGACAGCGGTTGGGGTTAGAACCTGACTCAGTTTCAGGTTCAAGCGAAATCGCCATTAGAAAAAAGCTTCAATAGCCCTTATACGTTTAATATTTTGTCAATAATAGAGAGTATTGACAAAAGTATTGAACGTATAATAGAAAAAAGTTGGATTGGCGATATGCATTCAAAAATGTAATTGATGTATAGATATGAATTCCGTCAATATGCCAATATATTGAAAATCTATCGCAGCGATGTCAGATATGAAGACATGTCTTTGGAGAATAAGGCCTAGATAAATGAGTCATATCGGAAAGCGTAAAATGTTGGTATCATTTCATTTATCTAGGCCTTATTCTCCATAAAAACGTAAGATTTTAATTATGTAAACCTAATCAATATACAAATTAAAAATTATTTCTTCTAATGAAAAGTAATTTTGATGAAGAAAATATATTTTTACATTTCTTATAAAAGAAATGTATAGAATTCGCTCAAACTTTCAAGACTTTTTCCGAGGCCCGGTGGGCCGAGTCTTATATACCAATCGACTCAGCTCGACGATTTGGGACAATGTCTGTGTGTGTATGTAACGAACAAATTCTCATTCGTGTTTCTCAGCAATGGCTGAACCGATCTTATCCAAACCAATTTTAAATGAAAGACCTAAAAAACAGTAAAAACGCTATTAATTTGTTTTTGATCCTGATGTTTAGTTTCCAAGATATGAATGTTTGAATGTGTAAAAATGGCGTTTTTTGCAGTTTTTTTCAAATTATCTGCCGAAATTGACAACATGGATTAACAATTTGTATGTTTTTAGACATCTTTAACGAATACCTTTCGAACAAGCTATAGCTATATTGTTGAAATCGGACTATTATCAAAAGAGATATTTAACATTAAATGCGGACGAAAGATTTTTATCATTTCCCATTGCCAGAAATATGACCAAAACATGTAATCTATTAGTAACGCCAAAACGGCTTATTTTAGGTCAATAGTATCTTCGGAGAATTTAATGGAGGCAATATTCCCATTCTTTTGGTATTGTGCTTTTGCTGATTAATCCCTCTATGAGTGAGATATTTCACAAATTTTTTTGGAAGTGATTATATCGAACTGATATCTTCAGCAAATTTGTAGCTCTTATTTTTGGAAATAACTTTACTGAAGACTTCAAATATCTATTTTGAATACTGTAAAAGTTATGGCTTGTTGTTTGTGGATTACTCTTTATCGCCTATTTATTGTTCAATATAGTAATAATCCATTGAAATTAGCCAAGCATTATTTCGATAAAACGAATTTTGTATTTCAGTTTTCTATATACAACCGCTAGAAATAATCACCGAACACTTCCAAGTTGTCTGGAAGGAACTTGATAACTTATCAGTATAAAAATGTTCATTTGTGCGAACCTTCTGACTGCAATTTTTCTAACTTATAACCATCGGATCGATCTGAAACTTATCGGAAATAGAAAAGCTAAATAAATAACTCCAAGCAACGGCGTAGCCAAGAGAAGGTTTTGGGGTTCAACACCATACAACTCCCCCCCCCCCACCACACAAAAAAAAAAATATTGGATTGAAGTTGAAAATTTATTGATGCTGACTGATTTAATTCAATATTACAATAACAATTATCTGATCCGTACATTGATAACCTGTTGTTGTAAACATCATAAGGACTTTTGATAAATTGTCGGAATAGGGTCCTGATATGTAACTGATTTATTGGTCTTGATTTCACAGTTGTCTAATAGCATCAATATCAAAATCCTGCCTGAAAACATTCCAATAGCAAATTCAAGAGTTAAATCATAATCCTAAGATTTCTTTTCAAATTGTGCTCGCTTTTGTAGAGATGTACTGTAATAAGTGTCTTTATTTAATAGAAAGCGAAGTTAAAATTGATTTAATGTCTATGAAACATAGAACTGCTCACCAAAAAATGCATAACTTTCAACATTTGCTAAAAATGTTTTTGCCTTTCTCATTCACTCTAAAATTTGTCAATCTAATACTGACCCGGAGGGCCGATGCCAATCGACTCAATTCGTCGAGATCGGAAAATGTCTGTGTGTGTATGTATGTGTGTATGTGGAAAAAATGTGACATCTGTTTCTCAGAGATGGTTGGACCGATTTGCACAAAGTTAGTTTCAAATGAAAGGTACAACCTTCCCATCGGCTGCTATTGAATTTTTATTGATTGGACTTCCGGTTCCGGAGATACGAGTTGAAGAGTGCAATCACACAGCAAATTCCCATATAAACTGAAATAAAAAAAATGGAAAATCAAATTTGTATTTTTGATGCCAAATGATTTTAAAATGCATAAAGCATTGAGATGTTTGACAAAAATTGACTTTTTTGGATTTTGGTACATTTTTGCCTTTCTCATATAGAAAGGTTATGCAATCACTCTAAAAATCGTCAATCATACCGGCCCGGAGCGAGTATGCAGTGAGGGGTTGCTACTTTAAAATTAAAACTAGTTTAAAATTTCTTAATAAGTTGAAAATTTTCGGCCGGACCCGGTTCTCCCGGATCTTTCTCCATGATCCGCCGCTAGTTTCAAGCGATGTTTCAGTATCACATAGTATCTCAAGATCGTGGCTGTCGATCCGTTGTATGTATGTGCAAATCGTACTGAACATGTAATATTCATTTCCACCATTGTATTGAACATAACCAGCCATGGAATCATATTGTGGACAAATGAGAAAAGCACAATTGCACCACTAGGTGGATTAAAACAGGTTTTTATTTTGGGAATGCGTCGAGTTGAGACGAAAACGTAATATGATTAATAACGAGGATAGCACTTTCCGAATATAAAGAGAAATTTATGAAAAGTGACGATTTCCATTCGACTCTAGCAGGTCCTGATCGATTTTGATGAGCATTTGATTTTTGTTGTATGACCAATTATATGTATAGGTAAAATGTTCAAAAACAGTAATTTTAGGTCAAGATAGCATCATTTTGAAACCGCTAATTTCGGAGGTTTAGTATCTTCGATGAGTTTTACAAACGTTAAACAGTGCATCATTTGATAAAATAATTTTGACGGTATATCGTCCAAGAAGTATTTATGGTGAATTTTCTCAGGTTAATATTCATGACTACAATAAAGTCGCAACAAATTCGCTAAAGACACGAACTCTATTACTATTTTTTGAAAAATTAATTCTGCATAATTTTAAAATTTCAAAAATCACGGTTTCGGAATTATGCCGTTTGGACAGTAAGATCGATTTTCACCAAACCCCCACCAAATCAAATTTCTAGCTACGCCGCTGACTTCAAGTAAGTAAAAAGAAAGTCGTTCTACACTGGTTCACAAGAAACTTCTTCGAATGCTAAATATCTATTATAATACATTGAAACCCCGGTTTTATCAGCCATATATGAATATATGTTTGATGGGCTCCAGCAGACGAACAAGACTGAATTCGAGTAAATCCTTTCTTGGGCATGTTTTCCTTATCATGAAGATGGAAATATGCAAAAATAAAAAGTTCATCATATTCAGAAATAGTTATCAGACTACATCAAGGGACGGGAAGAATATTTTAAAAGCTTCAGTTTATTATAAAGAAAAAATATTGCCCGATTTAGTCAATGTCCCCATTTTGTCAGCCTAAAATACTCCATGAGACTGATAAAAAGGGGTCTTTATTGTATGTATTATTCACTGTGTTTCACATTAATAGGTACATTTCGGTTTTGGGGACCGTAAACCGGGGTGACTTTGATCATCGGGGTGACTTTGATCACTCGAAACATTTTTCGTAGATCGCTTATTAAACCAGAATAATCTACCGAATCATTTTAATTTGGAATGATTTTTACTCTAAACTTATAAAATACTGATTTGTTATACTTTTTAAGTATATTGTACGGTTTTTGGGTACAAAAACTACAAAAAACCGAAATTTGACTTCACCTTATTTTTACGAAGCTTCGTAAAGTGTTTTTTTTATAATGCAAATAAATCTCAGATTTGAGTAAGAGTAATAAATTACAAGTGAGTTTTTATTTTCCTTTGGAGTGCGATGAGCCAAATTTACTTTCAAAGTTTGTTAATTTTAAATTCAATTTTTTGTGAAACTAGTTGGCAATTCTTTCAAATTATTTTAAGCTAAAATTCGGAACTTTTTTTATTGTTCAATATTCCAACGTGTTAAACTGGATGAAACATTTTGTACATTGATAAAGCAATGAAATAAAACTATTTTTGCCGATTTAAAGGTTTTCAGAAGTTTTTATTCTAGTTGGACATCAATTATACAATTTTGGTTACTCGAATTTTACAGTACATTGAAATACTTTGTATAATACCAATTAACATCTATTTAACTAGCTTCAGTTTATTATAAAGAAAAAATATTGCCCGATTTAGTCAATGTCCCCATTTTGTCAGCCTAAAATACTCCATGAGACTGATAAAAAGGGGTCTTTATTGTATGTATTATTCACTGTGTTTCACATTAATAGGTACATTTCGGTTTTGGGGACCGTAAACCGGGGTGACTTTGATCATCGGGGTGACTTTGATCATCGGTGTGACTTTGATCACTCGAAACATATTTCGTAGATCGCTTATTAAACCAGAATAATCTACCGAATCATTTTAATTTGGAATGATTTTTACTCTAAACTTATAAAATACTGATTTTTTATACTTTTTGAGTATATTGTACGGTTTTTGGGTACAAAAACTACAAAAAACCGAAATTTGACTTCACCTTATTTTTACGAAGCTTCGTAAAGTGTTTTTTTTATAATGCAAATAAATCTCAGATTTGAGCAAGAGTAATAAATTACAAGTGAGTTTTTATTTTCCTTTGGAGTGCGATGAGCCAAATTTACTTTTAAGAGTTTGTTAATTTTAAATTCAATTTTTTGTGAAACTAGTTGGCAATTCTTTCAAATTATTTTAAGCTAAAATTCGCAGCTTTTTTTTATTGTTCAATATTCCAACGTGTTAAACTGGATGAAACATTTTGTACATTGAAAAAGCAATGAAATAAAACAATTTTAGCCGATTTAAAGGTTTTCAGAAGTTTTTATTCTAGTTGGACATCAATTATACAATTTTGGTTACTCGAATTTTACAGTACATTAAAATACTTTGTATAATACCAATTAACATCTATTTAACTAGCGTCAGTTTATTATAAAGAAAAAATATTGCCCGATTTAGTCAATGTCCCCATTTGGTCAGCCTAAAATACTCCATGAGACTGATAAAAATGGGTCTTTATTGTATGTATTATTCACTGTGTTTCACATTAATAGGTACATTTCGTTTTTGGGGACCGTAAACCGGGGTGACTTTGATCATCGGGGTGACTTTGATCACTCGAAACATTTTTCGTAGATCGCTTATTAAACCAGAATAGTCTACCGAATCATTTTAATTTGAAATGATTTTTACTCTAAACTTATAAAATACTGATTTGTTATACTTTTTGAGTATATTGTACGGTTTTTGGGTACAAAAACTACAAAAAACCGAAATTTGACTTTACCTTATTTTTGCGAAGCTTCGTAAAGTGTCTTTTTTATAAAACAAACAAATCTCAGATTTGAGCAAGAGTAATAAATTACAAGTGAGTTTTTATTTTCCTTTAGAGTGCGATGTGCCAAATTTACTTTTAAGAGCTTGTTAATTTTAAATTCAATTTTTTGTGAAACTAGTTGGCAATTCTTTCAAATTATTTTAAGCTAAAATTCGGAACATTTTTTTATTTTTCAGTATTCCAACGTGTTAAACTGGATGAAACATTTTGTACATTGATAAAGCAATGAAATAAAAAAAAATTTAGCCGATTTAAAGGTATTCAAAATCTTTTATTCTAGTTGGACACCAATTATACAATTTTGGTTACTCGAATTTTACAGTACATTGAAATACTTTGTATAATATCAATTAACATCTATTTAACTATGGGTATCATTCCAGAGTTAGTTTAAACAAGCATTTGAATGGAGAACACTTACAGCAATAACTTAATGTGGGTGAACCTGCAGGTTATCAAAGTCACCCCGGAATACGAAAACGGACTTCATCTTGAAATCATTTTTAGAAAAATAGCTGTGAGCGGACAATTTTAGGTAAAACTATCCAATTTTGTTCTACATACATCAGTACATGGTTTAAAAATATTAAACTTTAAAAAAAATGAGTTGCGCCTAAAAATATGTAATGATTACTTCGAAAAGTGATCAATTGCACCCCGGTTAACGGGATTTTTTTTATTGCATCGAATTGCAACAATTTTTAAGTAGTTTTCAAGGGGTTATTTTATAGAATTCTTCCAAAATTTGGCGAACCTATTCCAATTCTTTTACCAATTAAGGCCATTACAAATCTTTTTTAAAAATTATGTCCAAGTACAAATTTTTTTTCTGAAGAGGAGGGGGGGGGGCAAACAAAAAATAAATATTTATTTTAATAATCATATTTTTTTTTACATTTTCTTTCGATTGTTCTCGTGGACGTTTCCGCAGGGTGATTTCGTGTAGCGAGGTTGAACTATTTGTTTTACTTGAAAAATTCAAGCAAATATTACTGAATCAATCAAAAGTTCATATAAGAAAGGGATGCTAAAGTTTTCGTTTTAAATAATTTTCCGAAAAGTGCCATTTCTAAATTCCCAATAAAAGCTTGAAAATTCTCTAAGAACCTAATGTAAACATTTCAGAGTACTTTAAGGTATTAACTTTTGGTTGCTAGAATAGTTTTCGTTCCGTCGTGGCGGCACACGGACCGACTTTACACATAAGGCATGAAAATCGGTCAAAGATGACCCTGCTTGATAACAATGTACAGAAACAGGATTGCAACATTTCACTTATGGAGTTTTGGTAAACATTCTGGAATGAATCCAAAGGTAGAGTGTGCGTCAATGGATTTATTTATCTCAGATATGGTTTTCTCTGACATTTTTTTCTATTGCGTATTTCGTATACAGTAGCCTGGCGAACGTACATCTTGTGTATACTATAATTTTTCTAACTCTAGTGGAAACATCAGCTTTGGTTTATCGCTTGTGCTTGTAGACTTGTAGATTTGTTTGTTTGGTACATAATAGTAATTCGGCTCGGGTCCGTGTACATCTTCAAAATCTTTGCATTTTCTCCATCTTGTTGCGTAGCAGGTAGCCACATCAGAGAAATTCATTTGACAATCGTACGGATTTATGAAATGTATAGCAATCATCAGTTCATTTTTGCCTTTTTCATATAAGGAAGATTGTGCAATCACTCTGAAACTCGACTTTTTAAGCTACACCCGGAGTGTCGAGTGTCATATACTACTAGATTCAGTTCGTCGATATCTGAAAATATCTGTATGTTTTATAGTATGGTTAAATAGCTTCAAAAGTGCATTGGCCGTAGGTGGGACTCACTTTTGTGCCTAACCACTACTAACAGTGCTTACTTTTCTTCCTTCCTTTTGTTCCACGAGACTGCATCGAAGCGTTATATCGTGGAGAGGCTGATTCAGTCTTAAGACAAAATGATAAATTAGAGCGGTTTAGCTCCGAACACCTATTCGGTCAATCGCAGTGGTGAACTTCCTTTAGCCATTTGGCTCCCGTTTCTGTGAACCATTTAGTTCCTGTTTTCGCGAGCCATCTCAATTCCTCTGCGGAAGTTCTCCCGATACCGATGCCCGTTGCGTGAGTCATTTAGCTCCCAGTTTTATCGCAATCTACTCGCATAGTCCATAAATCCTACTCAAAGGGCCAACCAGTACTTGGCGAGGACGGTTCGGCGATACCGGATGGAGCGTAGCTTCTGGTTCGTTGAAAACTCGATGACCCACCGCTCGTGCTTCACTCGACCTACTCGATCTTGTCCCTGACAGTGAAACTAGTCTGCTCACATGCTTCGGTCCGGCGATTCCAGCTGGTTCGTGGTGCCCAGTACACTGGCGCCTCAAGCAAAGCTGTGGTTGCTCTCGCAGCCTTCCCCTTAACATAATCGTCATGACTTTAAAAGTTCAAGTCGATGATATATTCTCCGTCCGCGATTTTCGCCTGTTGCTGTCTTTCGGCTGCTAGTCATCACCAACTCTGCTTTATGATAAGCAATCGTCTCCGTGTCGAGTGTCTCCTCTTCTAGCGATTGTCCGATTACTTCGAACGCGTACTTCGTTAGCTTGTTCAGGATTATACTCTCTCTAACATTACCAAGGTATATATTGACTACGCTGAAAGATCTCCATGTTTTCCCGGCATCGGAAGCAACATCACTTTTGGTCGCTTCCAATTATCGGTTCACTTTGAACATATCCGGGCTCTCATGTATCGCTTCATTTTTATGGCTTTCGACATCTCGATCAGCTGTTTGTTGGTAAATCGATCTTCATCTTTGTGATCATCCTCCCAACTGTACGGCGAAAATAGCTTCATGTTGTGGGGAAAACCTTTCGATGGTGACCTCCATCTTCTCCGGGCACCTTTCAGGTGGTGCAGCTGAGCCTTCTATCTTTGTTATGCCAACTTTGTAGGTGCCTTCTACGGAAATTCGCGTTGGCTTTGTGGCAATGCTTTCTTGTTCAGCTTGACTGCTTTGCTGAGAGCGGTTCTGAGCCGTGGAGCGCACCTTTGGGGTCATTTGGCCCGTCTTCTCTTGCGTTTTCGTTTACGACCATGTCGTTAGCGGTACTGCATTCATCTTGCTCATCGTTGGATGTTCTTATTTGTTGTTTGTGCTTACGGGTCGCTATTGTAAATCCTTCTTCATCGGTATTAGATTCTTTGTTGGTGGTGTTGGTTGTTGGTTTGGAAACATTTGCTGTAATCGTTGTTACTTCGATGTTGGTAATGGCAGTTGGTTTAGTGGTACTGGAGCCGATCGTTGTTGAGCTGGTGTTTGTGAATGCCCGGTCTGCAGTCGTTGGTTTACCAACTGGTTGTGGTTTAACATACGATGATTGTATACCGGCTTTGGTCGTATCAGGTGGAATTTCTTTAGCAGTCTCTGCGCAAGGTTTCCCGTGGTGTAGTGGATGATCACAATATTGACAGGTGCGTGACTAGTGTTCGTTGAGAATATTCAACATCATGAGGTGATTTGCATGTGAAAGTCAAGTAAGAGGGAATAGGTTTTGTCGGACGCATTCTCGCCACACGAACGCCGTTGCGGAGTCTTGGGAAGAAGTTCCTCCAAGTGTCCTCCTTAACACTATTCACTTCTCCGTATTTTGACATGATTTGTTTGATAGCGGAGGAACTAGTACGTGGTGCCAGGTCATGTATATGTATTTCAATGCTGTCAACATCTATATACGTTGGTATACTGTATAAAATGTCATTACATTCGATGACGTGTTTCATGTTGTTCTGGGAAGCGAATGATTCTGCTTGACTAATGTTTTTTAACATAATCAGTACCGCATGACATAAATGGTGGAATTACACCGCATAGAGTACCACAAGCTACGTTGAACTTCAAGTTCACCTTCAACATTTGCTCCACTTCACGAATTGATGGTCTTACCGGACATTTCGAGTAGTCAACAGCAACACAGTTTGCCCGCACCGTCATATACTTTTGCTTTGCATTGTCACTCATTGTTTGTTCACGTTTCACACATTAGGCAGAAGGAATCAATTTTTGCCTTTGCAAATAGACTAAACGTCGCGCGGGTAAATTTGATTACTTGCCCTGCTATAGCAGCGGAGCGATTTCTAGCTTCTGAACTGAGCGAGATGAGAAACCGAAGTGATCTCCGACTTCTTCTCCAAGCTCAGAGGCAACTTATACGTAGATCGATAATCGTCGTATTGCACCCGGGGACCGTTTCTCCTTGGTATGGTCGCAATACACGCCTTTGTTAGTAGTTCCGTGAACTCATTCGCATTTAGGTTGAAGAGGATACCCTCAAATTCAAGTTCCTCGACGGACACGTTCCTGTGAAAGATTGGTGTTTTCCAACTTCATTCGTTTATATATCTCCCACATATTCAAACCGTGTCATGTAATCAATGCTATACCAGATCGCTTGGAAGTCGCTGTGGATATATCCTCGCACACTTTTCAGTCCATCTTTCCGGTTACTTCAAGGCTACAAAAATTGACATCGATAATGGATTCCCGGCTCTCCCTGCGGTAAGTACCGATGATACCATTATTGGTAAGATCTATATTTAGCTTTGCTGGAGCATTCTTGATCGCTGATGGCCAGGCAAAGTCCTTTTGATTCCAGCGTCTATCTCGAAAATTTCGCATGTTTCTGGTTCTTGGAATATTTCAGAATTAAAGTCTCTTCTGCTTCTTGGAAAACGGTTTATTCCATTTTCACAAGCTTAGTCTTAAATGGAAGGTTTAATAGCAGATTTTGATCTGGTCAAGTTCATACGAATCGCACATATGGCTGCGGAAATACGGTATGAACACTACGATCCCATATGAAATCGTTAAATGTCAAAAACCTTTCGGTAAAGCTTATGTATATTGAATATTGAACCACATATAAATCGCAAGGAGTCTGATTTGAATTCAGATTGTTTCCTTATCGAAATTATTTTCGAATGCAACGATCGATTCTGTCTCTATCGACTGTTGCGTTTAAAATGGAATCGATTCAGAAGTCGGTCAGTGTTAGCCTTTCCATGGGATATTTGTTTGATAATACACTGGCGGGTCCTTCCTTCCGCGACCAGCAAACGTTTCATTTGATGTTGGACTGGATTGACGATTTCATTTAAACTTCATATTTACCCGAGAATGGTCAAAATAAAAACTATCATGGGATGGTAATTTCTAAAACTACCATAATAGTTTTCAGTGACGAAAAGCAAAACTCTATGGAAGCTGTTGTTGTTCTATAAAACGTGACAATTTTTTGAATTTTGGTTATTATAAAAAAAATTATTTGCCCCCTGATTTTTTTCAGCGATTTTGAAGGGGGGGGGGGGTGACATAATTTTTAAAAAAGATTTGTAATGGCCTAATTGGTATACTTAAGGGTTTATATGTTGGAGATAGAGAAAATACTGAAATTTTCAGCTTTTTTCCTACACAATATTACGAAAGCTTATTTACTATTTGAAATTTTTTACTAGTTTTATTTTTTATTTAACCGTGATTTTTTAATAAATAGTGACCATCACTTCACAACGTAGTCTATTTTTCATGGCTTGCGGTGAGCACGAATTGCTGAACTGAAAATTATGGAATAGAAATTAATTTTTAGTATTCTTTACAGATTTAACTCGCCGCGCAGATAGCTCTGAATTAGACCCGCTGGTGCCCTAAGACGATTTCACTAGATTTTCAGAGCACTGTGCACCCAGTGCATTAACGCAAGTGACGGAAGGTTATCGAAAAGTTTTGTGAAAATGAAAATTCCAGTAATGATGATGATTTTTCCAAACGGTTCGTTTTCGAGAGGTTTTTATTTGTTCTTTGGCATTAGGATTAGCGATAATTCAAATCAATTATACTACTGGGAAGTCACCTTTAGAAAAAGTCGACGTCGAAGTAAAATTTGGACTATGCACGCATGCATTCAGAGATAGCGTGATATCAGGGGCTGTGATTTCATTTCAACGCTTTTTTGTGAAAAGGGCGATACTTACAAATGTAAACATAAGGCTTTTTTCATACATGCTTTGAAACGCAACAAATTTACCTATAAATTTGGATTCTACGATATTGCTTTCTTAACCTACAGCAAAAAATACAACTGGCGAAACTGTATTTTTGTTTGTTTATTTAAAGTTTCGCCTTCCACGCTTCATGCAAACAAACAGGGCGATACTTTTTTTGCTAGGAGTTTAGAGGCGAAACTGCTTTTTTCGTATTTTTTTAGGATTATCAAGCTGATACCAGCTGTAAATAGTAACAATGATCGCTATTGAAAAAACCCGGACGAAATCGGTGGTGTAAAACGGTAGTTATTGTAAAAAACGTAAGGGCGATATTTCAATGCTGATAGGTGGGACCGAAAAAGTAAAAAATCGCCAAAGGGGCGATACTATCATTTTGTCAATTTCAATAGCAAACACAAATTTTAATTTAATAATTTCAAATACTTTATGAAGTTTTAGGTTTCGATCACTGAATCATGCAATCTAGGATGGAAAAAGCACAATAGTTCTTAAATAGGAAATAAAACCAAGTCTGGAAATATTCACTGTTGATTTTCTTTGAATGGTGTCAATGCTAGTATCAAGTATGGTTTTTTTGTTTTAGTGTTTCGGATTCTCCTCGTCAGTAACTAGCACCATCTGGGTGTCCAGTTAGACTATGTATCTGAACTAGTACCCAAATTAGCACTAGACACTAAATTCCAAAAAGTCACACGTCTTGCGTGAACACTAAACCACTGGCTTATACCGAGTGATGTCTCGATAGTAAGCACAGAGGTTCTGTTTGCCGACGAGGAATATGAACCGAAACTGTCTTTTGGTATAAGTACCAAACGCCTGGAATTATGCAAAATTCCCAAGTGGGAAAATTTTGGACAAGACCAATTTCTTTGTGCATGAGGGCACATGCCTTACATGAAGTATGGTTTTTTTGTTTTAGTTTTTCGGATTCTCCTCGTCAGTAACTAGCACCATCTGGGTGTCCAGTTAGACTATGTATCTGAACTAGTACCCAAATTAGCACTAGTTAGACACTAAATTCCAAAAAGTCACACGTCTTGCGTGAACACTAAACCACTGGCTTATACCGAGTGATGTCTCGATAGTAAGCACAGAGGTTCTGTTTGCCGACGAGGAATATGAACCGAAACTGTCTTTTGGTATAAGTACCAAACGCCTGGAATTATGCAAAATTCCCAAGTGGGAAAATTTTGGACAAGACCAATTTCTTTGTGCATGAGGGCACATGGACACCCAGATGGTGCTAGTTACTGACGAGGAGAATCCGAAACACTAAAACAAAAAAACCATACTTCATGTAAGGCATGTGCCCTCATGCACAAAGAAATTGGTCTTGTCCAAAATTTTCCCACTTGGGAATTTTGCATAATGCTAGTATCGCTTTTCTCAAAAAAAGTGTTGATTTCTTAGTTTCCAGTCGCGTTGGAAATTCGAGTAAAGTATAAACATCAAATCGATTCAAAAAAATTCGATTTTTTTGGCTCAGTACAATATATAACGTCTTTAGGAAAATTCAGTTTTCCCACCACAATGCATTGATTGAGGAATTTAAATATTTTATTAACAGAGCATTAGCAATAATTCGTTTCTATGTCTATTTTATGGGCCTTTTTTCGCTTTTCCATTGATTTGGTCTCAGATTTCTAGCACTGATGTTGTCCTATGCTGATTTGAGCGATTCTCTGAGTCCTGCCACTATCCCATGTAGTATGTGTTATCAAAAACATCGCGAAGCATCAAGTTCTAAATGTTCTCAAACGATATAATATCCGAAGAGAGTAATAAGAGTTATAAGAAATGTCTCATCACACTGTTAGGTGGATTAAGACGTTTTTACCACTGAATAGATTAAAATGAGGATAGAAAACGCGATAGTGGGCGAAAATCACTGAACCTTTTCCGAATTTAAAACGACCTACACAAACTTAACAAAAATAAATCCGGTTTTCGATTATTCGCAACAAAATATCGATTTCTACGAAAAACCGACTGTTTTCTTATCGCCTTTACTTCAAGTTTTGTAAAACTATGTTATGTTCATCCTAAATTAATTGAAATAGAACAACCATCCTACATAATAAACGCAAGAAAAAATCGTCATTTCTTGCGTTTATTATTCGGCTCAGAATATGCTGCATTTGTCAAACCTAGCAGGATATTTATAAAATGTTCTAGGAAATTTGCGCTTTCGGAAAATTTTTCACATTTGTTATCGACGATAGATCGCCAATTCACGGTTATTTGGACATTGTTGAACGTTGGTCCAACGAATGTCCTCATTGGATGATTTTGAAACTAACCGTTCTTAAACTGTTCGGAATGCTGTGGTGTTGTAAATCAGTTTCAAAATGACAAGCCGTCGAATAGTTTAAATCTGTCAAAATACTTCTAGAACACGGTGTACCCAAAGCGATGATTTGCCCATCTATTCTAAATATTGTATCCTTAATTTTGTTATTGTTATCACTTATATGATACATTGTTTTTTGCTGTCAGTCGTCACACATACTAATGAAAAATATTGGACACGAATCGAGCAGATTTAACAAAAAACCTGTTTTAATCCACCTAGCGGTGCAATTGTGCCTTTCTCAATCATGAACACGAGAATGTTTGCGTTGTTTATATTCATTAAAAGCTTACGAAAGGTACGAAATCGTTCAAAAAAGCAGATTTTTGTAAAAAAAATTTCGTGATAACATAAAATCTCGACGTTTCATACATTTTAAAGATGTTTGGCATCAAAAATACGAATTCGATTTCTGAAATTTCATGGGTTCAGACTATATTTCCGGAACCATATAAGCGATCCGTGCGAAATTTTATAGACATCTGTGGGGATAATATAGCATCATTTGGGACTAAGTTTGTGAAAATCGGCCCAACCATTTTCGAGAAACTTATATGAGCTAGTTTTTAAGGATGGCCTTTTCCCGGGCACTTCCGGAACCGTCTATGGTGGTCAATGTAGTCAACGAAAGTTTGTTTGGCCGTCGGTGACCTAGAACTGCAAATTAAAGTTGTTTGAGAGACATTTTAGCGAATTTTTTACCTTTTTTGCTTTCATCGGAGTATCGGTTTGAATCACAATTTGCTATGTGATCGCATGCCACAACCCGTAACTACGGAACCGGAAGCCGGTTCGGGATAAAATTTAATAGCCATTTACGGGGACGCAACATCATTCATTTGAGACTAAGTTTGGTTGAATCGGTCTGGCCATCTCCGAGAAACCGATGTGACTGTTATTCTGAATTTGGATACTTCCGCCGGAGCTTCCAGAACCGATGATGGTGGCCAATGTGGCCAAAAGGACTTTGAATGGATGTTAGTGATCTAATACTATAAATCGAAGCAGTTGTGGTCATATTTTGGAAAAAAATTCACCTTTATACATTCATTGCAGAATTTATTAAAATCGACATTTTCTGCGTGATCGTGCTCACCACCCTGTAATTCCGGAACCGGAAGTCGGATCCATCAGAAATTCAATAGCAGCCTATGGGAACATTGTATCATTCATTTGAGACTAAGTTTGTAAAAATCGGTTCAGCCATCTTTGAGAAAAATGAGTGACATTTTTGGTCACATACACACAGACGCACATACACACATACATACATACACACATACATACACACGCACAGACATTTGCTGAACTCGACGACGTCGGTTTTCAGAGCAGTTGCAATACCTTTCTATTGAGAAAGGCAAAAATATCTTCAAAATATAAAAAAAACTGTCTTCATAACATTTCTCTCTCTCTCTCTCTCTCTCTCTCTCTCTCTCTCTCTCTTCAAATGCCTTCAAAATGACGATGCGTTTTGACAGAAGTAAACAAATTTATCATCATTGCACTCTTGTGCCATCTGACAGTCAACCTCCAGCGGTACATCGCGAATATTTGCTTCATTCTCGACGTGACTTGATTTTATTTACTTTGCTACAGTTTTCAGTCACGATCGCGGTGCCATTTTTATCTTTCAAATGGAATATTTCCAAATGTTTCCTAAACTTGTTTCATTTCTGCCCGGTACTAAACGCTGAGCATTTAAACTGATTTGAATAGTGATATGCTGCATGACGCATGGATTTATAAATAAGTAGGCTGTAAGGTAATTTAAATAAGATTCGACAGTCCAGGTCCGGTTAAATGTGAAAATGCCTCCCTCGCAAAATGTTTTGTTATCTTTTTCTTGCAATCTGCAGAATTATTTCTTCATTTAACCACTGAGAACTGACATACAAGTAAAGTGTTCAACTTGTGTAAGAAATAAAACTGTCGCTTTGAGATGACAATAGCAAGTAGCAACTTGCCACTGGTCGGCGCAACGATCGGCCAGCAATAGCTATACGGGACTTGTGTGCAAACTGGGATACAATGGTGATTCATACATGCGAACCTGTATGCGATGGTGATTTTCAACGTATTTTCATTTAAATGTTTACACATGTTTTTCGGGAAAGTTTATTCTTTTTTTTTCTTTGTTTATTTGACACGGCTCAACGCGTTAGCATAACTGAGCCGGACATCTCTTAATCTTTTACAATATGTAAAAATAAAGAATTTACAGGATTTATTTTTTACTCGTACCATCTTGTTGACGCAGCTTGCTGCTGCGTGTTGAGATTCTTTTCCTTGGCGGTGAAAAGTTGTTCGCCGAATCTTCAGGGCCATTTGGTCTGCCTTCTTTCTCGTTGTCGTACTCGTCCATATCCTCATCTGTGCTACTCGCATGCTGTTCACGATCGGTTGTTCTGATTTGTGCTTTAATCGTATGGGTCGCTATTGTGTGTCCGTTCTCTTCTGACTTCGCTTCATTGTTGTGGTTGCTGGTTGTTGGCTTAGAGACATTAAACGCGATCGTTGTAGAATTCATGTTTGTTGCTTCTTGATCCGGAGAAGCTGGTTTTGCAGCTGTTAGTGGTTTAGCGTAAGATTGTTGTGTGCTGATTTCAGTTGGATTTGAGTTTTCCTTAACAGTTTCTACGCAAGGTTTTCCGAGGTGCAGCTTCGTGTAGAACTGGCACGTAGGAATTTGCCCTGGGTACGTGACTAGTGATGTCTGTTGAATGAGAGCATCGTCCCTTCCTAACACTGTGAAGCTTAAGTAAGAGGGAATTGGCTTGGTCACGCGCATTCTCACCACACGAACACCGTTGGGGATGCCCGGGAAAAAATTCCTCCATGTATCATGTGTAATGGAGTCTACTTCTCCGTATTTTTGCAAGCATTTTTTAATCGCGCCGTCAGGGGTACGCGTAGCCAAATCATGGACCCGAACTTCTACAGCACCGTTCTCGATGTATACGGGAATGCTATATTTAACATTGCCGCATTCGGCAGTGTGCTGCATGTTGTTTCGCGAGGCGAATGACTCAGCTTGGTTAATGTTGTTGAACGAAATCAGCACGCAATGTTTGATATGATGCATTTGTAGGGTTTTCACTTCAGCCAGATTAAGTTCCATCTGCACTTTTAATAACTGTTCCACTTCACGAATGGCACAGTTCGGCCGCATCTGGGTTGCTTTTTGCTGGCACCGTCACTGATCACTATATCGCATAGTAGGTATAGGCTATTGTTATATGGGCTACTTGTGTGATAGGCACCGATTGATTTTTAGGTAGAATTGACTGTTTCATTTGCGCGGGACGATTTTTTGCTTCTGCTCAGGGCGAGATGTGAAGACAAACTGAAAAGTTTATTCTAGTTTATATGTCTGTTCTCTGTGATTTAACTTCGAATATCTTTAGTTATTCGAACAGTACAGAGAATCTGGAGATCGGTTTTGTTATCCACCAAGTTTCATCCTCCAAGCAAAATTGTTCTAAAATTTTAGTACGATTAGTTATCCACCAAGGCCCATCCACCAAGGGACATCACTTCCACCCATCTATAGGCGTAATTGTATCTATTTTTGACATTGCGTAGCTCGAAGCAAACCGGTTTTTGTATAAATGCTGATACGGAGAAGTCGTTTCGATTTAAATTTGAAATGTGACTCCAGTATTATGAATTATGTCTTAAACAGAATTGGTGTGATATTACCTCGATTTGATTCGACTCAAGCATAAAAAATCCTGAAGGATGGGACTCTGAAGTTAACTCTAGATACAACCAATATTCAGAACAGATCCTTATGATCCTGGCAACGTGTCCTGATGTAGCTAGTGGCCATTTATATGTGGAGTGACCTCAGGGGTCAATCAAAACGATTTTTTTTCGATTTTTCTTGACCCAAGCACAAAAAATACTGGAGGATGGGACTCTGAAGTAAATTCTAGATTCAACCAATATACAGAACAGATCCTTATGATCCTGCCAACGAGTCCTGATGTAGCTAGTCAAGGCCATTTATATGTGGAGTGACCTCAGGGGTCAATCAAAATGATGTTTTTCGATTTTTTATTAACCCAAGCATAAAAAATCCTGAAGGATGGGACTCTGAAGTAAATTCTAGATACAACCAATATACAGAACAGATCCTTATGATCCTGTCATCGAGTCTTGATGTAGCTAGTCAATGTCATTTATATGTGGAGTAACCTCAGGGGTCAATCAAAATGATGTTTTTCGATTTTTTATTAACCCAAGCACAAAAAATCCTGGTGGATGGGACTCTGAAGTAAATTCTAAATTCAACCGATATGCAGAACAGATCCTTTTGATCCTGGAAACGAGTCCTGAAGTAGTTAGTCAAGGCCACTTATATAACTCCGCTAGCGAATGACGGATCCCAATAGTAGCATGTCTGTAATAACATACGTACATGGAACTATTGAGATCCAGAGCTACAGGTCCAAAGCCCTGGTAAAGGAGGATGGTTGTGATGATCCGGGCCGAGATCACCACGTAAAGCAAGGTAGGGCATAACCCCAATTCCAAGGCGTGAAGCGACCCGTGCCGAGGGATGAGTGATCGAGGGGGTGAAAAAGATGCTCGATCGTTAACGGAGCCTGTGGGGTACCTGGGCAACCCCCACAGTAAGCGTCCCTTACCACGCTAATGCGGAGCTCTGGCGTGGCGGACATATATTTCTCGCGCTACTCGTGGGAATTTTCATGGAGCAAAATAAAAACAAAAATAAACAGACGGAGGTGCCAAACCCCTTCGCAAGAGGTGGTTTGGCGAGGTCTCCCCCCCGTGGGGAGAGTAGTGGAACGATGAGTGCTGTACTCGAAAGCACCAGTGACCCCCCAGCAGCGGTAGGCAATACCCCTACCAATGCATCGGAGGGGCCAATAGCTGCGATGCGCAAAGTAGCGAAGCAACTCGATGCTATAATCGACTTCGCTAGCGCAAAGCAGAACATAGCCAAGGAGTTGAAGTTGAGCCTTCTGGAGCTCCGGAAAGCTGTTCGTGTCGCAAGACAGGAACAGCAGGCATATGTTGAGAGGGTGGAATGTCGGGAGAGGCCCGACAGAGAAACCCAGACAGTGGCCTCCAATAGGGAGGAAAGAGAGAAGGTTAATAGAGGTTCACAGACAGTGGCCTTTACCTTCTATGGAGCAGCCACGTCGATCGGAGCGGCGACCGAGTTCCCCTCGAAGGGAAAGGGAAAGGGCAATCGCAAGACGGCATCGAATGCGAAGCGCCCTAGGAAGTCGCCAGGAGAGGGTGCCAAAACCGACACCACTCGGCGTGCAACCGTCAAGGTCAAACGCCGCCTGGGTGAGGTAAGCGAGGGCGAGAGTGACCTCGCTGTTGAGAGCGATGGTACCAGCAACCCGGCACGACCGGGGCAGGGGGGCTCAAACCCCTGGACGCTGGTTACCAAGAAAAAGCCGGCACCGAAACCGGAGGTACCGCGGCCTGCGAGGAAGGCCAAGGACAGAGGCGAAGCCTTGTGGTTAAAAACCGACAAGGACAAATACGCCGATGTCCTTAAATCGATGAAAGCGGCCGAAAGCCTCTCGGCCCTTGGGCAGGATGTGCGTAGCGTAAGACGCACCAACACGGGAGAGATGCTCCTGGTGTTGAAGCGAGGCGCACAATCAAGTGCAATATACAAGGCCTTGGCCCAAGAGGTCCTTGGTGAGGGCGCCCAAATCAGGTCGCTAGGTGCGGAAACAACTCTCCAGTGCAAACACTTGGACGAGTTCGCGACCGCAGAAGACGTCGCCGCAGCCGTCAAGGAGCAATGCGGCGTCACAATCGAGCGGGCCTCTGTGCGATTGAGGGACGGACCCTCTGGCACCCAAGTAGCCTACCTCAGGCTACTGAATGCGGATGCCAAAAAGGTAACCGAGAAAGGGAAGCTGAAGATCGGCTGGTCGGTATGCCCTATTAGTATACCCCAGCCGCCTTCAGTGGACAGGTGCTATCGGTGCCTAGAATCCGGCCATAAAGCTTACGAATGCAAAGGCCTAGACAGGAGTAAGCTATGTCGTCGATGCGGCGAGGAGGGGCATAAAGAGCGGGGGTGCACTAAGGCATATAAGTGCCTTATCTGCACCTCTAAGAAGCAAGCCCATAAACATGCTATGGGCGGACCTTCGTGTCCCTTCGGCGAGTTAAATAAGAAGAAGCCGTGAGAGTCACACAGCTAAATCTTAACCATTGTGCAGCAGCCCAACAGCTGCTGTGGCAGTCGGTCTCGGAGTCGAGGACAGATGTCGCCCTATTATCAGACCCGTACAGCATCCCTGCCGGCAACGGCAATTGGGTGTCGGACGGGTCTGGAATGGTGGCAATCTGTACAACGGGAAGGTTCCCGGTTCAAGAGGTAATACACCCCTCCGCCGAGGGTGTGGCGATTGCCAAGATCAATGGTGTGTTCTATTGCAGCTGCTACGCCCCACCAAGGTGGCCAATAGAACAGTTCTACCAGATGATCGACAGGCTCTCGTCGGACCTCGTGGGCCGGAAACCGGTAGTAATAGCGGGAGACTTCAACGCTTGGGCAGTGGAGTGGGGCAGCCGCTGTACAAATAGCAGGGGTCAAGCGCTAATGGAAGCGTTTGCGAAACTCGATACTGTGCTAGCTAATGATGGCTCCGCTAGTACATTCCGTAGAAACGGAGTGGAGGCGTGGATTGATTTGACCTTTGCCAGCCCGAGTCTGGCTCCAGGCATGGAATGGAGGGTAGACGAAGGCTATACCCATAGCGATCATTTAGCAATCCGCTTTAGGATCAACTATGGTGTGCAGCATCCGAGGGCGGGAGATCCCTGTCAGGTACGCGGGTGGAAGTCCAATCACTTCGACAGCGAAGCTTTCACCGCGGCCCTGGGACTGGAGGCCAACACCGACAGTCTAAGCGGGGATGCGCTGGTAGCTGTTCTATCACGCGCGTGCGACGCCACTATGCCGAGAAAAACACTGCCAAGAAACGGTAGATGCCCGGTATACTGGTGGAGTGCCGAGATTGCAGCTCTACGGTCAGCCTGTCTCAGAGCTAGACGTAGGATGCAAAGAGCTCGCACCGAGGATGCAAGAGAGAACCGCCGTGAAGTGTTTCGAGCTGCGAAATTAGCCCTTAACAAGGCTATTAAAAGCAGCAAGAGAGCGTGTTTCGACAACCTGTGTGAGAGTGCCAACGCGAATCCGTGGGGTGACGCCTACCGGATTGTGATGGCCAAGACCAAAGGGGGCTCCTCACCCCCAGAACGGTCTCCGGACCGGTTGGCAACGATTATCGAAGTACTCTTCCCGTCTCGAGCCACAAGCCCCTGGCCACCTGCACTACGAGACAGTGCAGGCACGGTCGAAATGGTGGCTCCAGTGACGAACGAAGAACTACTCGCAGTGGCCAAATCCCTAGCAATGAACAAAGCTCCAGGGCCGGATGGAGTCCCGAACAACGCTCTCAAGGCAGCGATCATAGCGAACCCGAACATGTTCAGGCTAGCTATGCAGAGATGCCTTGACGAGTGCCGTTTCCCCGATAGATGGAAAAGGCAGAAACTGGTGCTGTTGCCGAAGCCCGGGAAGCCGCCAGGCGACCCATCGGCGTACAGACCAATCTGTCTGATAGACACGACTGGCAAACTGCTTGAGAGGATCATCCTCAACAGGCTCACCCCGTACGCGGAAGGTACGGACGGTCTGTCAAGCAACCAGTTTGGCTTTCGGAAGGGTAAGTCCACAGTGGACGCTCTCAACTCAGTGATAAATACTGCCGAGATAGCGATCCAACGAAAAAGGCGAGGTATTCGATACTGTGCGTTAGTGACACTTGACGTGAAGAATGCATTCAACAGCGCAAGCTGGGATGCCATCGCGCTCTCGTTACACCGGCTTAGCCTACCGGTGGGTCTGTACCGGATCCTGGAAAGTTACTTCCAAAACCGCGTACTGCTATACGAGACCGATGCCGGTCAGAAAAGGGTTCCGATTACCGCCGGAGTCCCGCAGGGCTCGATCCTAGGCCCGGTGCTATGGAACCTCATGTATGACGGGGTTCTGAGACTGAAGTTCCCTCCTGGGGTCAAGATCGTCGGCTTTGCCGACGACGTAACCTTGGAGGTCTACGGGGAGTCAATTCCTGAGGTAGAACTAACCGCAGAACACGCGATTAGCACGGTGGAGGAATGGATGAGCGCGAGAGGCCTGGAGCTCGCTCATCATAAGACGGAGGTAGTTATCGTCAACAACCGCAAGTCGGCACAACATGCAGTTATCCATGTGGGAGAAGTCGCGATCACTTCACAGCGAAGTCTGAAGTCTCTCGGAGTCATTATAGACGACAAGCTGACCTTCGGCAGCCATGTCGACTATACGTGCAAGAGAGCGTCGACTGCTGTTGCGGCACTATCGAGAATGATGTCCAACAGCTCAAAGGTGTGCGCCAGTAGACGTAGGTTACTGGCAGGCGTAGCCGTATCTATCCTCAGGTACGGCGGCCCGTCATGGTCAAGAGCACTGAGGGTAACCAGTTACCTACAGAAACTGGAGAGCACCTACCGCGTGATGTGCCTCAGAGTGATATCTGCCTACCGCACGGTATCACACGATGCATCCTGCGTGATAGCGAGCATGATGCCAGTCGGGCTGGTCATTCGGGAAGATGAGGAGTGCTTTGAGCTACGTGGAAATAGGGGAGCCCGCGAGCGCACCAGGGTGACCTCGGTCGCCAGATGGCAGCGTGAGTGGGACAACTCCTCGAAAGGTAGGTGGACCCACCGGCTGATACCTAGCATATCGAGCTGGGTGGGAAGACCCCATGGGGAAGTTCACTTCCACCTGACACAATTCCTGTCAGGCCATGGCTGTTTCCGTCAGTACCTCCACAGGTTCGGGCACGCGGAGGTCCCAGTCTGCCCGGACTGCCCAGGTGTAGATGAAACTGCCGAACACATACTGTTCGTATGTCATCGGTTCGACGTCGAAAGAAGAGCAATGCTTGACGTCTGTGGCTGGGACACAACCCCGGATACCCTTATCCAGCGGATGTGTCAAACGGTGGAGAAGTGGAACGCAGTCTCGGCTGCTACCATCCAGATTGCCAGTAGGCTACAGGTAATCTGGCGAACCGAGCAACAGACGGCGGGCACGGCTAACTAGTGATTGGCTAGCTGGAGCGAAAAAGGCCAAGCGCAAAATAAGAGAGTGAATGGTCTGTTCATGCCGAGGTAGGTTGGCGCAGCGAATGGCAACCGCGTAAGGGGTAAACCCAGCCACCCCGAAGCAAGACAGAAGAGTGAGTGTATAGGCGTATAAGTGGACTGCCTCATGCCAAGACGGGAGGGTCGTAGCGTAGTATGTTGGAACTAAGCTATCGATGCCTCATGGCGTGGCAGAGGAGTGAAAGGGTGAGCATCCAAGTCAGTCTCACACTGCATGTTAAGGGTGAGCATAAAAGTCAGCCTCACAGGTTGGTAGCAAGCAAGGAATGAAAAAGGTGAGCACAAAAGTCAGCCTCGCATGGTATGTCAGAAGTGGGGCCTAAGAAAAATGTCCCACATGGGATGCCAGAGGGAGTGACAAAGGTACAATAGAGTGGCACGATTGAGAGTGAATCAGGTGATAGGGTGAGCACCCAAGTCAGCCTCACATGTATGGGTAGGGCGAGCACAAAAGTAAGCCTAGCAAGGAATGAGTAAGGTGAGCACACAAGTCAGCCTCGCATGGAACGTAAAAGGTGAGCACAAAAGTCAGCCTCATGTGGGAGTGTTTGAGAGCGAATCAAAGTGTGATTGAGAGAGCACCCAAGTAAGCCTTACAGGATGTATGATCGCGCGAGTGAGAGTGAATGAGTACACTTAGTACAGCCATCCCCCCAGAAGTAATACCGAGAGGTAGTTCCTGGGAGGAATGATGGCGGAGCCCAATGGAGTTTAGTCGGTATTAATGGCTGGTCACCATTCGAGTCCGACACGCCCCCAGTGCACCCCGTGTGGTAGATTGGACCCTACCGTTAGCACGTGTACTGGGCTAGGACATAAAGGTCTTCTCCATTGTAAAAAAAAAAAAAAAAAAAAAAAGGCCACTTATATGTAGAGTGACCTCAAAGGGTCATCAAGATGATTTTTTTTTCGATTTTTCTTGACCCAAGCATAAAAAATCCTGGAGGATGGGGCTCTGAAGTAAATTCTTGATACAAGCGATGTGCAGAACAAATCCTCGTGATCCTGGAAACGTGTCCTGATGTAGCTAGTCAAGGTTATTTATGTGTGGAGTGACCTCAGGGGTCAATCAAAATGATTTTTTTCGATTATTATTGACCCAAAAGCAAAAAATCCTGGAGGATGGGACTCTAAAGCAAATTCTAGATACAACCAATATACAGAACAGATCCTTTTGATCCTGCCAACAAGTCCTTATGTAACTAGTCAAGGCCATTTATATGTGGAGTAACCTCAGGGGTCAATCAAAATGATTTTTTCTACTACTCCCAGGCCCATTCAATGATTCTCTGTGAAATTTCGCTTGTTCTGGTCAACCACATAGTAGCAACTACGAATTATACGGTCATCATGCTCATGCGAATATACATAAATTTTCAATGATTATGACTTTCATTGGATAAGTTTTCGATAAAAATACACTAAAATAGTCAGTTTGGACAAGGAAAAGTTTTTTTTTAAAAAACTTTTTTCCTTGAAATTGCCCAACTTGAGTTTTTGACGGTAGGTAGGGAACATAATTTCCTATCTTGGAACAAAATTTCATCCAAATCAAAGATGGTTTTTATTGTAAATCGGCCTTAAATTTTTAAACTGATTTTTTTTTTTTGGTGTAGGAGTCGATGAAGAGTTTTTTCGATATTTTCGTTCAAAAATTTGAATAATTTTGTAAAAATCACTCCTACAATATTTTTTGTAGGATTTGTCATTTTAGACTATAGCCATTTAAAAAAAAAAATGGTAAAAAAAAGTTTGACCCTTTTCAAAAGACAGTTTAGATCATTTTTGGAAAATCAAAGTACGCAAATTGGCTTGTTGTGACAAAGTCTTTATGCACAGAAAGTTTCATTAAAATCTGAGAGGGTGCTGCCGACTCTGAATACGATTTAGCGCGAAATTCGCCAATATTGTTTGTGCACTGATATAGAACGAAGCGCTTCACTGGTGCCTATGGCGTAGCGTTTTTTTTGCTTCTTCTTTGTGCGAGGTCAGAAGATAGACTGATTCCTCTAAATATTAGCATAGCTCTAAACTCTTAGGACATGTAACTGAATTTCATCATTACGCACATTACACACAAAATGTTCTACCGCAGCAATTAATATTAAAACTTTTATTTTATCAATTCTTCAGGTATTTGGTGATATTTGATGGAATAAAATTGAACTGAATAATGAATTTGTATATTTTTTTTTCTTTCCGTTCTCACATTTTCAATGTTTTACCACGTGAAAATGAATGGATCTATTCGGCATTTACGCATAAAAAATTAACTTTTATAATTAAATTTCACCAAAAAAATTAAAGGAGAAATCCCGGTACTTCTATAAAATAGCGCATTTATCCCAATACAGTGATATATTGATTTCATCGATATAATTGACGAAAAATATCGTCCTACACATAACATCTAATCAGGAATCCATCCAGTATCAAACGTCTTGAACATCAGAAAAACTACAAATAATTTAAGATTTGCAGCATGCGGCAGAAATGGAATTAAAATACGAGATTTTAAGGATGAAATATTCCAAAAGATAAAATTCCGTATTTTCCAAGAAACGGATGTATTTTCATTCAAATGCTAAGATTGCTCCCTTTAAAAAATATATGAACTGCAATTTTCTAAAGGCTAGTTCGAAAGTTCTAACATTTTATGTATTTTCCATAATATTTTTCCATAGTGCCAATGGCAAAATCTTCAATTGTGGTGGGTTGGAGTCAAAAATTTTCCAAAGTTTTTGAAATTTGGCATCTTGGCTACCCTTGACGCTTATCACAATATGAATGGGAGTTTGGAGAATTACAAAAATATCACAATGCCCTACATTATAAAACACTAACTTCGAATAACTTAAAAAAATCACAAAATATTCTTGACTCAAAAATATTAGAACTTAATTTGGTAAAATAATTTCCCAGCTTGCCGTACGCGAAAAAAAGTTATGCGGTATACTTTTTGAGAATGAGTCTTATAAAACGCACTGCAGAAATGAATTTGAATGACTTTGCACAGAAATCAAAACAGATAGAAATACGATGATGAAGATTGATAGGGTAATCAGCCAGACCCCCCATATTTAAAATTTACAATTGAAAAAATGACATCGAAAACGATTCAGAATTCCACGTTTCGAACAAACCGTATCAAATTTTCAGGGCTTGTTTTAAAACTTAATCAACGTTTTTTCTGGAAATATGAAAATACTGTTGGCTTGTTATGGTAGATTGAATGAAAAATTATCCATTCGCTCACTTTTCTTAGAATAACCAAAGTTTTTGAGTTTATTTCAAAGCCTATTCAACGATATTTCTTGAAATTTGGAAACACTGGTGTGTTTTCTTCGTTTATTATAGCAGTATAAGTGAAAAAAGTGGTACCCTATCTTTATATGTTCACTAAATAAAATACAGTCTTTCCTAAAAAATAGTTTATTCAAGTAATTATCAAGTAATATCCAACACCACTTTTATTAGTCAATCTAATTCCCGTCAATTTTGAATACAAGTTTCATTTGCTTCGGCATTTCATTTTTACGATATTCTATATTTCTAGCTCTGAACTTGTTTTAGAATGATTTGATTGCTTTCTTGAACTTTTCAAGTGACGAATACCGGACCGGGATTAGGTTAACGATTTTTAGAGCGATTGCATAAACTTTCTATATGAGAAAGGCAAAAATGTGCTAAAGTCCAAAAAAGTCAATCTCCGTCAAAATTTTTTTTTCCAGAATTCATCAAACCTTCACTATTTCATGCATTTTAAAGTCAATTGGCTTAAAAAATGTAAATTAGATTTTGAAATTTTCCCTTGCTCCTCCCTTTGAGAATTTTTCATTTCAGTTTATATGGGAATTAGCTGTGTGGTCGCACTCTTCCATTCGTAACTCCGGAACCGGAAGTCCAATCAATAAAAAATTCAATAGTAGCCGATGGGAAGTTTGTACATTTCATTGAGACTAAGTTTGTGCTAATCGGTGATAAACAGAGGTGACATTTTTTCCACATACACGCATACACACATACATTTTCCGATGTCGAATGGCATATGACACTCGGCGTTCCGGGCCGTTGACGATTTTTATTACTTATTTATTTCTTCGTCTTTTGAAAATTCTGCCATACAGACTGTTACTTAAATTAATTTAACATATAATTTAACATTTAACAATACAAAACAAAACGGATAGTCGAACAACATTCAAATGTAACAATACAAAATTCCAAGCAAAAATTTTATTCTAAATTCAGCGCTGTGGAGGCTCCCAAATGTCAAATTTCTCGTGAAATTGTCGAAAACAGAGTCCTAACGGCCATGTTGATGGAGATAGTGCTGTTTTTCTTAGCCTCGCGTCAATCCCTACTTTTAATGAAATGAACGGCATTAATGCCTCGTCCTTCCATTCAGGTACGAGCTACTTCACAATTGCAGCATTAGTTCCAAGTGATTCGGCGACCAGAGTAGCAATATCTTTCTCACTCACTGTGTTCTTGACACGAGTAAAAAAGAGCTAGTAAAGATTTGTAGAATTGCTTGCCTCCGAAGAACCACCAACCCTACACCCTTGTTTCAATCGAGTGGACGACATTGGGTCGGGGTTCAGTCAGACCGGACTAAGTCGCAAAACTTGAAAAAATGAGATAATGACAATACTGGATAAAGAATTTCTTCAGCTACATTCAACTTTTGCCAGATTTGAAATATGTGACCATAAACAAGAATTATGGCAAAAAATAATTTCCAATTATAACGTAGAGGATGCTGCAATTCAAACTTTAAACCCGTTTTTCTCGAAATCAATATTTTGTCACTTAGTCCGGTCTGACCTAACACCGACTATTTGCGGGATGGATTGAGCGGGAGGTGAACTTGTTTCCGTGAATGAAAATCGCGAACCAGCCATTTCGGAAATCGAATCACGAATTGCGGCGATTTCATATTTCATGTTAGACACATGTTCGATTAAATCCGCACTGTATTTATCTGTCTGAGTATTCACATCGACAGCAACAGTAGCCGCAAGAGCAGGGAAAAATGAAGCAGCATTGGCGATCGCCTTGCGTTTATCTCGAAAAGCCTGCATCTTGCGAACACCGTCCATGATCGTAGTATACGGGGTGCATATCCACCAGATATTCTTGTACTGTAGTAGTAAGCGTAGCACATTCTGCATGATACTTATCCTGACAAAATCCATCACAAGAAATGATTACATCTCTGGGCGTGATAGGCAAGGCACATTCGCAGTAAAACATCTTCAATCAGAACGACTTTCTCTTGTTCAGTACTGCTAGTATGATGAAGAGTAACGCTCTATTGTGTTCGACTGTATAGAAGCGGTAGTTCCGAATGGAAGCAAAAACGGATTGTTCGTTTAAGCGGGTGAAAAATCAGCTTTTTTCTTTAATATCGGCAACGAGGTAAAATATATGATCCGAAAACAGTACACTATAACTTGCACAAGCGAATAGCAATCAAATCCGCTATGTAAATCGATCGCACGACTATTTTCCACGAAAAATCGATAGCAAGTGAGCTTACAAAACAACCGCTTGTAGAGAATACACAAACCAAACTTTAGAGAGAAACTTTTAGAGTGATTGCATAACCTTTCCATATGAGAAAGGCAAAAATAGTCCCGTGCAGTCAGTCTTGTTCTACAATCCAAATGTCGCAAATTAGAATCCCATCTAGGGTTGCCACCTCTGGGGATACTTTGACCCAGAGATTTTACTTCCCCGACTAAGTGCCAGGAATTCAAAAGCACCAGCTACTCTCGCTGTGGAGGATAAGTTGAACGAGCATTGCTTTCCTCCATAACTAACAGGAAAAGGAGAGTAAAGGAGGCAGGGCTGCGGCATTACATGGAATGCACTATGTGGTGTAGGTTATTCATCATCAGAGGTCGCAACTAAGGGACAAAACTCACCTACCCAACCAACAGTTAAGGGTCGCCAAGGATTGGCAACAACACCGGAAGAACTCGATTGATATTGACCTAGTCAGTTGGATTAGAACAAATATCTGTCATACCGTGGTGCAGCTGGTTATAAGCACCACCAACAGTGAATTTATTTGGTAAAATTGCTGCAAAATAATTTTTTCAGATTATTTTGAACGACTTAGTGGGATGCAACATTTCAATTGTAGCATATAGCGAAATATTATTTTTCTTGATTTGTATTTGTTTTTCATTTTCACTGCTTTGTGGAAGAAATCTGCAATATTTGGTGAACTCATTTTTGCCACCTTGAAATGAAGGATTACTCGGGCAAAATAAATCTGAACCAGAGTAATAGTTAACTTAGACTTTTTAAATATTTTGTAAAGAGTCGATTAATTCCAAAAAAAAAAAATTGTGCTTCTTCCCAGCAAACCCAGAGAAATTGATGTAAAACCCGGAGGCCCGGAGATCGCTTCCGAAAACCGGAGTCTCCGGGCCAAACCCGGAGGGGTGGCAACCCTAATCCCATCTGAATATGAAGATATGTATATGGTTTTGGGTTGGCGTTTTGCAACGGTTTCACAATCAGCTGCATTCTTCTCAGACCCCGCTTTTTAACGTATTTTATTATGATGGAGATTATTGATCTGCCCAATTCTGCTTTTATAATTTGATCTAGTTTACCGACGAATGAGAGCTAATCGTATATAAATACATTCTCTGGAATCGTTTTCAAGCTAAAAATTATCGCGCTTAACGTGTATATTGTTGTCAGACATCGTAAATTTCAATAGCTATGTACGTATATCGCCTCCAAATTGGTACGTATATGCTGAATTTATGCATGTTGTGCGACTTTTTTAGTGGAATATAAACACGTATTATTCAGATGCAACATGGATATACCATCAAAAAGGCTGGCTGGGTAATAAAGATTTATTTTTGGTGTCTCAGATGATACATCGCGATTATAAAATTTTTACCGTCAAAATCTTACACGTCCAAATTTTTTTGGGAGATCTTCTTTGCAACCGCTGTTTTATTATTTATTTATTTATTTACTATTATTATTTTCATCTGACCGATATGGTCTGCATGAAACAGAATTAGGAAAAGCCCACTTGAAGTTAAAAAAACGTTTGAAACACTCTCCAAATGCGCGTAAAAACCCCATGATCTTTTCGCATATATATATTATACAATATTTCACATTACATTGGATTACATTACATTGGGTTGAACTTAATTATACATCTAACAAATCAACAATTATCTACATCTCATCTTATGCACTAAGTAATTGTTTAAGTCTATTTCTAAAAACATCACAGGATACAGAGAAGTCAAAAAATTCGTACACACTATTCAAAACACTATATATTTATGTTTTTCCTAGAATTTTTTCATGTTATGTTTGATATATCTAAATATACGTAAGAAGCAACAGCGTGTCGTGTTAGTATTTTATGCTAAAAATCACGGGAGTTCTGGTTTAAGTGTCCGCCTAAGGAGTAGGTACCTCTATAATGCACTAGGTTCGAAGTGTCCTCATCAATACATCTAGTTGAAGCGACAAAACTTTGTTAAAATCTTATTTAAAATTAGTCATACGAGATGAACAAAAAAATATTGTCTACGTTGGCAAAAAAAAACTTCCCCCTAGTATACAAACGTACACCTTTGCTACACTCCCCCCATGAGTTTACGTGGATTATGAACGGCCCATAACTTAAAAACCAACTCAATCCACCTAGCAGTGAGATGAGACATTTCTTACACATATCACTGTTGGATTATTCATTAGTTTTTAGAACTCATGCGAAATGGGCACCTAACTAGAGGTGTAATGAACACAGTTTTAGTCGTGCACGAATAATACATTGAATAACCTGAATAGATTATAAAAAACCTATTTTAATCCACCTAGCGGTGCAATTGTGCCTTTCTCAATCATGAACACGTGAATGTTTGCGTTGTTTATATTCATTAAAAGCTTTCAAATGAATATATTACATTTTATTATTATACATGACATGATAAATATACAAGAAAAAATCACTATTCGAGTTCTAAAATTTTGTAAAAGAAAAAACAGCTACATTAATATTAAATTGAAAAAAGGTGCGAAATCGGCAGTCCCAAAAAGTCGATTTTCATAAAAAAAAATTTTTCGAGATAACATAAAATCTCGACGTTTCATGCATTTTAAAGATGTTTGGCATCAAAAACGAATTTGATTTCTGAAATTTCATGGGGTCCCCCCTTTGAAAAAAAATTTCTGCGTGATCGTGCTCACCACCCTGTAATTCCGGAACCGGAAGTCGGATCCATCTGAAATTCAATAGCAGCCTATGGGAACGTTGTATCTTTCATTTGAGACTAAGTTTGTCAAAATCGGTTCAGCCAGCTCTGAGAAAAATGAGTGACATTTTTGGTCACATACACACACACAGACGCACATACACACACATAC
The DNA here is from genome assembly GCF_030247195.1 of Topomyia yanbarensis. Classification (NCBI taxonomy): domain Eukaryota; kingdom Metazoa; phylum Arthropoda; class Insecta; order Diptera; family Culicidae; genus Topomyia; species Topomyia yanbarensis. The sequence goes on along the minus strand of NW_026683338.1, from coordinate 77,699 downwards.
ATACATACACACATACATACACACGCTCAGACATTTGCCGAACTCGACGAACTGAATCGAATGGTATATGCCACTCGGCCCTCCGGGCCTCCGTTAAAAAGTCGGTTTTCAGAGCAATTGCAATACCTTTCTATTGAGAAAGGCAAAAATTTTACCTTTTTACATTCATCGCAGAATTCGTTAGAATCGAGATTTGCTGCGTGATCGTACGTATCACCCTGTAATTCAGGAACCAGAACTCGGATCCACACAAAATTCAACAGCAGCTGATGGACCTTTCATTTAAAATCAAGTTTGTCAAAATCGGTTCAGAAAATTCCGAGAAACCGATGTGGACAAATCAACAAATTTTGTTTTGTAACCATACTCTTCAACTCGTAATCCGGAACAAGATGTCGGTTGAAAATGAAATTCAATAGCAACCTATGAGAATAGTATACCTTTCATTTGAATCTTAGTTTCTAAAAATCGGTTCAACCATCTCCGAGAAACCGATGTGGACATTTTGTTAACAAATCCGCACATACACACACATACATACATACATACATACATACATACATACATACATACATACATACATACATACATACATACATACATACATACATACATACATACATGCACACATACATACGCACATACAAACACACGTACATACACACAGATATTTTGCGATCTCGGCGCACTGAGTCGAATGTTATATGAGACTCAGCCCTCCGGGCTTCGGTTAGGAAGTCGGTTTTTGGAGCAATTGCATAACCTTTCTATATGAGAAAGGCAAAACAATAGTATTTAATTACCTTAATCAGCATGAGTTCAATGTTATCTTCATGTAATTATATTTTGAAATGTTGGTGGAATGGGTTTGAAAGTGGAGGGAATGGGGGGTTAGTAGAGTGAGAGTGGAGGATGCGTCAGAAATCCTTCATCTTATTTCGGTATACGGGGTGGATGAAGGAAATGCGGGCGTGAGGGTGGTCCAAGGGGAGGGGAGTGATGAAGGAGGGAGGTGTAAGGGCAAGGCGGGGGTAGGAGGGGCGGCGACGTAATACTCAACTGCATATTTTGCCTTCCATTTGAGACTTGGTTTGAGAAAATCGGTTCAGTCATCACCGAAGAACCGGTGTGACTTTAATTGTGGAATATGCCCGGAATTCCGGACTTCCGGAATCGTCGATAGTGGACAATATATTCAAAGAATGTTTGATTGGCAATCAGTGATCTAGTTCTGCGATTAGAAGTAATTTGGTGACCATTTCAATTGTTTTTAGCCTCTGAGGTATTACGATTGTACCGATTTATATGGGAAATTCCAGTGTATCCTTACTAACACCCCTGTAACTCCGGAAGCGAGAGTCAGAACCGAATGAAACTCAGCAGTAGTCAATGGTATTACTGTATCTTTCATTTGAAATCAAGTTTGTAAAAATCGGTAGAGAATTCGTTGGGGAATGGGTGTGATATTAGCTTAGGAACTTGGCGGGTTGCCCGGGGGCGTCATGAACCGTCATAGGTGGCCAATGTGGTCAAAGCTGCTTTGATTGATCATTGGTGATCCAGACCCGTAAATTAGAATAATGTTACATCAATTTTAATAGGTTTTACATCATTTGAACATCATGGTGGTACCAGTTTATATGGGAATTTGCTGTGTGACCGCACTCTTCAACCCGTAACTCCGGAACCGGAAGTCGGATCAACTAAAAATTCAATAGCAGCTTATGGGAGCGTTACACTTTCAGATGAAACTGAGTTTGCGAAAATCGGTTCAGCCATCTCTGAGAAAATTGTGTGAGTTTAAATGACACACACACATACACACACACATACACACACACACATACATACACACACACAGACATTTGCCGATCTCGACGAACTGAATCGAATGGTGTATGACACTCGGCCCTCCGGGCCTCGGTTAAAAAGTCGATTTTTACAGTGATTGCATAGCCTTTCTTTATATGAGAAAGGCAAAAATTAAAACAAAGGAAATTTAAAAAAATAATGAAGTGAAAAGTTCTCACATTCATAAAATGAGTGGAATGAAACATTTGAATCAAATTAATAAAGTAAATAAATCAAATTATTAAAATAAAATCAAATTGGTTTAGCTCATTAAATTAAAATTTGGAAAAGTTAAAAACGTTAATAGAATAAATTAAATTGAGTTTAATTAACAAATTGGTAGAAATGACTGAACAGAATTTATAATACTAATAAAATGAAGAAATGGAATAAAATACCTTAAATCAATATAATTAATTAAATTGGTTAAATGAATAATTTAATCAAATTTTTATTTTATTTTATTTTATTTTATTTTATTTTATTTTATTTTATTTTATTTTATTTTATTTTATTTTATTTTATTTTATTTTATTTTATTTTATTTTATTTTATTTTATTTTATTTTATTTTATTTTATTTTATTTTATTTTATTTTATTTTATTTTATTTTATTTTATTTTATTTTATTTTATTTTATTTTATTTTATTTTATTTTATTTTATTTTATTTTATTTTATTTTATTTTATTTTATTTTATTTTATTTTATTTTATTTTATTTTATTTTATTTTATTTTATTTTATTTTATTTTATTTTATTTTATTTTATTTTATTTTATTTTATTTTATTTTATTTTATTTTATTTTATTTTATTTTATTTTATTTTATTTTATTTTATTTTATTTTATTTTATTTTATTTTATTTTATTTTATTTTATTTTATTTTATTTTATTTTATTTTATTTTATTTTATTTTATTTTATTTTATTTTATTTTATTTTATTTTATTTTATTTTATTTTATTTTATTTTATTTTATTTTATTTATCATTTGACCTAGTTGGTCTTAATGAATATGGGAATGTTTATGTTTATGTTTATTACCTTCACCTACAGGCCCCAATATTTTCGCTTTTATCGCATTCCGCGTCCGGTTGAAGTCAAAGTCCGTCGTCACACTGTTAAAAATTTGCGGTAGTCCAGTAACAGCGCTCTGGCAGCCATAGTTGGTTCTCCTGAACGAAACACGTAGAAGAGAGTTATTTCGTAGAGCTCAAACGCGGGCTTGAAGATCCAGACGTCCGAGGATTGTAGGGCAATCCACTCTGGCAGAGAGTAAGTCCGAGACGAACAGGGCTCGAGAGCAGTCCCTCTGAATGCTGAATGTCTCGAGGTGTATTAGCTGGCAACGGTTTTCATAGCTTGGCAGTTGAAAACTGTTTCGCCATGCGAGATGCCGAAGGGCGAAGCGTATGAACCTGCGTTGGACAGCCTCGATTCTGTCAATTCCGTTCTGGTAGTACGGATTCCAAACAGCAGATCAATATTCTAACGCTGAGCGGACCAACGCGCAGTAAAGCGATTTAAGACAGTATACGTCCCTGAAATTTTTCGCTATTAGGAAGATGAACCCAAGCTGTCGTGATGCCTTATCCACGATGTATGAAGTATGTGGCTTGAACGTTAGTGCCGAGTCCATGATGACTCCGAGATCTTTGATGTGACAGTGTCTTGGAATGCTCGAGCCGAAGAAATGGTATTTGAACTGAGTCGGATGGTGTTTCCGCGTGAATGTAACGATTGAGCATTTGCTCGGGTTTAAAACGTCGTCGTCGAAAGATAGCATAATGTCGCGCGCGGATATTGGTGGCAAAATTCGTTAATGGAGAAAGCATACAATTAACACGTTTTGATTACGATAATAACATTCAGATGCCAAAATAGTAAGATACAATGAAGTATTAACAATTCTATTACAATGGATATCTCGAGCCAGTAAAGACAATTGCATGATATTCTAGTTTGTTGTTCTAGAATTGATAAGCCTTGCCGGTCCCGTATCATTTAAAAATATTGTCCAATTAAATATTAGCAACACTCCCGACGGTCGGCTGTCCGGAGTTTGAATTGTATACTTCACACCGTGTTTCCAAATAATAAATCAAACGATAAATCTTCTAAAAATTCTCGGCAGCCGGCTGCCCAGAGCAATTAATGTGTTATTACATTTATGAGAGTTGCGTAGATCATATCACTTATCAAAGTGAATCCCGATTTATGTAACTATTTATCCTATCCCACTAACAAAACCACCTTCCCGTGGCAACCGTGGAGATGCAGAGGTATACACGGTCTCCTTAACAACGGTTGTTACACTAACATTCCTTCCCCTCCCCGATGACTGTAAGGACGTGGCTGGCGCCGTTATTGACACTTCAAAATTTTGAACTCTCGAAACGTGCACACTGAGAATGGAACTCTACTCCCAGGCTCCATTCGTTGATTCTCTGTGCAATTTCGCTTGTTCTGGTCAATCACGGAGTGGCAACTACGAATTGTATGGTCATCATGCTCATGCTCATGCTCATGCTCGGTTCCGACAGCATGAAGTAACAAGTTACTTTACGCTTGTCCGGACATGCCGTAGACTCAGGTGATTCGCATTTCTAATGCCAAAAGACCCTGACTCCTACGGTAGCAGACAAAAAGTTAAGTCGCCGGTGAGCTCTAAGCTTGCATATATGATCCTTCCACGTTTTTCTAAACTTTCTCCCTTTAACACCTTGCTCTCCCTTGAGTACTATGGCTCTAAATATTGAAAAATATACTTCACCTTCCAGTCCCTTTCTAATTAAATGCCGTAAAAACTGCTCTCCGAATATATTGTCCTAAAATTATCAGTTTTGGCGCTAATAATACATTGAATGTTTTTTACATTTCTTATAAAAGAAATGTATAGAATTCGCTCAAACTTTCAAGATTTTTTCCGAGGCCCGGAGGGCCGAGTCTTATATACCAATCGACTCAGCTCGACGATTTGGGACAATGTCTGTGTGTGTGTGTGTCTGTGTGTATGTAACGGACAAACTCTCATTCGTGTTTCTCAGCAATGGCTGAACCGATCTTATCCAAACCAATTTTAAATGAAAGAACTAAAACAATAAGAACGCTATTAATTTGTTTTTGATTCTGATGTTTATTTCCCAAGATATGAATGTTTGAATGCGTAAAAATGGCGTTTTTTGCAGTTCTTTTTTAATTATATGCCGAAATTGACAATATTTCGAACAAGCTATAGATTGTTAGCAAAAGAGATATTTAACATTAAATGCGGACGAAAGATTTTTATCATTGCCAGAAATATGACCAAAAACATGTAATCTATTATTAACGCCAAAACGGATTATTTTAGGTCAATAGTATCTTCGGAGAATTTAATGAAGGCAATATGCCCTTTCTTTTGGTATTGTGCTTTTGCTGATTAATCCCCCTATGAGTGAGATATTTTCACAAATTTTCTTGGAAGTGATTATATCGAAATGATGCTTTCAGCAAATTTATAGCTCTTACTTTTGCAAATAACTTTAAATATCTATTTTGAATACTTTAAAAGTTATGGCTTGTTGTTTGTGGATTACTGTTTGTCGCCTATTTATTGTTCAATATAGTAATAATCCATTGAAATAAGCCAAACATTATTTCGATAAATCGAATTTTGTATTTAATTTTTCTATCTACAACCGCTTGAAATAATCACTGAACACTTCCAAGTTGTCTGGAAGGAACTAGATGACTTATCAGTGCAAAAATGTTCATTTATGTGAACCTTCTGACTGCAATTTTTCTAACTTATGACCATCGGATCGATCTGAAACATATCGGAAAATGAAAAGCGAAATAAATAACTCCAAGCAACGGCGTAGCCAAGATAAGGTTTTGGGGTTTAACACCATACAACCCCCTCCCCCCCTCCTCACAACACCCAAAAAAATATTGGGTTGAAGTTGAAAATTTATTGATGCAGACTGATTTAATTCAATATTACAATAACAATTATCTGATCCGTAGATTGATAACCTGTTGTTGTAAACATCATGAGGACTTTTGATAAATTGTCGGAATGGGGTCTTGATAAGTAACTGATCTATTGGTCTTGATTTCGTAGTTGTCTAATTGCATCAGTATCAAATTCCTGCCTGAAAACATTCCAATAAAAAATTCCAGAGTTCTGTAATCAATCAAAATCCTCAGATTTATTTTCAAATTGATCTCGTTTTTGTAGAGATGTACTGTAATAAGGGTCTTTATTTAATACAAATCGAAGTTAAAATTGATTTAATGTCTATGAAACATAGAACTGCTCACCAAAAAAAATGCATAGCTTTCAACATTTGCTAAAAATGTTTTTGCCTTTCTAATTCACTCTAAAATTCGTCAATCTAATCCCGACCAGGAGGGCCGAGTGTCATATACCAATCGACTCAGTTCGTTGAGATCGGAAAATGTATGTGTGTGTATGTGTGTATGTGTAAAAAAATGTGACCTCTGTTTCTCAGAGATGGCTGGACCGATTTGCACAAAGTTAGTCTTAAATTAAAGGTACAACCTTCCCATCGGCTGCCATTGAATTTTTTATTGATTGGACTTCCGGTTCCGGAGTTACGAGTTGAAGAGTGCAATCACACTGCAAATTCCCATGTAAACTGAAATGAAAAATTTTCAAAATCAGATTTGTATTTTTGATGCCAAATGACTTTAAAATGCGTGAAACATTGAGATTTGATGTAAACTCGAAAAAAATAATGTTTGACAAAAATTGACTTTTTTGGACTCTGGTACATTTTTGCCTTTGTCAATCATACCGGCCCGGAGGGAGCATGCAGTGAGGGGTTGCTACTTTAAAATTAAAACTAGTTAACTAAGTTAACGAGTTGAAAATTTTCGGCAGGACCCGGCCCTCCCGGATCTTTCTCCATGATCCACCGCTGGTTTCAAACGATGTTTCAGTATCACATAGTATCTCAAGATCGTGGCTGTCGATCCATTGTATGTATGTGTAAATCGTACTGAACATGTAATATTCATTTCCACCATTGTATTGAACATAACCAGCCATGGAATCGTAGTCTGGACAAATGAGAAAAGCACAATTGCATCACTAGGTGGATTAAAACAGGTTTTTATTTTGGGAATGCGTAGAGTTGAGACGGAAACGTAATATGATTAATAGCGAGGATAACACTTTCCGAATGTAGAGAGAAATTTATGAAAAATGACGATTTCCATTCGACTCTAGCAGGTTCTGATCGATTTTGATGAGCATTTGATTTTTGTTGTATGACCAATTATATGTATAGGTCAAATGTTTAAAAACAGTAATTTAAGATCAAGGATAGCATCATTTTGAAACCGCCAATTTCGAAGGTTTAGTATCTTCAATGAGTTTTACAAACGTTAAACAGCGCATCATTTGATAAAATAATTTTGACGGTATATCGTCCAAGAAGTATTTATGGTGAATTTTCTCAGGTTAATATTCATGACTACAATAAAGTCTCAACAAATTCGCTAAAGACACGAACTCTATTACTATTTTCTGATAAATTAATTCTGTATAATTTTAAAACTTCAAAAATTACGGTTTCGGAATTATGCCGTTTGGACAGTATGATCGATTTTCACCAAACCCCCACCGAATTTCTGGCTACGCCGCTGACTTCAAGTAAGTAGAAAAAAAGTCTTTCTACACTCGTTCACAAGAAACTTCTTCGAATACTGAATATCTATTATAATACATTGAAACCCTGATTTTATCAGCCAAATATGAACATATGTTTGATGGGCTCTAGCAGACGAACAAGACTGAATTCGAGTAAATCCTTTGTTGCGCATGTTTTCCTTATCATGAAGATGGAAATATGCAAAAATAAAAAGTTCATCATAATCAGAAATAGTTATCAGACTACATCAAGGGACGGGAAGAATATTTTAACAGCTTCAGTTTATTATAAAGAAAAAAATGCCCGATTTAGTCAATGTCCCCATTTTGTCAGCCTAAAATACACCATGAGATTGTTGAAAATGGGTCTTTATTGTATGTATTATTCACTGTTTTTCACATTAATAGGTACATTTCATTTTTGGGGATTTTTTTATTGCATCGAACTACAACAATTTTTAGGTAGTTTTCAAGGGGTTATTTTATAGACTTCTTCCAAAATTTGGCGAACCAATTCCAATTCGTATACCAATTAATTGGTATACTTAAGGGTTTATATGTTGCAGATAGAGAAAATACTGAAATTTTCAGCTTTTTCCTACACAATATTACGAAAGCTTATTAAACAATTTTTCCTAATAAGTTTGTGAAAATTATAAACTATTTGAAATTTTGTAATAGTTTAATTTTTATTATTATTTTATTTATTTATTGAAAGGCTTTAACCCAATGGTCATTCGCCTTTGAAATTTAGATAATAACATTACATAATTATAATATTGTTCATGGTTTGTAGCACAAGTGACACCTTTACAGCTGGTCGAGTAATCCCGCGTCCTTCAGAAAGGCCAGTAATATTTCTTCTCGGGCGGGGTCGTTTCCAAGGATGCTACCGTAGGTCGGCTAACTCTGGACAGTTCACCAGAAGGTGTTCCACAGTGGTTCGGGTACCACATGTAACGCATGTTGGTGGGGGAACACGCGATACGGCGTGAGCATGAGAGACCTTCGTATGCCCTACTCTGAGCCGCGACAGTACTCGTTGTTCCCTCCTATCAATCCGGTCTGTCCAGCGGTCGGGTGAGCCTTTGATTCGCTGAAGGTGTCCGGTGCTGCCACGCCAGTGGCGTTCGTAAATCCCTGACTTCAGCTGGCCCAAAATATCTGCGGTCGGGACGAGTCGAGTGAGATGTCGGCTAGTGTGTCTTCCCCTGGCCGCCAGGCTATCAGCCTTTTCATTACCGTCGATGCTGCAGTGACCAGGGACCCAACAAATTGTGGTGAGTGGATCATACTCGGCCTCGATGGCCTGGATGAAGGGGTGGCGGGATTTCCCCGACTCGAGGGCGGATATGGCCGCCAGAGAGTCAGACAGTACAACGACGGGTCTATCTTCCGGTTTCTGCACCAAGGCAAGCGCGATGGCCGACGCTTCGGCAGAAATAACCGAGCATGGCGCCGGTAGGCGGAAGAAGAGTTCTTCCCCTATTCCGGTCACTCCTATTCCAACCTCATCACCGCTCTTGGAACCATCGGTGAATATCCGCACGTGATTTTTATACTTTGTAGCCATCAGTCGGTTATTTTTGGCCCTGGCCTCACTACTGGCAGCGCCGGCCCTCAGCTCTATTGACAAGCTTGTGTCAAGATTGGGTCCGCGGTCGTGCCAGGCCCGGTCACGAACTCGGTGTAGACGGGCAGGTCGGCGTATGTATATTCGCGATGAATCTCGCTGACCGTTCGTAACAGAAAGCAGTCATCTCCGGCTGTCCGTTCCAAAAATCCCAGTACTCTTCTGGCAATGGTGAGTGCAGCTGCCCAACGAAGAGGTAGGATCCCGGCCTCCACGCAGGCCGCTTCAGCAGGCGTGCTGGGAAGCAAGCCAGAAGCAGCGTGGATTGACCCGTGATATAGAGGGCTTAAAATGTTGATAATGCCTTCCATATTACAGGACGTCAGCTCCACCCCGTAAAATATCTTGCTGTGGATGAGTGCCTGGCTAATATTCAGCGCAGTGCGACGGTTGCAGCGCTTGTGGCGGGACCTGATAGTTTTAATTAGCCGCTGTCGGCTCCGACACTCGGCTTTGATCCGTCGAAAGTGTGGCAGAAAGGTAAGACGACGGTCTATGGTTATCCCCAGAATCTTCGGTTCTTTGCGGTAGGGGACAATCACCCCTTCCAGCTGGATCGGCCTCCCTGATATGGTTTGTGTTGAAGCAGTGCGTAATCATGTTTTTCGTGGGAGACATGTTAAAGCCGACTGATGCAGCCCATCGGCTCACCGCACTTACGGCGGCTTGAAGTTTGCGGCGGGTACGTATGGTGGTCCTTCCCGTCGCGACCAGCACGATGTCATCAGTATACACGAACACGTAGATCCCCGCCGGTAGGCTGGCGAATAAGGAGTTCATGGATACCAGGAACAGTGTGACGGCGAGGACTGATCCCTGGGGAAACCCGTTGTCTTCCGGAAAGGTGTCGGATTGGGCACCTCCGATTCCCACCCGAAAAGTGCGATTAGATAGGCAGTCGCTCAAGAAGTGGCCCATGTTTCCAGTGATTCTCCAGTTGGCCAGTTGTTGCAGTACTCCGTGACGCCTCACGGTATTATAAGCCTTCGCCACGTCGAGTATGGCGATATCGGCGTGCAGGCCATCAGTTACGGATTGACGCACCACCTCTCCAAAGCTGGTGAGATAGGCACCTGTTCCTGCTCCACGTCGGAACGCAAACTGCCGTTGATCCAGGAGTTTACGTTCCTCCAGTAGGTCCATCAGCCGTCTGTTGACCATTCGCTCCATCGTCTTAGCAAGGCAGGGGAGCAGGCTGATTGGGCGGAAGTCATCCGGTGTTCTGTTCCCCTGGTATCGCTTTGAGACAGGAAAAACTAGAGCTTCCTTCCATGAGGCGGGCATCGGTTCACCACTCCAAATGCGGTTAATGCTGTCTAATATCGCCCGCTTGGTTACCGGCGGGGAATGTTGCAGTAGGGGATAGCCAACATCGTCCAGTCCGGCAGACTTACCGTGTACCGATTCCAATGCCGCACGCAGTTCACTTCCGGTGAAAGGCCGGTTGTACACTTGCCCTGAATCGGATTCAAAGCGGACGGGGTTACTCTCAGCCCTTTGCTTGATGCGTAGGAACGCAGGTGGGAGAGCGGCGTCTGCAGACAAGGAAGCGAAGTGCCTGCCTAGCTCGTTACCGATAGTCGTGGGATCGAGCGTCGTGTACCCGTTAACGGTAATGGCGTAGCCACGGTGTCGCCGTTTTCCGCTTAGGGCGTTGACTCTCCGCTAGAGCTCTGATGTCGAGGAATCTGGGGAAATACCTTCCAAGAATCTGGTCCAGCTGATGTTTTTCGCCTCTTCTATGGCTTTCCTGGTCTCGTTCCTGGCCTTTCTGAAGTCATCCGCCCGTTGGTTTCGGCGGGGGTCGTCCGCAGTAGTCTTCCTCAGTGCCCGTAATGCAGTTCGACGAGCTCGGATGGCAATCCGGACCTCTGGGCACCACCAGTGCACCGCCTGTCGCAGAGGGTTCCCACTTGTCCTGGGAATTCAGGAAACGGCAGCCCGATTTAAGATGCCGGTGAGTTCGTCTGGGGTGTATGACTCCTTTCGATCTATTAGATCCTCAACGGTCTCCTCGTAGCGGGTCCAGTCTGCCCGATCGTAAAACCACCGTTTTCGGCGGGTTGTTGAAGGTGGCGTTCAGGTGGGTACAACCTGGATTGGGAAGTGGTCGCTGTTACATGGTTCGGCAAGGACAGTCCACCCACATGATCCTGCTAGCGCTCCCGAGCAGATAGAGACGTCGATGGCGGATTCCGTCTGCCCGCGTAGAAAAGTCGAACTGCCATCGTTGAGAACCACGGCGTCGTTGTTTTCGACTACTTCGGCGATATCGTTTCCTCTCCTGTTACAAGCACGTGAGCCCCACATGGTGTGGTGCCCGTTCACATCTCCCATGATGATGAATGGCATCTCAACTTGCTCAATGAGCCGCTGAAGTTTGTTGCCCACATTCCTAGTACTGCCGGGGATAAACAGGGATATAACAGTGCACTGAACTGGGTATTCGATCCTCCGGGCGACGGCTATCAGTTCGGTATCCAGAGATATCGGTTGGGATGGCAAATCGACCCGGATGGCCAGAACTACTGTCTGGTAGAGGTTCTCTCCGCTGGCGGCGTTCCACGAATACTGGTGTCCGAACCATGATGCTGGGTTCGTCTGATCTCGGATGTGCGTCTCCTGCAGCGCCAAGCAGATGGGCTGCGTCTGTGCAATGATCCTTTGCTCACCCAGGCACTCTCGCAGACCATTTGTGTTTCACTGGATGGCCAGTGTTGTTGCTTTTATCGTCGTAGCAGAAGAGTGGAGGAACCCATAACCTCCGACGGCGTTGCCGTGAATGTCTGTGGAAGATATACGAGCAGCAGATGGTTCTGGACTTAGTGTACCATACGACGAGCTTACCCGGAGCCGCCGGGGGGGCATCGCTAAAAGGCGGAACGTCCCCGGTCAGGGCCGGCACGGGGAAGCGGGCGCTCGTTTTGACGCCGGTCAGATTTTTATTCGAGCCGGTGTGGTGGGGGAGTTGATACTTTCATCTTGATAACGATTAGTTTGCTGCTGCTTTTGGGTGGTAGTTTGTTTGCTGGGTGCTTCCATGCTATAAACATTTTCGCTGGCTGTACCTGTGAGCGAAAGTTTGCCGGCAGGTGGATTTCGATTGGGGTTAATTGTGTTGGAACTTACCCGGGTGATGCCCGGGCCTCCCGGGCCAGCAGCCGCCGGGGGTGCATCGCTACAAAGCGAAACTGCCCCGGTCAGGACCGGCATGGGGAAGTGGGTGTCATGGTTGGTGATGATGACAGATGTACTGATGTCTGGATTGGTTGGTGTGGTACTCTTTATGGATGGTTTGAATAGTACCGGGTGCCAAGAGCAACCAGGAACTGGACTAAGGTCTCGTCGAACTCGATGTTGTTGGTGCCTGTAGTCGTCCCGGCTGAGAATTCTTCCCGGTGGCCCGCCAGCTGCGAGGGAATCGGGAGATTGGAACCGGTTCTCGCTATTTTTGAACTGATTACCTCCTCTTCCCGTTCCAGGTGTCGTTTTAGAGATTAAGCGGGGGATCGCCTGCTCTGGGGCCCAGCAATGTGCGAGGCGCTGGAGGCGGTCGTGGTTCCTGTCGTTTGGTGTTGTTGTGTTGGTGGATTTTCTGGTTTCCGGTCTGATTGGTCTGTGGTGAGTGATTGTGAATCGGTAAGAAGAATGATAATTGGGGTATTAATGATACTTCCCAGTGGGGTTTCCAATGGTCCTGTGTCGACAGCCGCCGGGGGTGCATCGGACGTGTCCGGAACTTCCCCGGTCGGGGTCGACACAGGTAGGCTTTGTTTTATATTACGGTTGAATGTTATGTTATTTGTTGTCATCCCAATTAACATCCTGTTGTTAGTTCAGTTATATGGAAATATCGAGAGACACTTGGGGCACGGGGTTTGGTGGTGCTTCTGTGTCCGAGATGTTCCAAGTTCCGACTGATGAAGGGCTGTTGTTGCGGGAGCTCGATCGGGTTATCCTTTGTGTTTTGGGTGGAGTTGGATCTGTGGTGCTTTTTATCGGGCTTCTAGATTTTTCCCCGTCACCTGCTCGGTTGCGATTTTTTTGCTGCTTGCGTTCGTCACGTAGTCTGGGGTCTCGCTGAGTCGCGCTGCTCGTACTGGCTTTGTTGGCGTTTTCCTGATCTCCCTTTACTCCAGTGTGTTGGTTAGGTCTGCTCGTTCCGTTCGTTACCTCACGTAGTCTGGAGTCTCGCTGAATCACGGTGCTCGTACTGGCTTTGTTGGCGTTTTCCTGCTCTCCCTTTGCTCCAGTGTGTTGGTTGGTTTTGCTCGTTACCTCATGTAGCTGTTGTTTGGCAATTTTGAGTTGGCGGAAAGCGTCCGTCAGGTGGTTTTTCAGACGTAGTATCTCGACGTCCCGGTCGTTTTCTGCCTTCAGTTTTGTTATTTCCTTCTTTAGTTTGACGATAGTGCGATCCTTCTCGTCTCTTTTCGGGTCCGTGCTGCTTCGAGCCTGTTCGGCGTAGCTGGGTCCTCTGCGAGTTTGGGCGATTAGCGCTTTTGCTTCAGAGAACGAAATATTCTTGGAGACTTTCAATTTAACGATGGCCTCTTCCTCCATATATTTGGGGCACGTTTTCGATTTAGTTGTGTGCTCGCCGTCACAATTTATACATTTCGAGACGTTCTTACATGGGTTGTTTCGGTCGGATGAGTGTTTCTGACTTAAACAAGTTTCCTCGTTGGGGCACCACAACGGTAGCATAACATGGGGGAAGGGTAGTAGGGCCGGACACTAGTGCGTACTAGGCCGAGATATATGTACTCGGGAAGAAATAAACCGTTGAATGATATCACCGCTAGGGGGGTACTGCTTAAAACCCCGTCGTATAACTTGGTGATCCTACGAACCGATACAACTCCTTGACCTTTAGAAGGTCGTCATTGGCCATGTCTTTGGTGTCGATGTCGTAGATCACACCATGGGTGATGTTGAGCGTGGGGTGAGAGACCACTTCAACCTTTTGACCGTCGATTAACTTTTTCATGCTCAACAGGGCGTAATATGCCTTTTTCGAGGTCGTTCGTAGGACATACCGAGCTCCTCTGCCCTCCTTCGTGGCCGAAACTACTTTTGTCGGATCGCATCCTAGTACGCCCTGTACCGATTTCAAAATCGTGAACGGGTTTGTAGTCAGTCGGGCATCGGACTCACCGTCCGATGATATAGCTCTCAAAAGCAGAGTCTGTTTATTGATTATATCACCTGAATTTAGGTACTCAGGCAACGTGCGGCTTAAAGGAGGGGCGTTGTTCCCCTGTTCAGGGGGAAGGGGGGGGATCCCCCATTGGGTTGGAGGGTGTCTGTGCCTCGTAGGGTGGACACTTTGGGAAAACAACGCAAAATACTACACTACCCCGTCACCGATGCGCGTAGTGGAGACGGACGGTTGTTTTTACTCTCCTATGCGCATAGAGGAGACGGACGGTTGTTCACAGTTCGAAGGTTGTTGTTTTGGTGGAGGCGCGTTGGCGCCCAACTCCTTCGGCGTCTGAGCTCCTGGAAAAGAAACGATTTTGTTTATGCTAAAAAATCAAGTAGTCTTTGCACTGACGACGACACACTGAATCTAACACTCGCGTAAACGGGCCTAATGAAAGAAGGGTACTATATTACCCGGGTGGCTGAAGCCGAACTTCGGGATGTACACCGGTGGCTGAGACAGAGCAAAGTTTTGTTTTCCAATCGCGGAGCTTGTGGTGATGACAACCAGCGGCTCCGAGTGATTGAACCTAACTGAAGTTTAATTTTTTTTTAACCGTGATTTTTTAATAAATAGTGACCATCGCTTCACAACGTAGTCTATTTTTCATGGCTTGCGGTGAGCACGATCTCTCGAATTGCTGAACTGAAAATTATGGAATAGAAATTAATTTTTAGTATTCTTTACAGATTTAACTCGCCGCGCAGATAGCTCTGAATTAGACCCGGTGGTGCCCTAAGACGATTTCGCTAGATTTTCAGAGCACTGTGCACCCAGTGCATTAACGCAAGTGATGGAAGGTTATCGAAAAGATTCGTGAAAATGAAAATTCCAGTAATGATGATGGTTTTCCCAAACGGTTCGTTTTCGAGAGGTTTTTATTTGTTCTTTGGCATTAGGATTAGCGATAACAATTCAAATCATACTACATACATAGGATACTACTGGGAAGTCACCTTTAGAAAAGTCGATGTCGAAGTAAAATTTGGAACTATCCACGCATGCACTTCAGAGATAGTGTGATATCAGGAGCTGCGATTTCATTTCAACGCTTTTTTGTGATAAGGATGATACTTACAAATGTAAACCTAAGGTTTTTTTCATACATGCGAATGAGGGCTTTGAAACGAAACAAATTAACCTAAAAATTTTGATTCTGCGATATTGCTTTCTTAAACTACAGCAAAAAATACAACGGGCGAAACTGTATTTTTGTTTGTTTATTTAAAGTTTCGCCCTCCACGCTTCATGCAATCAAACAGGGCGATACTTTTTTTGCTAGCAGTTTAGAGGAGAAACTGTTATTTTCGTATTTTTTTTTAGGATTATCAAGCTGATACCAGCTGTAAATAGTAACAATGATCGCTATTGAAAAAACACGGACGAAATCGGTGGTGTAGAACGGTAGTTATTGTAAAAAAACGTAACGGCGATACTTCAATGCTGATAGGTGGGACCGAAAAAGTAAACAATCGCCAAAGGGGCGATACTATCATTTTGTCAATTTCAATAGCAAAAACAAATTTTAATGTAATAATTTCAAATACTTTATGAAGTTTTGGGTTTCGATCACTGAATCATGCAACCTAGGATGTAAAAAACACAATAGTTCTTAAATAGGAAATAAAACCAAGTCTGGAAATATTCACTGTTGTTTTTCTTTGAATGGTATCACTGCTAGTATCGCCCTTTTCAAGAAAAAGCGTTGATTTCTTAGTCTCAGTCGCGTTGAAAATTTGAGTAAAGTATAAACTTCAAATCGATTCAAAAAAAATTTCGATTTTTTGGCTCAATACAATATATAACCTTTAGGAAAATTCAGTTTTCCCCCCATTTTAGATATTTTATTTTATGGGCCTTTTTTTCGCTTTCCCATTGATTTGGTTTGAGATTTCTAGCACTGATGTTGTCCTGTGTTGATTTGAGCGATTCTCTGAGTCCTGCCACTATCCCATGTAGTATGTGTTATCAAAAACATCGCGAAGCATCAAGTTCTAAATGTTCTCAAACAATATAATATCCGAAGAGAGTGATAAGAGTTATAAGAAATGTCTCATCACACTGTTAGGTGGATTAAAAGCGTTTTGGTCTTATTTCTGGCTATGGGAAATGATAAAAATCTTTCGTCCGCATTTAATGTAAAATATCTTTTATGATAATAGTCCGATTTCAACAATCTATAGTTCGTTCGAAAAGTATTCGTATAAGCTTTCTAAAAATATATAAATTGTTTAGTTATGTCGTCAATTCCTGCAGCAAATTTAAAAAAACCTGCAAAAAACGCGATTTTTGCACATTCAAACATTCATATCTTGGAAATTAAACATCAGAATTAAAAACCATTTAATAGCCTTCTGTCTGGGTGATAGGCCTTTCATTTAAGATTAGTTTGGATAAGATCTATTCAGCAATATGGCATATTTTTGAAATCATAATCTGTAAGTTAATTTTTTACGCAAAACATACTCGTTCTCGAAACATACAGGACCTACAAAGTTTGCATATTTTTTGTAGGAGACGAACCACTGCGACCAGCATTTGGATCTATAGAGGTAAAGTTTGCATCTTAAGAAGATATATTCAAAATGATAGGACCTACAAGTTTCTTTTCTATAAAGCTTTATTAAAAAAAGTTGATAACAGCGCCGCTCTAGCGACTGAATTCCAAACTAGTAAGATGCAACCAAATAGGTGCCACACAGCAACTCTATAACGAAAGTTAATTGATACCACGTTTTGCCTTTCTCATATTAAGAAAGGCTATGCAATGATTCTACAAATCAACTTTTTAACCGAGGCCGATTACTTCGATTTGTAGGTATAGATCGTTGATTGTCAATCAAACATTCTTTGAATATAATGTCCACTATCGACAATTCCGGAAGTCCCGGATTCCGGCATATTCCATACTTAAAGCCACATCGGATCTTCGATGATGGCTTAGCCGACTTTCCCAAACCAAGTCTCAAATGGAACGCATAATATGCAGTTGAATATTGCATCGCCCCTCCCCCTTACCCTTACACCTGCCTTCTTTATCATCTACCCCCTCCTCTATGGACCACCCTCACACTCGCATTCCCTTCATGTACCCTGCATACCGAAATAAGATAAAAGATTTCTGACGTATCCTCCACTCTCACTCTGCTATGACACCACCCCCCTCCCCATCCAAACCCATTCCCCCAGCTTTTCAAAATATGATCACATAAAGATAACGTTGAACTCATACTGATTAAGCTGATCAAATATTATACTTTTTTGTTAAAAGTGAGTCAGTGTCGACTTTCGCGGTAGTTGTGGGATGCGTGCTAAGTCCAATAAGAATAAGACATTTCCAAAATTATATTGAACAAAAGCAGCTAATAAATCATAGTGTTGATAAATCAGAATGAGATTAGAACTGGTTCTTTTCATTTTCCGACCACAATGTACCGTTTTTCTCTTGATCACATATTTCTCCATTAACTTTCAACGTAGAGACAGGACAATTTCACTGAAATTTTCGAAAAAAAGACGCTCAAACTACTCATTCGTACAAGAAATATATGTTAGATAGAAAATAGCCATACATAGCAAGTATGTAAGTGGCACTCACTTTCAGGACCAACTGTTTGAGCTGAAACGTCAAAGTACACAATCAATCCAACTAAAATCAGTATTATATCGGTATCACCTATATGTGAGCTACAACGTAACATTCACAGATGACCTTAGACTACTTTTTCGTGAAATTTTTTGAAAACTCGAATTTCCATAAGACACAATATAGGGTTACCCCCTTTTGAACGTCAGCCAATGTTGAAGTTACCTCCATGATCAATTTTGACTGCTAATGACAACAAATCTAGATTATTTTCAAATTTCTCAAATGACAGCGCACGTTGATTATATAGAACTGTTAAAAATGCGAAAAAGTCAATTTCGGAAACCATCCCTTTTTGGACTCCAGCCATTCACTTGTTAGAAAGGTATTTTTATAAGCTTTCTAATTATTTGCACATAGCGTGACATAATTTCTTTGTTCGACAATTATGTGCTTAAATCCTGTCGTGTTTTGATAAAATCACTCATAAATCAAAAAGTAAAAAACGCTTTTAATCCACCGAACAGTGTGATGAGACATTTCTTATAATTCCTATTACTTTCTTGGGGATAATATCGATTGACAACATTTTGTCTTCACGATGTTTTTGATAACACATACTACATGGGATAGTGGCAGGGAGAATCGCTCAAATAAGCATAGGACACTATCAGTGCTAGATATCTCAAAGACTAAACCAAATCAATGGAAAAGCGGCAAAATGGTATGTATGGAATATGCCGGAATCCGGGACTTCCGGAATTGTCGATAGTGGACATTATATTCAAAGAATGTTTGATTGACAATCAACGATCTATACCTACAAATCGAAGTAATCGGCCTCGGTTAAAAGGTTGATTTGTAGAATCATTGCATAGCCTTTCTTAATATGAGAAAGGCAAAACGTGGTATCAATTAACTTTCGTTATAGAGTTGCTGTGTGGCACCTATTTGGTTGCATCTTACTAGTTTGGAATTCAGTCGCTAGAGCGGCGCTGTTATCAACTTTTTTAATAAAGCTATATAGAAAAGAAACTCCAGTTTAAATTACTGTTTTCGAACATTTTTTATTCCTATTCATATTGGTAATAGAACAAAAATCAAATGCTAACAAAAATCGATCAGGATCTGCTAGAGTCAAACGGAAAACGCCATTTTTCATAAATTCCCCTACTTTCGGAAAGTGTTATTCTCGTTATTAATCACAATACATTTTCATCTCAACTCGACGTATTTCCCAAATAAAAGCATTTTCAACAAATGTTGAAAGTAATGTAATTTTTCGGTGAGCAGTTCTATGTTTCATAGACAATTCCAATTTCGCTTTCTATTAAAAAAGATACTAATCCATATTACAGTACAACCCTTCAAAAGTGAACACAATATGTTAGGAAATCTGAGGATTATGATTAGTTTGAGAACTCTGTAATGGACCAATAGATCATTTACAAATCAGGATCCCATTCCCACAATTTTTCAAAGTTCCTCATGATGTTTAAAATAACAGGTTATCAGTGTACTGATCAGATAATTACTATTGTAATATTGAATTAAATCAGTCAGCATCAATAAATGTTTAACTTCAATCCAATTTTTTTTGGGTGGGGGTGTGTGATGTTAAGCCCCAAAGCTCCCTCTTGGCTACACCGCTACTTTGTCCGTATTTATTTTCCGAGATATGTTTAGGATCGATCCGATGGTTATAAGTTAGAAAATTTGCAGTCAGAAAGTTCGTGCAAATGAAAATTTTTGAACCGATACCCGATCAGAAAACCATATCAAAAATATATCAAAATTATTGCTCGATTTGATATTTATATCATATGATCATATAAATTTGATATATGTCGCTTGGAACAAATTATGAATAAAATTTAAATTATATCATGTTTTGATTTGTCAATAATCTTTATCAACCATATTGTATTTTCAACATAGTAAGAACAACAAAATGTCTTTCCAAGACAGTTTTTCGAAGCTATAATGATGCCATCGGAGATGAATCCTCCCAAGTACTGGCTCCAAATCGCATTACTGGTAGTCTTGTCTTGTCGTAGGTTGGAATGTAAATACATAAGAGAATGTACGTTTTGTAAAGTTACTCGCTGATTACAGAACACAAAAGAGAAAATATTCCGCTGCAGGCCCACGAAGCAGCAAGTAGGTTTAGAGATTTGATTAGACCGGTTTCGGCATTCGACAAGCCAAAAGAGCAGCACTCTGTAAACCCTGAAGAGGAATGGAAGCAAAACGTATATAAATTGCAGGCAAACTATTAAAGAAAGTATAAGAGAGAAGAACATGCAAAAGAATGGGAATGAGCATTTTAAATATACTAAGGATGTAACGCGCAAAACAGGAACGCCTCAGAAAAAATGAACAAATTATAAAAGTACGCTGAACTAACTGCGAGCTCTAAGTTGGAACTACTTCTAACAAGTAGCTGCAACGGCAATAACAATAATAAAATTAGTAACACAGCTAAATTAAATGCCAATTGTGCTAATGAGAATTATCTTTCACAAGAACTTATTTGATTTATTAATTAAAAACAGAAGAAAAAAATGTTTGGATTTATGTGGTACAATTCTGATATTTTCAGATATATTTACTGCCCTCAATTAGATATAAACTATCTTAAATATCCGTCTTTGTGATATAATTATTGTATCAAACCAAGACTCGACAAAATACTTTATATCAAAATAGACTGAGATATAATAATATATAACCGAAACATTTTCTTGGTATAAAAACCTGTTTTAATCCACCTAATGGTGTAATTGTGCCTTTCTCATTCATTCAATAGCAAGTTATATTCAATATAATTGTGAGAATGTCTATTACATTCTTATTACACTTTGCACATATTTACAAGGGCACGACTGCCACGAACCTAATGAGCAACATGTTGACGATGACGTCCTTGGAATAAAAAATATAATATTTAGATGGATAAATCAGCATGAGGTTAATGTTGTCTTCGCGTTAACATATTTTGGAATGAAGTGGGAGGGGAAAGGGATTATAACTGTAACAGAATATGAGAGAGTTGGTGAAAATGGGTTCAGTCATCACCGAATCCGATGTGACTTTAGTTCTGGAATATGCCCGGTACATTGTTCCGGTTTAAATATCTATGTAACCGTAGTAACTCCGGAATCAAAACGTAGATCCGAATGAAATTCAATTCAGTCAATAGGTGTATTGTATTTACCATTTGAAACCAACTTTGTAAACATTAGTCAAGAATTTGTTGAGAAATAGGTGTGACGTTATCTTACGAACTTTGGTAGTTCCCCGAGAGTATCTAGAACCGTCATCCCGATCAGAAAATCATATCAAGAAAATATCAAAATTATTTCTTAATTTGATATTTATATCATATAACAATATAATTTCGATATATGTCGTTTGGAACGAATTAAGACTAAATTAAAATTATATCATGTTTTGATTTGTCAATAATTATATCAAATAATATATCATATTTATATCAACCATATCGTATCTTTTCAACATAGTATGTACAACAAAATATTATCTTTCCAAGACAGTTTGGCAAAGCTATAACGATATCGCCAGAGATGGATCCTCCCAAGAACTGGCTCCAAATAGCATTACTAGTGGTCTTGTCTTGTCATATGTTGGAATGTAAATACATAAGATAATGTACGCTTTGTAAAACTACTCGATGATTAAAGATCACAACAGAGAAAATGTTCCGATGTAGTGCCACGAAGCAGCAAGTAGTTTTAAAGATTTGATTAGATAGGTTTCGGCATATAACAAGCTGAAAGAGCAGGAATGGAAGCAAAACCTGTAACAAGTGCAGGTAAACTACTAAAGAAGAGTCAAAGAAAGAAGAACATACGAAAGAATAGGAGCATTTTAAGGGATCATCCATAAATGACGTAGCATTATATAGGGGAGGGGGAGTTTTGTATTTTGTGATGTTGTGTGACGACAGGGGGTCATGTCATGCTACGTAGTTTTTTTTAAAGGGGAATAGGGGTTGACCTGAATTGACGACAATCTTACCCGTTTCATCTAACATCGTTTTTTTTATTATTTTTACGGTGTCCAGGCGGGGGGGGGGGAGTTACAGTCAAGCTACGTAATTACCAGGTGGGTATTTAGAGGTTTGTGACGAAATGCTACGATGGGGGAGGGGGATGTTAAAAATCACTCAAAAAATGCTACGTCATTTATGCATGGTCCCTTAAAACTGTGAAGGATGTGAAGTGAAAAACAGGAACGCCTTCGAAAAAATAAATGAACAAATTTTAAAATTATATGCTGAACTAACTGCGAGTTCTAACAAGTAGCTGCGTCGGTAATAAAAATTATAAAATTAGTAGCACAGGGAAATTAAATGCACATTTTTTGAGAGACACTTGTACTAAAGAGAATAATGAATTATCTTTCACAAGAAAATAATTGATTTATTAATTAAAAATAATAAAAAAAATTGATTTTTGTGATATAAATATTTTATCAAACCAAGATACAACCAAAATACATTATACTGAAAAAGACTGAGATATAATAAGATATAACCGATGCATTTTCTTGGTATAAAAACTTGATATTTTAACAACTATCCAGCTATATTTTATATCAAACAGAGATATATATTTTGCCGTGATATAATATCTTATTTTGATATAATTTTGATGTGAATTTCTGATCAGGATATGATCAAAGCTACTTTGATTGGTCTGTAGTTAGGACCGCTAATCTAAGTAATGTTAAATACGTTTCAATATGTATTGCATCATTTGGACATTTTTATGGTGCAAGTTTACATGGGAATTTGCTATGTAGCCGCAGTCTTCAACCCGTAATTCCGGAACCGGAAGCAGGATCAACAAAAAATACAATAGCAGCTTGTGGGAGCGTTAGAACCGTTCATTTGAAACTAAGTTTATGCAAATCGGTTCAGCCATCTCTAAAAAATTGAGCGGCTTTATTTGGCACACACATGCACCGACAGACATTTTGCTGACTCGACAAGTTGAATCGAATAGTATGTGACACTTGGCCTTCTGGGACTCGATAGGCAGGTCAATTTTTGAAGTGATCTCCTAATATGAACATAAGAGAGCCATAAATAATTTATATTTCAAAGCGAAACTAATTTCCTATCGGTATTGCAGAGTAGATTTGCTTCGTAATGACGTATTTGATGGGTCGATTGATTTGAGATATCAACTAATGAAAGTAGTATTGTTTGTGAAATCTTTTTTCTGGTTGTAGCTTCGCTAAACGGTTGCCTTTTTAGTTTAGCTGTGTAAATATTTTTTTTTTTCGTAATAGATGTTCAAGAACATGGTAAGCATATTTGGTTATATTCAAGATAATGCTGATTCGAATCATACTTCTAACATTAATAGTATTATTTCAGCAATAATTATTAGCTGATAATTAGCTAAAAAATATATTTTCGATATCTTGACGGATCTGATTTTTTCAGATTTGGACGAATCTGAAGGTGACAATTCCATACAAAAAAACAAATAGTGATATCACTAGTGTATTAGGAAAAGATCTAAAATAACTCATTTGCTTCTTTTATAAACTGGCTGTCCAGAAATGGAAGCAAACAGAATAAAATCGAATATGATTTTTAATTATTCGAGTTGTTTGAAACACACGAAGAACATCAATTTGAAGAAACAATGTGATCAAACGGTGGGACTAGTTCGCTATGGACGTGTGTGGCAAATATAGATCTGTTTTGCGGAGAGTAATATCTGTTGATGACTTGAACAGTAAAGTAATATTTTTACGGAGCTGTCAGCAAATTGTTTAAAAAATTGCGGTAAAGTTTTCATTTTTTAGCAATTTTCAGTAATTTTTCGAATAATTTGTTGAAACCCGCAATATTTTTCATTAAATTTATCAGCATTTCTGTAATTTTCGGTACATAAACATTATCCAGTAAATACTGACTGATTGCTCAACAAAATTGTACCAACATTACTGAACCTCGTCAAAAATTTAAAAACAGGTAGAGCAAATCATCTGTCAAGTCACCATTTTCAGAGAAAACTGCTGACTGACCAGTATTTTTTGACGTTTGGAGAGAACGGATTGCGGAGAGTTCGGTAACCGAAATATTTTAATGAATTGATTACCGAACGGTTTGCTGTTCAAAAATCCAGCTAAAATTTACTGTATTCAGTAATTCAAATTAAGTGTGTAGCGAATAAGTTGTGAAAAGGTGTCTTTTAATGTTTGGCTAGATTATAAAAGATGCGCTTTTTCTAAAGATAAGTGTTATATCTAAATCGAAAACACAGTTACGAAATCAACCGAATTGAGGATAGCCTAAATAAAATCGTTGTTTAAAATCAACAAACGATACCGAGTTGATAGCTAAAAGTCATAGTAAGAATGTCGTTAGATTCTATTATTTGATATAAAATTTGTAGTAAAAATATGTTACAGTTGACTAAAGTACGTTGAAATCTAATCCGCAAGAACCCAATTGACGATAATAAAATGGGATAGTTCTCATTCGTATTTATCACCAACTATTGGCAAAACTTATATAATAAAATGCGTGACAAAATAAATTTATCACTATAAGATGAATTGATCCGATCTTTTAGATATCAAATTTGAGCTCAGCTACCCCAAATTCACTTTTAATATATGTCTATAGGACAAAGTTCTCTAAAAATGTATATGGCGAATGAAGAGAATGTAGGCCAAAGGGGAGGGAAGTGTATGTAGGAAGAGATGGTGTGAGGGGAAGTTCTGAGAGGGTTGATAGAGTATGGAACACCCCAACCGCATATTAAACACCCCTTTGAGATTTGGTTTATGAAAATCGGGTCAGCCATTACCAAGTAATTGATGTGACTAATTCTGAAATACGTACAGAACCCGAGTATTCCGGAACTGTCTATATCGGACAATATATTCAAAGAATCTTTGATTGGCCATCAGTGATATATACTTGCAAATAGAAATGATGTGACCCAGACTTGCAAATAGAAATGGATTTTTAATCTTTGAAGTATTACGATTGTACCGGTTTATATTGGAAATTCCTATATGGCCGCAATAACCATCCTGTAACTCAGGAACCAAATGTCAGATATGAATGAAATTCAATGACAGTCTATGGGAGTATTGTATCTTTCATTTGAAACCAAGTTTATAAAAATTGGTCAAGAATTCCCTGTGAAAACGGTGTGACATTAACTTACGAACTTGGAAAGTATCTGGGGGCATCAAGCACCGTTGTAGGTGTCCAATGTGGTCAAAGCTGCTTAGAGTGATCATTAGTGACCTAGACCGACAAATCCGAGTTATGCTGCACCCTTTTTAATGTGTATTACACCATATGGACATCATGGTGATACCATTTTATATGAGAATTTGCTGGGTGACCGCACTCTTCAACGCGTAGCTCCAGAACCGGAAATCCGATCGACAAAAAATTCAATAGCAGCTTATGGGAGCGTTATACCTTTCACTTGAAATCAAGTTTGAGCGATTCGGTTTAGCCATCTCTGAGAAAAGTGAGTGAATTTTGCACACATACACACACATACAGACATTTGTCAATTTCGACGAACTGAGTTGAATGGTATATGAGGATCGGCCAACCGGGCCTCGGTTCAAAAGACGGTTTTCACGGTGATTGCATATCCTTTCTATATGAGAAAGGCAAAACATGATATTTTAACAACTATCCAGCTATATTTTATATCATTAGTGACCTATATATATATATATATATATATATATATATATATATATATATATATATATATATATATATATATATATATATATATATATATATATATATATATATATATATATACATATATATATATATATATATATATATATATATATATATATATATATATATATATATATATATATATATATATATATATATATATATATATATATATATATATATATATATATATATATATATATATATATATATATATATATATATATATATATATATATATATATACATATATATATATATATACATATATATATATATATATATATATATATATATATATATATATATATATATATATATATATATATATATATATATATATATATATATATATATATATATATATATATATATATACATATATATATATATACATATATATATATATATATATATATATATATATATATATATATATATGATATAATTTTGATGTTAATTTCTGATCGGGTTCTTTTATAAGAAATGTAAAACATATTCAAAAACAAAAATAATAGCATCTAATAGTACCGTTGAGCCATTCATTTGAAACTAGCTTCGTTAAGATCGGTTCAGCCATTAATGATTCAATAACATGACATTAGTGCACACTGCACATACATACATTCATACACACACATACAAACAATATCCAAAAATGTCGAACTAAGTGGATTGATATTTGCGAAACGACCCTTCGGGCCTCCGAAAATAATTTAAAAGTTGGAATCCCGTCCTCCAAGATTGACCTGATTGATTTTGATTCACCTCTGAGGTAACTCCACATATAAATGGCCTTAACTAGCTGCATCAGGACTCGTTGCCAGGATCATAAAGATCTGTTCTGTACATTGGTTGTATCCAGAATTTACTTCAGAGTCCCATCCTGCAGGATTTTTCGTGCTTGGGTCAATAAAAATCGAAAAAAAAGTAATTTTGATTGACCCCTGAGATCACTCCACAAATGGCCTTGACTAGCTACATCAGGACTCGTTGGCAGGATCATAAGCATCTGCTCTGTACATCACTAGTATCTAGAATTTGCTTCAGAGTCCCATTCTCCAGGATTTTTTATGCTTGGATCAAGAAAAATCGAAAAAAATCATTTTGATGGCCCGTGAGGTCACTCTACATATAAATGGCCTTTTTTACAATGAAGAAGACCTTTACGTCCTAGCCCAGTACACGTGCTATTGGTAGGGTCCAAGCTACCGCACGGGGTGCACTGGGGGCATGTCCGGCTCGAATGGTGACGCTGCTATTAATACCGACTAAACTCCATTGGGCTCCGCCATCGTTCCTCCCAGGAACTACCTCTCGGTATTACTTCTGGGGGGATGGCTGTACTTAATGTACTCATTCACTCTCACCCACTCGTTCATACGTCCTGTATGAGGCTTACTTGGGTGCTCTCTCTATCGCACCTTGATTCACTCTCAACACTCTCAAACACTCCACATGAGGCTGACTTTTGTGCTCACCTTTTTCGTTCCTTAAGAGGCTGACTTGTGTGCTCACCTTACTCATTCCTTGCTAGGCTTACTTTTGTGCTCGCCTCACTCATACCATGTGAGGCTGACTTGGGTGCTCAATCTATCACCTGATTCACTCTCGATCGTGCCACTCTATTGTACCTCTGTCACTCCCCCTGGCATCCCATGTGGGACATTTTTCTTAGGCCCCACTTCTGACATACCATGCGAGGCTGACTTCTGTGCTCACCTTTTTCATTCCTTGCTAGGCTTACTTTTGTGCTAGCCTCTACCATACCATGTGAGGCTGACTTTTGTGCTCACCCTTAACATGCCGTGTGAGACTGACTTGGATGCTCACCCTTTCACTCCTCTGCCACGCCGTCTTGGCATGAGGCAGTCCACTTATACGCCTATACACTCACTCTTCTGTCTTGCTTCGGGGTGGCTGGGTTTACCCCTTACGCGGTTGCCAGTCGCTGCGCCAAACCTGCCTCAGCATGAACAGACCATTCACTCCCTTTTTTGCGCTTGGCCTTTTTCGCTCCAACTAACCAATCACTAGTTAGCCGTGCTCGTCGTCTGTTGCTCGGTTCGCCAGATTACCTGTAGCCTACAGGCAATCTGGGTGGTAGCAGCCGAGACTGCGTACCAATTCTCCACCGATTGACACATCCGCTGAATAAGGGTATCAGGGGTTGTGTCCCAGCCACAGACGTCTAGCATTATTCTTCTTTCCACGTCGAACCGATGACATACGAACAGTATGTGTTCGGCAGTTTCGTCTACACCTGGGCAGTCCGGGCAGGCTGGGATCTCCGCGTGCCCGAACCTGTGGAGGTACTGTCGGAAACAGCCATGGACTGACAGGAATTGTGTCAGATGGAAGTGAACTTCCCCGTGGGGTCTCCTCACCCAGCTTGATATACTAGGTATCAGCCGGTGGGTCCACCTGCCTTTCGAGGAGTTGTCCCACTCACGCTGCCATCTGGCGACCGAGGTTACCTTGGTGCGCTCGCGGGCTCCTCTATTTCCACGTAGCTCGAAACACTCCTCATCTTCCCGAATGACCAGTTTGACTGGCATCATGCTCGCTATCACGCAGGATGCATTGTGTGATACCGTGCGGTAGGCAGATATCACTCTGAGGCACATCACGCGGTAGGTGCTCTCCAGTTTCTGTAGGTAACTGATTACCCTCAGTGCTCTTGACCATGACGGGCCGCCGTACCTGAGGATAGATACGGCAACGCCTGCCGGTAACCTACACCTTTGAGCTGTTGGACATCATCCTCGATAGAGCCGCAACAGCAGTCGACGCTCTCTTGCATGTATAGTCGGCATGGTTGCCGAAGGTCAGCTTGTCGTCTATAATGACTCCGAGAGACTTCAGACTTCGCTGTGAAGTGATCGCGACTTCTCCCACATGAATAACTGCATGTTGTGCCGATTTGCGGTTGTTGACGATAACTACCTCCGTCTTATTATGAGCGAGCTCCAGGCCTCTCGCGCTCATCCATTCCTCCACCGTGTTGATCGCGTGTTTCTGCGGTTAGTTCTACCTCAGGGATTGACTCCCCGTAGACCTCCAAGGTTACGTCGTCGGCAAAGCCGACGATCTTGACCTCCGGAGGAAACTTCAGTCTCAGAACCCCGTCATACATGAGGTTCCATAGCATCGGGCCTAGGATCGAGCCCTGCAGGACTTCGGCGGTAATCGGAACCCTTTTCTGACCGGCATCGGTCTCGTATAGCAGTACGCGGTTCTGGAAGTAACTTTCCAGAATCCGGTACAGACCCACCGGTAGGCTAAGCCGGTGTAACGAGAGCGCGATGGCATCCCAGCTTGCGCTGTTGAATGCGTTCTTCACGTCAAGTGTCACTAACGCACAGTATCGAATGCCTCGCCTTTTCCGTTGGATCGCTATCTCGGCAGTATTTATCACTGAGTTGAGAGCGTCCACTGTGGACTTACCCTTCCGAAAGCCAAGCTGGTTGCTTGTCCGTACCTACCGCGTACGGGGTTAGCCTGTTGAGGATGATCCTCTCAAGCAGTTTGCCAGTCGTGTCGATCAGACAGATTGGTTTGTACGCCGATGGGTCGCCTGGCGGCTTCCCGGGCTTCGGCAACAGCACCAATTTCTGCCTTTTCCATCTATCGGGGAAACGGCGCTCGTCAAGGCATCTCTGCATAGCTAGCCTGAACATGTTTGGGTTCGTTATGATCGCTGCCCTGAGAGCGTTGTTTGGAACTCCATCCGGCCCTGGAGCTTTGTTCATTGCTAGGGATTTAGGCGTCACCCCACGGATTCGCGTTGGCACTCTCACACAGGTTGTCGAAACACGCTCTCTTGCTGCTTTTAATGGCCTCCAGTCCCAGGGCCGCGGTGAAAGCTTCGCTGTCGAAGTGATTGGGCTTCCACCCGCGTACCTGACAGGGATCTCCCGCCCTCGGATGCTGCACACCATAGTTGATCTTAAAGCGGATTGCTAAGTGATCGCTATGGGTGTAGCCTTCGTCTACCCTCCATTCCATGCCTGGAGCCAGACTCGGGCTGGCAAATGTTACGTCAATCCAAGCATCCACCCGTTTCTACGGAATGTACTAGCGGAGCCATTATTAGCTAGCACAGTATCGAGTTTCGCAAGCGCCTCCATTAGCGCGTGACCCCTGTTATTTGTACAGCGGCTGCCCCACTCCACGGCCCAAGCGTTAAAGTCTCCCGCTATGACTACCGGTTTCCGGCCCACTAGGTCTGACGAGAGCCTGTCGATCATCTGGTTGAACTGTTCTATGGGCCACCTTGGTGGAACGTAGCAGCTGCTGTAGAACACACTATTGATTTTGGCAATCGCAACACCCTCGGCGGAGGAGTGTATTACCTCTTGAACCGGGAACCGTCCCGTTGTACAGATTGCCACCATTCCAGACCCGTCCGACACCCTGTACTGTACGTGTGCTGTACGGGTCTGATAAGAGGACGACATATGTCCTCGACTCCGAGACCGACTGCCACAGCAGCTGTTGGGCTGCTGCACAATGGTTAAGATTTAGCTGTGTGATGTTCAGGGCTTCTTCTTATTTACCTTACCGAAGGGACACGAAGGTCCGCCCATAGCATGTTTATGGGCTTGTTTCTTAGCGGTGCAGATAAGGCACTTGTGCGCCTTAGTGCAACCCCGCTCCTTATGCCATTCCTCACCGCAGCGACGACATAGTTTGCTCCTGTCTATACCCTTGCATTCGTAGGATTTGTGGCCGGACTCAAAGAACAGATAGCACCTATCCACTGAAGGTGGCTGGGGTATGCTAATTGGGCATACCGACCAGCCGATCTTCAGCTTACCTTTCTCGGTTACCTTTTTGGCATCCGCCTTCAGTAGCCTGAGGTAGGCTACTTGGGTGCCAGAGGCTCCATCTCTAAAACGCACAGAGGCCCGCTCGATTGTCACGTCGCATTGCTCCTTAACGGCTGCGACGACATCTTCTGCGGTCGTAAACTCGTCCAGATGCTTGCACTGGAGAGTCATTTCCGCCCCTAGCGGCCTGACCTGGGCGCCTTCACCAAGGACCTCTTGGGCCAAAGCCTTGTACACCGCACTGGATTGTGCGCCTCGCTTCAGCACCAGAAGCATTTCTCCCGTGTTGGTGTGCCTCACGCTACGCACATCTTGCCCAAGGGCCGAAAGGCTTTCGGCCGCCTTCATCGACTTTAGGACGTCGGCGTATTTGTCATTGTCGGTTTTTAACCACAAGACCTCACCTCTGTCCTTGGCCTTCTTCGCGGGCCGTGGTACCTCCGGTGTCGGTGCCGGCTGCTTCTTGGTGACCAGCGTCCAGGAGTTTACGCCCCCTGCTCCGGTCGCGCCGGGTTGCTGGTACCATATAAATGGCTTTTACTAGCTACATCAGGACATATTGCCAGGATCACGGGGATCTGTTCTGCACATCGCTTGTATCAAGAATTTACTTCAGAGCCCCATCCTCCAGGATTTTTTATGCTTGGGTCAAGAAAAATAAAAAAAAAAATCATTTTTATGGTCCCCTGAGGTCACTCCACATATAAATGGCCTTGAATAGCTACATCTGGTCTCGTTGGCAGGATCATAAGGATCTGTTCTGCACATCGCTTGTATTTAGAATTTACTTCAGAGTCCCATCCTCCAGGATTTTTTGTGCTCCGGTTATTAGAAATCGAAAAAAATTCATTTTGATTGACCCCTGAGGTCACTCCACATATAAATGGCCTTGACTAGCTACATCAAGACTCGTTGACAAGATCATAAGGATCTGTTCTGTATATTGGTTGTATCTAGAATTTACTTCAGAGTCCCATCCTCCAGGATTTTTTGTGTTTGGGTAAATAAAAAATCGAAAAACATAATTTTGATTGACCTCTGAGGTCACTCCACATATAAATGGCCTTGACTAGCTATATCAGGACTCGTTGGCAGGATCATAAGGATCTGTTCTGCATATTGATTGAATCTAGAATTTACTTCAGAGTCCCATCCTCCAGGATTTTTTGTGCTTGGGTCAAGAAAATCGAAAAAAAGTCATTTTGATGGCCCCCTGAGGTAACTCCACATATAAATGACTAGCTACATCAGGACACGTTGCCAGGATCATTAGGATCTGTTCTGAACGTTGCTTGTATCTAGAATTTACTCCAGAGCCCAGTCCTCCAGGATTTTATGCTTGGGTCGAATTAAATCGAGGTAAAATCACACCAATTCTGTTTAAGGCATAATTCATAATTCTGGATTCACATTTCTAATTTAAATCGAAACGACTTCTCCGTATCAGCATTTATACAAAAACCGGCTTGTTTCGAGTTACGCAATGTCAGAAATAGATACAATTTCGCCTATAGTTGGGTAGAAGTGATGTCCCTTGGTGGATAACTAATCGTACTAAAAATTTAGAACAATTTTGCTTGGAGGATGAAACTTGGTGGATAACAAAACCGATCTCAAACTTTGTAGGTCCGGTACGTTTTGAGATACAGAAGATTTTAGTTAAAACATTTACTTAGGTTATGTTTATTTATAGTTATAACTAATATCAACAGACACAGTGTGGTCCTAATGATAATTTTTTAATATATTTAAAAAATCAGGTTGTAATCTGCAACGTGGAATGTGAAGGTCAAACTCGGACGATACTCTGTTGAAAGTCCGCTGTAAACCAATTGTAGCACCATCAACTCCATAGTTAGTCCGGCGAAGAGGTAATCGGAGGAATATATTATTGCGAAGAGAACGAGGACGAACGTTCATATTTATCGCACTAAGAAGTTCGGGACAGTTGTTACAGTTTACTTCTCTACAAGAGGTGGCCATACCACCTTACTCACCGGTTAGGGTCGTTTTCTTATAGTCTCCAGAGGATATTCCACGTGGGCGAACTTTCAACCCTTCTTACACCAAGGTCACTGAGCGGAAGTCGAACTGAGCGAAAAAAAGCAAATGGACTCACTTAACAAAAAAATAGACTACACAGCTAAACTACTCTTTAAGACCAGACTTTTTTATTATATCTAATTTTGTATCACTTTTTGGTTGGGATGAGAAATAAATTTTAACATCAAAGTATCATTTTACTTGCGCTTTTTTTTTTATTTCGACGATATCACTCTTCTGGAACATCGCGTGGTGTTTTCGTTGCGGCCGTGGTGCTCGTTGGTCGACATGCAGCAATCCTGATGCGGGGCGATCATCGGCGAGCCTGCCGGGGAGGGTGCAGTTAGTGCTGGGCGATGACGATGACGATGAGGAGTCTTCTATAGCAGTAACTGAGCCGTTTTTTCACGAAAGCCGGCTTTACACAAAGCGACCCGGGGAGTGACACCGCGCGCACAATTACATAGAAATGTTTCACAAAGTCGAGCGTGTTTCTGAACTTGGTAATGATTGGCGGTACCAATGGCGCTTAACTTGCCAACATAGAACTGTACTTCACTCGCGTCGCACACCAGAACGTACCGATCAGCTATTTCACCTCAAAACTTTCTGCGAAGGTACAAAGGCAGTCACGTACAAAGTGTGACTTCGAGCTTTTTTTGTAGCTACTCCACCGGGCCAAATTAATTATTAGAAGCCGGATCTAGCTACTCCGGACCTTTTTATCATCTCCTTGTACAGTTTCCAACGTTTCTTTCCGTGCCCCGCATCATACCAACCGCCCCGCATGATGACGATGACAGTATGATGGTGACGGCTGTAACCCGTCAGGGTAACAATTTAGCACTGGGTGGAAATATACCCTTTTTTTGCGTATACACTCCATAGAGTGTATTGTTTACGTAAAATTTTGCTCACCGCTGTTCGCTACCGTTCACATTTAGTTGTAAATTTTTGTTCATTTTCGCGTTTGTGAACGGTTTTATTCGTACAGATAGGTTAGATAATTTTTGTTTTATGTTTGTAAATTAGTAACATAGGGCTTAGGTAGGCAACCGCTCTCCTCTTGCGAAAATTCGTGTGCACTGGTTATGCTGCTCATCGTTGACAGCTGTGCGACAAGGGGGTGGGCAGTTTGTTATGGTTGAGTGCGGAAGGCGGCCAGCGAGTTTAGTTAGAAAGTGACGGACCACGGCAATAAAAAGCCGTGTTTATTTATTTCGGGACAGTTTCCCGCCACCGTATCCAACGTTCAGTGCGCGTGTGGGACGGTCGATTTCCGTCGAGAGTGCCGGCCCGTGGTCCGAGTGCTCGTTTGTATAGTGGTGCTGGATCGCCGTCGGGGGAAGCTAATCACCAAGGAGCTTTCGCTTCCCCGGCTAACCGTTACGGATCCGACGCACCCACCCCTCTCGCTGCAGAGGATAAGTCGAACGAGCCTTGCTCTCTTCTGCAGCTAACAGTCAAGGAGAGGGAAGCAGGTAGGAAGACGACTCCGCCTGGGAAGAATACTGCGGTGTCTTCCGGGATTCCTTGCGGGGAGCAAGGGAATCCGGTGATTCATCACCAACGTCGCTAGGGAGGTTCCAACAAAAGAGCTAAGCTCACCTCCCTAGCTAATTGTTAAGGACCGCTGCCGGAGCAGCCAACGTAAATAGGGAGAACTCGGCCGTTGCTGTCCGGCCGGTCGGAGGAAACCGCTTGCCTATCCGCCCGCAGCAGCAGTGTGCAGTGAAGGGAGAGTAGATGAAAATAAAACACGGTAATATTTAATTTATTTGTTTATCCTTTTTGTTTGTTGTGTTACGAATATCCGAAATTCTGTAGAGGCACCTAGGGCGCCCTGAAAAGAAGGGTCCGCCGGGCAAACCCCTACTCACATTTGGCGCACAGCGCAAAACACACTGAAAAAAATATTTTCCTATTTTGGAAAAAAAAAATTCTTCCGGAGTGTGGGGTGCTTCTACTAAATCAAGGATTTTCGTAGAACAGTGGTGAGGTTTCTTCCGCAATATTTTTCCGCGGTCGTAATATTTATTTATTTACATTTTTTGGTATATTTATTTGATTTTTTCTATTTTCCTTTTTGTCCGGATTTGTGGATTGAGTTTGTGTATGGTCTGCCAGACGAGTTGTTTGAAAGTTATCGTCATTCATTTGGCCGTGGTGGCTAATTGCCTTGAATTCTCAATTCGATTTGATACATTTTTGGTACAATTTGATTTCCTAAAATTTTAAGGGAATCGTTAGTGGGCGAAAAATCGGAAATAATACCGTGTCAGTACTTACATGTTTTGTGTCTAGTTGATTTCTTCCAATATAGCGCGAGTTATGATGGCGTTGGAGAAATTCAACCAAGCGTGTGTGTTCATGCGCGTCGATCATTTGCATTTCGATGAACTGGATTTTGAGTTGCTATCTCGAAGCATTTTTATCTCTCTTGATTCGGATCTTTCGGGTGTCCAGCGGCAGCGGCGTCTTCGGGGAATTTTGTCGCATGAGCGGTCGTCTCGGAGGGAATTAGTTCGTAATTTTCGGGGTGACGTGGGTGAAGAAAAGGAAATCTGCCTTGGTAAACTACTAACAATCAAGGAAGATCTCCAGTACAGGTGCCCAAACAAGGAGATTTACCGAACACGGTTCCTGGAGGAAGTTCTAGCAGTTTATGCCAGTCATTTTAATGACGAACAGGCAGCACTTCCTCCCGACAACCAAGAAGGGGAGGATGGAGAAATTTTGGGAGATTTGCTAAGTACAGACGTACCTGCAATTCCACAGGGATCCAATCCTTCCGATAACGAAGGATCTCTTTCCAAACAGCTCGTAGGAGACAACCTGTTGCGTGTCTTGTGCGAGATGAGGGACGAGATTCGACAATTGCGACAGCAATCCGACGATAATAAATCCCTAGCGTCTCAGGGGTCTGATGCTTTTTCAAAAGCTACCGAAACGCTAATGGGCGGGATTGCTTCACTGACAACAATTTCGTCAGTTTTGAGAAAGACGGTTCAAGAAGTTGTCTCACTTCGTGAGTCCATGAATGAACTTCGGGCACTAGTACATCAGAAGGAAAGTGCTTCCGAGAAGGATCTGCAGACCGATCTGGAAGATTTGCGTTTTATGGACGTATCCGATTCACTTGATGCACCAGATATTCCTCGCCCAACACTGGCGTCCAGTCCCGATCAATTTGTGTTAAAGGGAGGATTCTCGGGTCAACAAATCTATGTCCATCACTTCCAATCGAGAAACCGAAACAAAATACCGGATTCACAGCCCCGTACCAAACTCAGAACCAGCCTTACGTTCCTGAATGGACCGAACAGCGGGCGGGATCATCCTATCGGAACTTTTCATCCAACGCGGGAAACGGATCGATGGCAGGAGTTACTCGCGAAACCCGCAACGCGTCGCTGATTGGAAAATTTGGAAGTATGCTGGAACTGATGAAGGAACTGGACTAAATGAATTCTTGGACACCGTAGCGAGTTACGCTGCGTGTGAACAAATGTGCGAAGACGAACTTTTCAATTCTGCGATGCTTTTGTTCACTGGCGATGCTTTGACCTGGTATCAGGCTATGCGTGCGCAAAACCGGTTGTTTAACTGGAACCATCTTGTTTGCGAGCTCAAGATAAATTTTGTACATCCTGAACTTGATGCTACGCTCAAGATGAAGGCTCTCCAGAGCCGGCAGATGCGTAACGAATCTTTCCAGGAATATTTCCTGGAAATGGAGAAAATATTTCGTGCTATGACGGTTCCAATGGCACCGAGCAAAAAACTCGACGTGCTCAAGCGGAACCTGAAAGCGGACTATAAACAAATGCTTATCCTCAGGCCAGTGAACACGCTCTCAGAATTGATGAGTCTTGGTAAATCGATCGACGCCTCCAAGACGCCGATTTATCAGAAAGTTTTCGGTTCTTCTCGGGAAGTTGCTGCTTACCACAAAACAAACAAAAACAAAATAATCAAAACCAAAAGGGAGGTGGACAGAATAACGACAACGCAAAATCCAAAACGTTTTGGAACAAGAATGCCAAACCGGCAGGTCTTGATTCAAGCAAGCCTCCTGACAACCAGAAAAAGAAACAGCAAGGGAATCAGGTCGGCAAGAATCTCGAAGAAAACAATCAAAAACCAATCGAACCACCGCAGAAACCTATGATGGCCTAGAATATTTGGTGGAAAAGCATCGTTCTCCAGTGCTCGGCGTCTGCTACAA
This sequence comes from Topomyia yanbarensis, assembly GCF_030247195.1. Taxonomy (NCBI): domain Eukaryota; kingdom Metazoa; phylum Arthropoda; class Insecta; order Diptera; family Culicidae; genus Topomyia; species Topomyia yanbarensis. The sequence continues at coordinate 40,895 of NW_026683338.1, read as the reverse complement.
TTGTGGAGACAAAGGACACAAATATGAGAAATGCCGGAAACCAAGGCGGGTCTTCTGCATAGTGTGCAGATTTAAAGGTTTTGATGTTTCTCGTTGCCCTTACTGCCTAAAAAACGGGATCAGGACCAACTGAAGTCGCAGTTGGAAGTAGAGCAGCACTCCAAACAGCAACTCATTATTAATCCCCAGATTTACGACAGTTTTCGACCGGCTCGTGATATGGACTATGATAATTCGTTGTCTGTCGAAACCATTGTCCTTGACGACCCGTTCGACAACCGTCCATTTGCAATTGTCGCAGTGTACGGCAAATCCTTCAAAGCCTTGCTCGACAGTGGTAGTAACGCCACGACTATGACTAAAAAGCTATACCGAAAGTTTTCGAAAAGTCCCTTGAAAAGTTTGGAACGACCATTCGAACTACGTTCTGCCAATGGTCAATCCTTACCTTGGACAAGCGTATCTCCCGTATACTTTTCAAAATTTGACAAACGTCCTATGCACTCTTGTAGTAGAGTATCTGACCGTCAACTCAATTCTAGGTATGGACTTTTGGCGCGCCTTTAGGAGTTCTCCTGAGATACAAAACTGTGCTCTGTTGAACTCAGGTCAGGAATCAGAAGACGATGAAGAAGATGAAGTACTGCGTGAGTCGATACTCACTTCGGAACAGTTAGTGCGCGTAGAAGAAGTAAAGAAGTGTTTCCAGGCAGTAGAGCCCGGAAAGCTAAGCCCAACCTCATTCACAAAGCACAGGATTGTCATCAAAGATGAATTCCAAGGTGCGGCACCCGTTTGCTGATATCCTTATCACATGAGCCCAAAGAAACTGTCTAAGATCTGGGAAGAAGATGACCGATGGCGGTCTATGGGAATTATCGAGGAGTCTGATTCGGATTTGTCGCTTAATATTGTGGCGATCACGAAACCAGACGACTCAATTCGCCTTTGTCTAGATACTAGGCCGCTCAATGAGCGTACTGTACGAGATGCATACCCTCTGCCCCACCCTGGGCGAATATTGGGCGGCTTACCCAAGGCGAAGTACCTGTCTACTATAGACGAAGCAGGCCTTTCTCCAGGTACCCCTGGCCAAGGATAGTCGCAAATATACCGCTTTCAGTGTTCCCGGCAGGGGTATGTTCCAATTTACTCGTCTACCATTTGGTCTCGTCAACAGCCCCGCTACTCTGGCGCGACTGATGGACCAGGTTCTAGGACGCGGTAAATGGGAACATTACGTTTTCGTCTACCTAGATGACATCATCGTCGTAAGCGAAACGTTCGAGCATCACATACAGTTGCTCAAAGCAGTGGCCGATTGTCTAGTAAGAGCCAACCTAACCATCAATTTGGAAAAATCCCGTTTTGGAGTCCCCGAACTTAAGTTTCTTGGTCATTTGTTGAATCGGGACGGACTCAAGGTCAATCCTGACAAAATTCAACCGATTCTCGACTACGAGAGACCGGTTACCGTGACGAAACTTCGTCGTTTTCTCGGTATGTGCGGTTATTACCGCCGTTTCATTGATCGGTTCAGTGAAGTCACTGCTCCCTTGACCGATCTGCTCAAAACGAAAACCAAGAATTTAGTTTGGAACTCCGAGGCAGAACTCGCGTTCCTTAAGATTAAGGAACTTCTAGTCACTCCTCCAGTTTTAGTCCCACCAGACTTCTCCAAAGAGTTCATCCTTCAGACAGACGCTAGTGACGTATCAGTCGCTGCTGTTCTGGTGCAGGAGTATCCCGAGGGCGAGAAAGTATTTGCTTACTTTTCGCATAAACTGACCACTCCCCAAAGGAACTATCATGCAACTGAGTAGGAAGGTCTGGCGGTGATAATGGCGGTTGAACACTTCCGAGGTTACTTGGAAGGTTATCATTTTCGACTGGTCACTGATTCGTCAGCGATTACATGGATACTGAAGACTAAATGGAAAACCAGTTCACGTTTGAGTCGTTGGAGTTTAGAATTACAACTCTACGACACGTCTATTGAGCACCGGAAAGGCAAGGACAATGTCGTTCATGATGCGTTATCCCGGGCCGTAGCAGCCATTTCAGCTTTGTCCACCTCAGACTGGTACTGTTCCATGAAGTCCAAAGTTATCCAAAATCCTGACGGTTATGCAGGCTTCAAAGTAGAAAATGATCAACTTTTCAAGTCAGTAAACTCGAAAGTTGTTCCGTGTGACTCGCGGTTCAGTTGGAAAGTCGTCCCTGCACCCGAGTTCCGTCAAGATTTGATCCAACGTACCCACGAAAATTTGCTTCACCTGGGATACGATAAAACGATCCACGAAGTGCAGTTGCGATATTACTGGCCTCGTATGGGATCGGAAGTACGAAAGTTTGTTCGAGAATGCGGGACGTGCAAGGAAATCAAAGCTCTTTTCGTCCCAGTCCAGCCCGAAATGGGTCAGTCGCGTGCGACTAATGCACCATGGCGAATGGTTTCTGTGGACTATATTGGTCCTCTTCCAAAAAGCAAACGTGGCAATCAACACTTGCTTGTCGTCCTCGACGTCTTCAGCAAGTACGTCATGTTAACCCCAGTTCGCAAAATCGCTAGTACGTCACTCTGTACGACACTGCGCGAACAGTGGTTCAATCGCCATGGCAGCTCTGAAAATCTGCTAAGCGACAATGCCTCCACTTTCACCCCGAAGGAGTTCAGTCAATTCTTAAAAGAAACCAACGTCAAACATTGGCTGAACTCCCGCTATCATTCGCAGGCTAACCCAGTGGAGCGAACAAATCGCTCGATAAACACCGCAATCCGGGCATATGCTCGAACTGAGCAGCGCAACTGGGATGTCCACATCACCGATGTGGAGCGCATCCTAAATACTACCGTTCATTCCTCCACTGCACAGTGGTCCAGATCGCTAATTTTGGAGGAATTTTTACTTTCTGACAAACCTGTATAATTTAGCCGTATCATGTCTTAGGATGAATTTGTGTACTTTAGAAGATGCTTCTTTTTATTGGAATAGTTATTAGGGTGGTTCTAATTTATCTAAAATACGAAAATAAACTTTTCACTGATGAAAGATAGAGCTCCACAGTCTTCCACAAAGTTGTAAAGTAACTTATTTTGAATAAATTTGTTGAACATATTAAAGCTCTATCTCTTTTAGTTTTTGTTATACAAGAAATTTAAAAAAAAAGATTAGGGTGTTCCTGAAAAAAACGTTTTTTTAGTATAACTTTCGTATCTTTTACTTTTTGTTAACACAACCTTTGAACAGCTTATTGAAAACTTCAAGCCGAGTATTTTTCTCCAAGACACCGAAGGTCTAACTTTTTTCTTTAAAAAGTTATGGACACTTTTCGTTAAAAAAATAGCCTATTTCAAGGCTCAATATCGCTGATGCGGGCACCTAAAATTGAATTCTGTTTCCACCACATGAAAGACCATACTTATTAGTATATTTGAGCAAAAATTGGCGAATACGATATTTTTTTAAAATTTGCAATTTAGATTTAAAGTTTGTAGTTTTGCAGGTTCAACGCATTAAAGCATTTACACACATATCGTTGTATTATGAAAAAAGCCACTTTCAAATATCATTCTCTCATCGCAGCAAGCTTTGCATAAGTGAAACGACTGTCAAAAAAGGTTTCTGATTTTATTCGTTTTAAATAAAACTAGTAAATATGGATATTAGTCGAAGAGAGTTGGCGAATTTGCTTATTACTGGTAAAAAGACAGATGAACTGCTTAAGTTCATTACAAGTAGTAATCCAAATGTAAAATTGAGACTTGTTAGTGCTCGGAAGAAAATAAAAATCTTCATGTTGGAATTTAGAAGGTTGTGGATTCGGAGTAAGCGCACGCAAATTCGGTTTGAGCTGGAAAATTTTGTGTGGCTTGAAGGAAAGCTAAGATTCGAAGTCGAAGGTAAAGGTAAAGGCCGAAAGAGGAAACCATTTTCCGAAATATGTCGCAGAGCCAAAATAAAAAGATTAGCAAAGTTGCGCGATAAGTATTCCATGGAAGAACTTGGTTTAGCGTCAGCCGTCAACGCTAATTCTACTGGTTTCCGTTTAGTTGGCAGACAAATCGAACGATTGTCGAAAAGTCCCGTCAGATCTACCGTAGAGAATTTAGGATCTATGGCTGTCCCGATTGCAGAAGCGTTTACTGCGGAGGAGGCACTTAGATTTATTTGTGAAAATGATTTTTCTAAGGCGCAGTACCAAAACATACGCAGCTCAGTTATGCAGAAGGGTTTGGACATTTATCCCGCGTATAATAAAATAGTAGAAGAAAAGAAACTATGCTATCCGATCGGTATGTACTATTCTCAAAGATTCGTCCCTGAATCAACATTTTTTTTCAGGAATTTCTGTTCAGCCTTCTTGTGCGTATGTTCCCCTTCAAGCTCTTGTTAACCATACCGTGGAACGACTCATCTCGTTTCTGAATATTGGAGTTCTACCACTGCATCCTGAGGATAATACGTTTGTTATCTTTAAGTGGGGCTGCGATGGAAGCAGCAACCATTCCCGGTAGGCAACATTATTTTTCTTCTAAACTTTGACTGACAGTCTCTTTTCCACTTGAACATAGATACAAGCAAATGTGCGTTGACGAAGATGAAAATGGAGAACTATTCGAGTATAACGATTCGCATATATTTGCTTTATTTATAGTACCTTTACGTGTAGTTAGTCGCCGGAAAGATGAGTCAAGAGATTGCATTCTTTGGAATAATGATTTTCCATCTTCAGTATCCCTGTGCCGACCAGTAAAATTAATTTTCAAGAAGGAAAATCCTGAACTAACAAAGGATGAAGTTGCCGCGATGAACAAGCAAATCGATGAATTAGTCCCGACTATAGTAAATGTTAATATGCGCAAGATTCCGATTAGTTCAAGCTTCATATTTTCCATGGTTGATACGAAGGTAGTGAATGACGTAACAGGCACACCGTCTCAAGCGTGTTATATATGCAAACGCTCCGGAAAGCGATTGAATGATCCTTTACTGGAAGCCAGCGATCCACCGGATAGTTTATATGTTTTTTCACCTTTACATGCATTAATACGAGCAATGGAGTTACTATTGAATATTGCTTACCGTTTAGCTCTAGCAAAACCGCGTTGGCGCGTAGGCAAAAATACCACCGAGCTTAAGGAACGACAAATAAAAATTCGACAAGCGTTACGTGACCGTTTAGGTCTTCGTATTAGCGAACCTTTGCCAGGTGGCGGAAATTCTAACGATGGTAACACAGCTCGAAAATTTTTCAGAAACCGAGATGTCGTTGCAGAAGAAACCGGGTTGGACGAAATGTTGCTAGAACGTATGTATGTGCTATTAACAATCATCAACAGCAAATTGGGAATTAACGCGGATGCTTACCGGAGTTACGCCGAAGATACACGATTGCTTTATGTACGCCTGTATGGTTGGTATGCTCTCTCACCAACCGTGCATAAACTCCTGGTCCATGGAGGAAGCATTATTCAACATAACATGCTGCCAGTAGGTATGTGCAGTGAAGAAGTTCAAGAAACCAGGAATAAAAGTATTCGCAGATTCCGAGAATTCCACGCACGCAAATTCGATCGACTCGTCAATCTTGATGACGTTTTCAAGAGACTTCTTGTTTCATCAGATCCTATAATTTCTCTTAAATGTAAACGTCGAATTCAACGAGCACCGCTGGATATACCTGAAAATGCAATGCATCTACTTTTGAATTAATTGGCATTGAATAAATTCTCCTTATATAAATCATAAATTATTGTCATAGCCAAATTATTTTTAATGAACACATTCTGTATTGTTGATATGTAAGCAAAACAGAAAAGGAAATACAAAGGCTTTAGGCAATTTCTTTTATGTCGCTATGCGATAAAATTTAAAACTTTGGTTAGTAAATTTAAAATTACATGCTTAAAAAAAATAATATTTTCCAATTTTTGCTCAAATATACTTAAAAGTATGTTCTTTTCTATGGTTCAATCCGAACTTACTTTTATTTGCCCCAATCAGAGATAATGACATTTGAAAAAGGGCTATTTATGAGCGAAAAGTTTCCATAACTTTTGAAAGTATAAAGTTAGACTTTCAGAGTTATGAAAAAACGTGGATTGAAGTTTTCTAAAAGCTGTTCAAAGGTTGTTTTAACAAAATATAAAATTTCTTTCGAACATTAACAAGTCTCAATTTTACATTTGGATTACTACTTGTAATGAACTTAAGCAGTTCATCTGTCTTTTTACCAGCAATAAGCAAATTCGCCAACTCGCTTCGACTAATATCCATATTTACTAGTTTTATTTAAAACGAATAAAATCAGAAACCTTATTTGACAGTCGCTTCACTTATGCAAAGCTTGCTGCGATGAGAGAATGATATTTGAAAGTGGCTTTTTTCATAATACAACGATATGTGTGTAAATGCTTTAATGCGTTGAACCTGCAAAACTACAAACTTTAAATCTAAATTGCAAATTTTAAAAAAATATCGTATTCGCCAATTTTTGCTCAAATATACTAATAAGTATGGTCTTTCATGTGGCGGAAACAGAATTCAATTTTAGGTGCCCGCATCAGCGATATTGAGCCTTGAAATAGGCTATTTTTTTAACGAAAAGTGTCCATAACTTTTTAAAGAAAAAAGTTAGACCTTCGGTGTCTTGGAGAAAAATACTCGGCTTGAAGTTTTCAATAAGCTGTTCAAAGGTTGTGTTAACAAAAAGTAAAAGATACGAAAGTTATACTAAAAAAACGTTTTTTTCAGGAACACCCTAATCTTTTTTTTTAAATTTCTTGTATAACAAAAACTAAAAGAGATAGAGCTTTAATATGTTCAACAAATTTATTCAAAATAAGTTACTTTACAACTTTGTGGAAGACTGTGGAGCTCTATCTTTCATCAGTAAAAAGTTTATTTTCGTATTTTAGATAAATTAGAACCACCCTAATAACTATTCCAATAAAAAGAAGCATCTTTTAAAGTACACAAATTCATCCTAAGACATGATACGGCTAAATTATACAGGTTTGTCAGAAAGTAAAAATTCCTAAATTAGCGATCTGGACCACTGTGCACTGGGTTTAGTCCTCATTTCATTATACACGGGTGTGAAATGGCATTTGCCGATGACTTCAGCAAGATTTCCGGTGAGGGTGACCTAGAAACAAGACACCAACAATTAGACAAAATCAAGGAGATTGTGGTCAAAAATTTAGCAAAGGCAAGCGAGGGCATTCGACATCAATACAACTTGCGCCACCGGAAATTCGCCAAACCTTTTGAAAAGGGACAAATGGTGTACCGTCGAAACATGAAGTTGTCGAATGCACTCGAGTTGTACAATGCTAAACTTGGACCACAATACTTACCGGCAAAAATTATTACCAAAAGGGGTGTAACCTCCTACGAGCTGGAGGATTTAGCAGGTAAGAGTCTTGGAGTTTGGCCAGCAAATCTCCTTAAACCAGCGTAAAAACTTTTCCGTGCCGTCTGTGGACTGATGGTATGCTTTTCTATGGATTACTCACTTGGGAGTTTTCCAAAAGCAGCCGTCAGTTCCCGACGGTAACAACACGGACTTTGGTCCGAATAAAAAAAACATTTCTCTGTCTTCTCTATTTTTATTGGGGAAGACCAACTCTGCCGCGGGAAGCTTCTTCATTAGCTTCATGCATTTTTCAGAGCCACACTCGCGCAGTGTGGTAAACAAACATACGCATAACATATATGCTCTAGCACCGGTGACGGTTACGGTGGGGTGGAATTCTCCACTTAAAACAAAAACAAGTGCACTACATCGTACCGTCATTCGGTCAACAGTTGCATTAACCAAACACTATCTACAGTGTTCGGCAAACAAAATTATAACATTCTTTTGCGCCCACTCGCGCAGTGAGGTAACCAAATATTCACACAAAATGTATGCCCCGGGGCCTGCCACTGCAACGGCGGGGTAAGATTCACCGACTTTAAAACATAAATTCTACACCGTGCAGTTCTTAAAGGCCCCGGCCGTATCAAATACATCACTTTCCGCCGTTTTCGGCAAACCAAATTATTCTAAAACCCCTTTCCATGGAGAACACTGGCACCCACTGGTGCACAAAATTTCATAAATTCTCCTTGTTTGGAGCACAATCTCACAAAAAACAACTTTCCCCTCTTCGTAGGGGACACCTCGATCGCGTGAGTGATCTCACTACTCCGAGAAGCCGACCGTAAACGAAATAAAAACCGCGAATATAAACAATTTGCGAACGCCGATTTCGCAAACTGTTTTGTTTTTATTTACAATTTGACGATTCATTCATCATATCGAATGGATCATCATTGTTGACATTTTCCCCGATGTTCGCACCAATGCTCTGCATCATGCAGGTGTAGCCCGATTTGGATCAGAGTGGTGTGAGTGGAAGAGCGAATGGGATAAAACGATACCGTGTCTTCGATTTCGGGTCGATAGATACAATTTTATTTCGCATAATTTTGGGTTTGTGGTTAAACCTGGGATGGTTCGTTTGATTCCAGCGGGAATCATTTTGATATTTTTAAATTATGCGAAAGACATTCTTTGGTCCCTCTCAAACGTTTCTTTTCCAATGTACGAAGCGTTTTGAGGTGAAAAGGGATGAATATACAAATTTTAAAAAAATATCGTATTCGCCAATTTTTGCTCAAATATACTAATAAGTATGGTCTTTCATGTGGCGGAAACAGAATTCAATTTTAGGTGCCCGCATCAGCGATATTGAGCCTTGAAATAGGCTATTTTTTTAACGAAAAGTGTCCATAACTTTTTAAAGAAAAAAGTTAGACCTTCGGTGTCTTGGAGAAAAATACTCGGCTTGAAGTTTTCAATAAGCTGTTCAAAGGTTGTGTTAACAAAAAGTAAAAGATACGAAAGTTATACTAAAAAAACGTTTTTTTCAGGAACACCCTAATCTTTTTTTTTAAATTTCTTGTATAACAAAAACTAAAAGAGATAGAGCTTTAATATGTTCAACAAATTTATTCAAAATAAGTTACTTTACAACTTTGTGGAAGACTGTGGAGCTCTATCTTTCATCAGTAAAAAGTTTATTTTCGTATTTTAGATAAATTAGAACCACCCTAATAACTATTCCAATAAAAAGAAGCATCTTTTAAAGTACACAAATTCATCCTAAGACATGATACGGCTAAATTATACAGGTTTGTCAGAAAGTAAAAATTCCTCCTAAATTAGCGATCTGGACCACTGTGCACTGGGTTTAGTCCTCATTTCATTATACACGGGTGTGAAATGGCATTTGCCGATGACTTCAGCAAGATTTCCGGTGAGGGTGACCTAGAAACAAGACACCAACAATTAGACAAAATCAAGGAGATTGTGGTCAAAAATTTAGCAAAGGCAAGCGAGGGCATTCGACATCAATACAACTTGCGCCACCGGAAATTCGCCAAACCTTTTGAAAAGGGACAAATGGTGTACCGTCGAAACATGAAGTTGTCGAATGCACTCGAGTTGTACAATGCTAAACTTGGACCACAATACTTACCGGCAAAAATTATTACCAAAAGGGGTGTAACCTCCTACGAGCTGGAGGATTTAGCAGGTAAGAGTCTTGGAGTTTGGCCAGCAAATCTCCTTAAACCAGCGTAAAAACTTTTCCGTGCCGTCTGTGGACTGATGGTATGCTTTTCTATGGATTACTCACTTGGGAGTTTTCCAAAAGCAGCCGTCAGTTCCCGACGGTAACAACACGGACTTTGGTCCGAATAAAAAAAACATTTCTCCGTCTTCTCTATTTTTATTGGGGAAGACCAACTCTGCCGCGGGAAGCTTCTTCATTAGCTTCATGCATTTTTCAGAGCCACACTCGCGCAGTGTGGTAAACAAACATACGCATAACATATATGCTCTAGCACCGGTGACGGTTACGGTGGGGTGGAATTCTCCACTTAAAACAAAAACAAGTGCACTACATCGTACCGTCATTCGGTCAACAGTTGCATTAACCAAACACTATCTACAGTGTTCGGCAAACAAAATTATAACATTTTTTTGCCTGCCACTGCAACGGCGGGGTAAGATTCACCGACTTTAAAACATAAATTCTACACCGTGCAGTTCTTAAAGGCCCCGGCCGTATCAAATACATCACTTTCCGCCGTTTTCGGCAAACCAAATTATTCTAAAACCCCTTTCCATGGAGAACACTGGCACCCACTGGTGCACAAAATTTCATAAATTCTCCTTGTTTGGAGCACAATCTCACAAAAAACAACTTTCCCCTCTTCGTAGGGGACACCTCGATCGCGTGAGTGATCTCACTACTCCGAGAAGCCGACCGTAAACGAAATAAAAACCGCGAATATAAACAATTTGCGAACGCCGATTTCGCAAACTGTTTTGTTTTTATTTACAATTTGACGATTCATTCATCATATCGAATGGATCATCATTGTTGACATTTTCCCCGATGTTCGCACCAATGCTCTGCATCATGCAGGTGTAGCCCGATTTGGATCAGAGTGGTGTGAGTGGAAGAGCGAATGGGATAAAACGATACCGTGTCTTCGATTTCGGGTCGATAGATACAATTTTATTTCGCATAATTTTGGGTTTGTGGTTAAACCTGGGATGGTTCGTTTGATTCCAGCGGGAATCATTTTGATATTTTTAAATTATGCGAAAGACATTCTTTGGTCCCTCTCAAACGTTTCTTTTCCAATGTACGAAGCGTTTTGAGGTGAAAAGGGATGAATATACAAACTTTTTGTCCGCAATGTTTGTGAGTGGGAGAAATGATGACGTGTTAAGCGGTATTGTTTGAGTGAATGTATGAGTGTAGAATCGAACAGAGTGAATGAACGTTCGTGTGAATGATAAGATAAAATTGTTTTGGGGTTAATTCGAAGTGCTTATCGGAATGTGAATGATCGAGCTGGCCAGTGATTGAGGATGAATGAATGGGATGGTATGAATGTATTTGGATTGAATCCCGAACACAAGTGTGTAGTACTGGTATCGTAAGGACACGTAAGACATTTCTGGACAGTCGACGATAAAACAAACAAAATAATGCCGACAACCGTTCCCCTGCAAGTTGGAACATTGAAAATTGTCGATGTCACTTGCAGAATTTTAGGAATATCGAGTTGTTACAAATCTTGTTTTCAGATTGGATTTAGGGTTCAACCCATAGCCGAGTAATGACGATGACTGATAGCCTCTAGCTTCGCGTATGCTGTCAGTATTATCAGACCAAACACAGGCAACCTTTTCACCAATGAGGACATCCGGTCGATTAATTTTTTTTTGATGAATTTTGATAAATTGCGGAAGAAATAATTAGGTGTAGTTAGTTTTTCTTTGTTTATTTATTTATTTATTCATTTCGTTCATTATTATTGTATCGGTGTTAGGTGTTAGCTTAGAAAAAAATTGTTGCCATTTTTTTCATCCGGTGTAGGCGAGATTGTAACCCGTCAGGGTAACAATTTAGCACTAGGTGGAAATATACCCTTTTTTGCGTATACACTCCGTAGAGTGTATTGTTTACGTAAAATTATGCTCACCGCTGTTCGCTACCGTTCACATTTAGTTGTAAATTTTTGTTCATTTTCGCGTTTGTGAACGGTTTTATTCGTACAGATAGGTTAGATAATTTTTGTTTTATGTTTGCGAATTAGTAACATAGGGCAAAGGTAGGCAACCGCTCTCCTCTTGCGAAAATTCGTGTGCACTGGTTATGCTGCTCATCGTTGACAGCTGTGCGACAAGGGGGTGGAGAGTTTGTTATGGTTGAGTGCGGAAGGCGGCCATCGAGTTTAGTTAGAAAGTGACGGACCACGGCAACGAAAAGACGTCCAGAAAATTGTTGATTTATTTCGGGACAGCTTTCCGCCACAGTAACCAACGTTCAGTGCGCGTGTGCAACGTTCGATTTCCGTCGAAAGTGCCGGCCCGTGGTCCGAGTGCTCGTTTGTATAGTGGTGCTGGATCGCCGTCGGGGGAAGCTAATCACCAAGGAGCTTTCACTTCCCCGGCTAACCGTTAAGGATCCGACGCACCCACCCCTCTCGCTGCAGAGGATAAGTCGAACGAGCCTTGCTCTCTTCTGCAGCTAACAGTCAAGGAGAGGGAAGCAGGTAGGACGACGACTCCGTCTGGGAAGAACACTGCGGTGTCTTCCGGGATTCCTTGCGGGGAGCAAGGGAATCCGGTGATTCATCACCAACGTCGCTAGGGAGGATCTAACAAAAGAGCTAAGCTCACCTCCCTAGCTAATTGTTAAGGACCGCTGCCGGAGCAGCCAACGTAAATAGGGAGAACTCGGCCGTTGCTGTCCGGCCGGTCGGAGGAAACCGCCTGCCTATCCGCCCGCAGCAGCAGTGTGCAGTGAAGGGAGAGTAGATGAAAATAAAACACGGTAAAATTTAATTTATTTGTTTTTCAATTTTGTTTGTTGAGTTACGAAAATCCGAAATTCTGTAGAGGCACCTAGGTCGCCCTGAAAAGAAGGGTCCGCCGGGCAAACAAAAACCCGAGTAGTGGGCAAACCCCTACTTACACGGCAGACGTTATGATGATGATGACAGCAGACGTTTACATTTATCGTTTAGGGTTGGTGTAATTATATAATTGTAGAATTCAAATTTTCATAGCAAATGATAATTATTTTAATTCATGTAGCTTGTTTCCTAGTTTTACATATTTTAATTGATCAATGATTACAGAAAATTTTACATAATAATAGTATAGTATAATATAACATAAATCAAGATTGTATGTACAAAATGAATAATTCAATAAATAAATTAATAAATAAATAAATAAATTAATTAATTAATTAATTAATAAATAAATAAATAAATGAATAAATAAATATTTAATTAAATCAATAATTCAATAACGAAATCTAGCTTTGACACAAACCAGGGCTATTAAGCAAAACTTAAACAACTTAGACATTTATAAACAATATTTTTACCGGTGTATACAAAGAACAGGCCTCGTCAAACACGTAACGGCGACTGTGCGCTGTTATTTATGTACACGCAAAACAAAAATTACAATAAATATGGTAATGTAATTTTAGCTGACTCAGTGACCAAAGGTAGAATTGTGATCGTCCTAGTAAACGGTCACAATTTTCCCGGAGCTGGGTAAAGAAAAAACAAAGTGCTTTTTTTTCGCGTTAATCTGTGGTTATCACGTGCAATGTAGCTCTCTGCCTGTCCTCGTTCAGTACTATTATAGTGCAATGATTTATCCATAGGCCAGAGGAGCTCTTTTCCACTATAATACGTGAATTTGTAGAGGTGAGATTGGTCACCGTAATAAGATCATGTGTATGTCAATATCAGGTACGGCATTTTCCATCCACCAGCTTTTCAAGTTGACAACGAGAGTTTTGCTGTCGAGATTGCTTATTGTGCAACAGAATAAGAATCGCCATATTGCTAATGTTGAGCAGAAATACTGACCGGAACATATATAGTCAAATCACTTCATGTTTGACACCGAAACACTATAACTAATAGAAACAGATTTAACTATAGCATAGCGATTTAACTATATTTTTCACTCATTTCTGCTTCAAGCTTGCTTTAGCTTGGACAAAACGTATCTTTTCACTATATCATTCATTACATTTATCCTAATTTCTCATTCATGCACCCTCGACACATACAAAACCATTCACTCTCTCAATCACTCCTGAATTTACTATTCTAAATGGATTATGCCAGTGTTACAAAATTTCAAAATCAATAACCTATTTCTGATTGCATTTCCCGAAACCGACATTCAGATTCAACGCCTCTCTCATTCATTCACTTTCCAATTGACTGAAATTTCATACAGAATCGAATGCTTGAGTGCAGAGGAAATATAAATTCATTCACCAACCAAAGCATTCATTTATTATTATGTTGACAGTTTGAAGGTAGAAGTTAGCATCTTCTACATTTTCGAGCATAAGTGAACTGCGTAATCTATATCTGGTGCACTTTTGATCGATAATCCCTTTCAGAGCCAGTATAGAAATAAAATTCACTTTGCTTCTGAAACCGAACATGTCCGTACCTGAAAGCGATACATCGGGAGAACGAATGATGATGGAAACGAACCAAAAATTTCATTCATCGCAGCGGGCATGAATTGAATTTCGTTTTCTTTCAAGTTCATGCAGCGATGTCAATTTTTTTAAGCTCTGTATTATGCTAGGGGCCCCTAATACTGAATCGTAGTCTTTGCAACTCTTATCAAGAGTCAAAGATACTTTTATGAAATGTGAATGATCAACTCACGGCGAATTTCTAAAACTCTCTCGATTGACGAGAGAAAACATGAAATTACACAGAATTAACTCATTCACCATAGAAGTTTACATCGACAACATAAAACTGTCTGCGTGCGCCTCTACGATTTGGTTGCTTCAATCGATGAATTGCAAACCTGAAACTGTTCCGATCTGTCAAAATTTCTCAAAGTGTCTGAATATATATATATATATATATATATATATATATATATATATATATATATATATATATATATATATATATATATATATATATATATATATATATATATATATATATATATATATATATATATATATATATATATATATATATATATATATATATATATATATATATATATATATATATATATATATATATATATATATATATATATATATATATATATATATATATATATATATATACCATCATGTTGAAACGGTGTTGGTGCTGAAGCAAATTGGGATGATAATTTTCAAGTGAGTATACTGTATGTATTAATTTGTTTTTGCCTTTCTCAATAGAAAGGTATTGAGATTGCTCTGAAAACCGAGTGTTTAACGGAGGCCCGGAGGGCCGAGTGACATATACCATTCGATTCAGCTCGAGGAGTTCGGCAAATGTCTGTGTGTGTATGTGTATGTGCGCGAACACAATCTCATTCACTTTTCTCAGAGATAGGAAATATACACTGAACCGTCGGGTCACACATGAAATCCCCATATAAGCCGGAACTCAAAATTTTTTTCAAAGGGGGACCCCATGAAACTTCAGAATTTTTTTTATGAAAATCGAATTTTTGGGACTTTGCCGATTTCGCACCTTTTTCAGTTCAATACTACCGTGGCTGTTTTTCTTTTACAAAATTTTAGAACTCGAATGATTTCTTTTTTGGTATATAGTTGTCATGTCATATATAATAATAAAAAATTAAAGGGTTGTGTACAGGACACGACCACGGTGACATTAAAAATATAGCTTTTTATCTATCACACATATCGACACACGTTCTTGTTCACTCGCCTGTTTTCATATGTTACAATTTGCTATATACCCTCCCCATTAAAACATAATTTATTGAAGGTCTTTTAACGGTAATCTATTAATTAATCAAGTATCTCACTAGGTGATTGGCATTATTTGGCTGATCCATCTAGTAAAAATAGGCTGGTCTGTCCAGAAAATATATTCAAAAGAAAAGTTCCATATTGAGAGCTGTGATGAGGAAACCCACGCCCGCCAACGGAAATATACAGATTCTCCATAAAATATGAAATTTCATTTTCCATTTAAATTTTCAATAATGTACTAATGAACTTAAGTAAACAATCTTAAGTGTAAGTATTTCTTGATCGATTAGTGGTGGAAAAATGAAATTATTTGATAAATTACATTGTTATGCAACGTTCGCACTACCAGTTAAAACGGGTTTTTATGCTATCTTGGTGACATTTTTCTTGTTGCTAATTATTAAAACGTGTTATAACTCTGTAGTGTAAACATTGTATTATTAAACCAATTCTGCAGCGTTTTATGTTATATAGGTGTTTTATGTGATAATAGGACTGACATAATTATATCCTCAGTACAGCGGTTTGTTTCATAATTTAAAACAGATTTATTTTAAAATTTAAATTAGTATACCCAACCGTATTTGTTGTATACCTTAAAACGCAATTAGAACTGTGTTTTAAATACATAGGGTAGGACAGATATTCTGACTGGTTAAACTGGGAAAACAATTTTAAGTCCAGTAACGCTTAAGACATGGCTTGAATTTGAATCGAAAAAGAACACCCGCTTCAACTGCTGCTGGGACGGTAAGTTCTGTTTTAAAATTTTCCGTTGTGTGCAGTACGAAACAAAAGTGTTTGAAATTAGAAAACAAAAAGTTCTGCTGGGAATGTGATTGTTTCCGATGCAATTACACTCAGATTTTTCACGCAGGGGATACAGGCCGTGTAAATGAAAACCGCGTAAATTTCAAAATCCGTGTAAAAAACCTGAGTGTACTCTCCTATATAAAATATTACGCTGCTGAACAGTGCAATAACTACAGAAGCACGTTGTCAGATGCCTTACTGATAAAAAACATATAACCGAAATATGAAACATGAAAACCAATTGGCTCTTTACCCTACGCAGCTACAAAGCGCTGTAAACATGGATTAACAAGTTACAACGCACACGCATGCATAAAAATAAATGTATTTTTTTCAAACGCAACACTCTTAAGCAGCACACACCGTATTGAATTAAATCCAAACCACCCCGCCCACCCACTTTGCAAATCATTCTGTGACACCATGCTGGTACCCGACAAATCCGCACACGGCCACCGCTGCCGAAAATGCATAGCGTCTACCGCTTATTGTAGTGCCCAGACGCTGCAGCCATGATCTTACCCGTTCGACATAAGAACAAAAACTGATTCAAACGGGTACGCGTCACCTCTATTTATAAACTAACCGTATATGGTTTAGTCACTTAGGTGCGAGTGTGTGCAATTGCCAACGTTACCGAAAATCGATAGCGCTTATTGCATCGCCCGGAGACGACGTTGCTCGTGTGGGATAAGAGCAACAACTGATTTAAACGGACATGCGTTGCTTCTATTTATGACTTTTCGTGTTTCATTGAGCAACTAAGCTGCCCTCTTTTGACGGCTGTGTCTGAGAAATCTGCCTCACGAATGGTATTTTTCCCGTTTTTTGTGAACTTTTTAATTTTACCAATTTCCAAAAGTCTACTTTTATTGGGGAGATATTAAATTATTACCAATATTTAAGTTAGGTGTTTCTGAATCGGTTGGTGTATGAATGATTAAAATCCATCTAGTAATATCGGAGTTATAAGCGTGCAAACCTTACATAGTTTCGTTACATGGGAGATAGTTTAGATTTTAGAATGACACCTAGCCCCAGATAGTGGAGTAAGACATTTTTAATGTCAAAAGTAATATATGCATTTGAAAGCTTTTAATGAATATAAACAACGCAAACATTCTCGTGTTGATGATGGAGAAAGGCACAATTGCACCGCTAGGTGGATTAAAACAAGTTTTTTTTCTTTCCTAGACTGCAATTATTCGCGGAACGACGATAGAGATGGCTAGCGGAAGGATCGATGTTTATACGATGGGAAATTAGCGGCAAAATAAACTTCCGAATAATATATATACTAGGCGAAAATAAATAGAACAGACGGCTTGTTTTGATGTGAAATCCACCGTACCGTGCAATCAGGAAATGTTTACCCAGGTTTTAAATGAGTGGCCGGCCAAATGCCGAGACTTTTTCCACTGAAATCTTGCAGCTCGTAGGAGAATGACCCGAGTTTTGCTTTTATGCGGCAGGGAAGGAATTGCCGGCCGTATTTGGAATATGTTCCGCTGCACTGGACAACTTCATATTTCGGCGATACACTAATTGTCCCTCCACAAATGATTTGGAAAACCGGCGATGACGAGGATTGTACCGGTGTTGAGACGTTTTATGCACTTTTCCAAATATCTGTTAACTATTTCGTACATACGGGAAAACATACGCTTACGACGCTCGTTAAGCAGATCTGTGGCAAGCTTTTCATTGTTTCGTGCTAACTTGTGATCGCTTCCAGCTTCCGAAAACTCATGACCATGAGTTATAAAAAACGGCGTGAAACCAGTCGAAGTGTGAACACTGGTGTTCAACACCATTTCGATTTCATGAACTCGTGTGTCCCCCAAACGTTGGTCTTCCTTGACAGACGTCCTGATAGCAGCGTTGATAGTGCGGTTCACCCTCTCAACTCGATTTGCTTGTGAGTGGTATCGCGAGTTCAACCAATGTGCAATTCCGAACCGCTCTAAAAGTTCTTTGAAATCTTTAGAGACAAAGCTGCTACCATTGTCGGTTATTATGACCTCTGGAACCGAATTTCGCAGAAACCATTGGTCTCTCAGAATATTGCACATTGGTGAACTAGCAACACTTTTCACCGGTTGGAGATCACCCACTTGGAGAAATAATGCGGGGGAGGGGGCCAATGAAGTCGGCTGAGAATATTTGCCACGGGCGCGTGGCTATTCTCATTTTTCCCATTTCAGGGGCCATCGGTGCAGATGTAGCCTTTACTTCTTTGCACGTTGTGCATTTCTGTACATACTGACGAACTTCTGCTGCCATTTTGGGCCAGTAGAACCGCTGCCGAACTCGTGCTAGTGTTTTATCGTACCCGGGGTGAAAACAAGCGTTGTGACAGTGTTCGAGTATCGTTTTATACTCTGCTGGCTGAGGAACCAGCTTCCACTTAATCCGAGCATCACAAGGATTGTGAGAAGTGACGAATTTGTGAAGTTTACCATCTTCCACTTTAAAGTCCTCGAAGTCATCGGGACGGTAGGTTACCTTGCTTAACATTGATGAATACCAATTGGAATCAGCGACTACCGCGATGCTTCGGGATAAGGCATCCGGCACAATATATCCCTTTGCCTTACGATACCGGACGGTCAAGTCGAACTGTTGAAGGTTCAACGCCCATCTGCTGCATCTAGATCCGACTTTCCACTTGGTACTCAGGATGTGTGTAAGGGCGGACGAATCGGTAATGAGGGTGAAATGGTATCCCTCAATGTACCCGCGGAAAGCATCGATGGATAAGATTGGCGCCAATGCCTTCTTTTCAGCAGCATGGTAGTTTTTTTGAGGTGTGGTTAATTTGTGCGAGAAGTAAGAAATCACGTGTTCTGTTCCACCTTGCTCTTGTATTAAAACTCCTGCCGCTGCCACGTTGCTTGCATCCGTTTGTATGGTAAATTCGCGACTGAAATCTGGGCTTTTCAAGACGGGGGAAGAAATCAGACGCTCTTTAATCTGGCAGAATGCTTTTTCAGCCGCTTCGGTCCAATGAATGGTTTTGGATTTTGACTGCAAGCGATCCGAAAAGGCAGCAGTGACCCCGCTAAAATCCGGAATGAAACGCCGGTAATAATTCGCAATTCCTAGGAATCTTCTAAGCTTGGTAATGGTATTAGGCCTTTCATATTCGACGATAGGGCGAATTTTGCCTGGATTGGCTCTAAGACCATCGGTGCCTAGAAGATTACCGAGGAAGGAAATTTCGGTCACTCCAAACTTAGATTTTTCGAGGTTAATGCTCAGATTGGCGTCTTTCAAGCGACGAGCAATCTCTGTTAAGAGCTGTTGGTGATGCGCAAACGTTTCCGTTACCACGACGATATCGTCGAGGTAAACGAAAACATACGGTTCCAGTATACCATGACCTAGAACCTTGTCCATCAGCCGGGCCAATGTGGCCGGACTGTTAACCAAACCGAAAGGCATAGGGGTATACTGGAGCAGCCCTTTGCCCTGCACGCTAAATGCCGTGTACTTTTGCGATTCCTTATCCAAAGGTACTTGGAGGAATGCTGCCGACAAGTCAATTGTAAACAAATATTTTGCCTTCGGTAGTTGACCCAAAATACGGCCAGGGTGGGGCAAAGGGTACGCATGACGAACTATTCTCTCGTTAATTTTTCGAGCATCCAAACACAATCTCACTTTATTTGGTTTTATAACTGGCACGCAATTTAGCGACCAATCCGAACTACTTCGTTCTATAATTCCCACATCCAAGCATCTCTGCAGCTCAACGGCAACCAGATCTTGCGTCTTGGGGGACATTACGTGAGGGAATTGGCGAACGGGGGGTTTGGTTGCCCATTCTTCCGCCAGCACAATACGATGTTGGGCACAGTTAGTCATAGTCAATTCACCATCCTCCGCGGGTTGGAATAGTCTTTTGATTTTTTCAATCTCTTGCTTTTCTACGGAAGTTAAAAAGTACTCGGGAGTAGGTTGGTTGATTTCCGCGACGGTAGCTTGGTGCTCGGTACTTATTGTGCCATGTATTGTGGGTTGAATCAGGAATTTCTCAAAAATCCATACCACAGATGCAATTAATGGAAAGGTTGGCTACAACCAGTATCGGAATTATTCTAACACACTCTTCAGGCGTAAATGGCAAGAATTTGAAATTCATCTCCGCTAGCTGAGCGAAGGACAACATTTTTGGAGGGACGATGCAGCTTTTTATGTCTCAGCTGCTTGAAAACCGTGTGATTACTACCGCTATCAAGAAGGGCACGAATCTAAAGGCCGTACACTTTTACTGAAACATACGATCGGTTGTCGTTTCGAAATAGGTAAATTGTTTGAAACGTTTCTGAAGATTTTGGGTACAGATGAGAGACTAGAGCTTTGGTTTACGCGTCTGGGCACTGCGAACGGCGAATTTGGCTCGCGTGCAGGCCGTTTTTTAAACAATAGAGACAATAATTTGTCGGGAATCCTCGAAGACCACAAGTGCTGCAGAAAATTGTACGTGGTAATCTGCACATGGCTACATGCTGCCCAATTCTGCCGCTGTTGTAGCAAGTATTGGGTGGTGGGGGCTAGTGCGTGGTAATTAAATCTTCCAAAGTAATTTGTGGGCGAGACTGACCTACCGATGACATCGCTGTCTTTTCCCGGGCGGGGGGATTATTCGACGAGCCTTGGTTCGTCGACACATTGTGAGAGGGCTCATTACTTTTTGGGGGAGGTTGGTTTGCCCGTGACTGATTGTTTCGGGGATTGGTGGATATGTTAGAAACGTTCCTATTCTGGTTCGGTTGCGAAACCGTAGCGATTGACTCACTGTGCTGAGATTGTGGTTGCTTGTTTGCTATCTTTTTGGAATTGGACTCTGTCCCTTGGACGGCCTGAATAGTCTTCTCGGTACCAAAGACCTTGTTGTACGCTGAGAAATTCAGCGCGCCCAGTTTCTGACCGGCGGCGACCAGTGTTTCCAAATCTATAATGGGGATGAATGTCATTTGCCGTGTATAATCAACACGCAGATTTTGCTGAAGGATTTGAACTTTCTCGGTTCGGTAATTTGCAGACTCATCGTGCGAAAAAGTTTCTCTAACTCAAAGTAGTATTCATGGAAGGATTCGTGTTTTTGTTGCCTTCGCTGATAAATTTTCATTTTTATCAGGGCGTCAAGATCAGAGTGCATATAAGTTCGTTTCAACTCGAAGACAAGATGCTGCCAAATCAGCAATCTGCCTGTGGTTCGCTGGGTCATGTACCACTTACGGGTTGATCCCGCAAACAAATGTACTGTCGATTCAAACAGTTCCACATCTGACACGTGCTCAGCTTGGGATAACACCTGAATCAGTTCCAAAAACTCATTCAGTTTCAAACCTTGATCATCACCACCATATTTTGTGATGTTCCATTTAGATACCGGCAAACAGTGGTGGTTCTGAATAGGGATAGAATATACATTTGCGGACGTACGGTTCGGTATAGGAATTGCCAGGGAGGGAATGAACGGAGTATGTGGCATTTTGAATCGGAATTGTTGGACGAATTTCTGAAGGAATCTGATTAATATTTTGAAATCTAGGGTAATTTAAACAGGAAATAAAAGGATTCTGGCGGATTGGGGATGTGAAAATTAGGATTGCGGTACGATTGGATATTTGACGGCACGGCAATGTCAGAAAAGGTTTGCGTCCCGGCATCTTTTACTTCACTGCGTCGTGCTAACTCGTGTTCAAAATTTACTAGTCTTGCCTGCAATGAGTGGATCCATTCAAGGTCAGCCTGCGATAAAACCGACTGCCTAGGGTTGTTAATTATTTCCTGATTTTCGTTTTCTGCTTCCTGAATTATTTCATCTTCGTCTGGCGTATGTTCCTCAGAATCATCGTTATCTTGAATATTCTGATTGGGAATTGATAAATTACCGAAAATTGGGTCAATGGTTTCCACTAATTCAACCAGTGTATTTTGTAAAAAACTATGCAAGTTTGGAGAGCCACGTACGTTAGACAAAACGGTCACTATGCGCACGCCCACATGCAACATCCTCGCATAACACAATATTTTTGCGTCATTCTCTTCTTGTTCCAAAGCCTTTTTCAAGTCCGAATATTTTCGAGTACATACAGTAATCTCTTTGCCTGAATCGATTGACACGTGGAGCGAAGGTTTTTCAGTCGAATTCTCCCTCTCAGCTTTTAGCTGATCCCCTAACCATCTCCGTTTGCGTGTTCGATCAAAACTTTCCCCTATGATGACAGACCGAACCATCAGTTCATGGTCAAGCTCATCATCCGAGAGAAATTCAACTTTCAAGTCAGAATACCACTTTACTAGCAACTCACTGGCTTGATCAAATGTAAAGCGTGAAACAGCCATTCTTAATTAAACTATAAGTTAACGACCACGAACACTTAAATATACTGCTAGAAATGATAATTTAAATAAACTTAGTAATAACGCAAAAAAGTGGAAAAATACAATTAAATCCGATTTAGTTCAATCATTTTAGAACCACTCTATTTTTAACAAAGGAAATCAATCAGTATTTCTGCTCTACATCTGCAATGTACGGCGTATGATTTGCAGGTTTTTTCATCACTCGCAAGAATCCGCATTGAAACGGTTCGAAGTTTCACTCTCGGACTGCTGTTTGGACAACACATCGACCTAATGACCAAATGTTAATGAAAATTACGCGAGTAATTGAATTTCCCCGGGAGACACACCGAAAAAGGAGTTTGCGTCTGGTCTTGTAAGCAAAGTACTTTTTCTTAATATTCTTTTGCGTTGGGCGCCAATTGTTACAGTTTACTTCTCTACACGAGGTTGCCGTACCACCTTACTCACTGGCTAGGGTCGTTTTCTTATTGTCTCCAGAGGAAATTCCACGTGGGCGAACTTTTAGTCCTTCTTACACCAAGGTCACTGAGCGGAAGTCGAACTGAGCGAAACAAGCAAATGGACTCATTTAACAAAAAAATAGACTACACAGCTAAATTACACTTAAAGACCTGACATTTTTATTAAATCTAATTTTGTATCACTTTTTGGTTGGGGTGAGAAATAAATTTTAACATCAAAGTATCATTTTACTTACGCTTTTTTATTTCGACGACATACTCTTCTGGAACACCGCGTGGTGTTTTCGTTGCGGCCGTGGTGCTCGTTGGTCGACATGCAGCAATCCTGATGCGGGGCGATCATCGGCGGGCCTGCCGGATAGGGTGCAGTTAGTGCTGGGCGATGACGATGAGGGGTCTTCTATAGCAGTAATTCAACCGGTTTTTTGACGAAGGCCGGCTTTACACAAAGCGACCCGGGAAGTGACACTGCGCGCACAATTGCATAGAAATGTTTCACAAAGTCGAGCGTGTTTCTGAACTTGGTAATGATTGGCGGTACCAATGGCGTTTAACTTGCCAACATCGAACTGTACTTCACTCGCGTCGCACACCAGAACGTACCGATCAGCTATTTCACCTCAAAACTTTCTGCGAAGGTACAAAGCCAGTCACGTACAAAGTGTGACTTCGAGCTTTTTTTGTAGCTACTCCACCGGGTCAAATTAATTATTAGAAGCCTATCTAGCTACTCCGGACCTTTTTATCATCTCCTTGTCCAGTTTCCAACGTTTCCCTCCGTGCCTCGCATCATACCACCCGCACCCAACCGCCCCGCATGATGACGATGACAGTATGATGATGACGGCAGACGTTATGATGATGATGACAGCAGACGTTTACATTTATCGTTTAGGGTTGGTGTCGTTATATAATTTTTGAATTAAATTTTTTATAGCTAATGATAAATATTTTAATTCATGTAGCTTGTTTCCTAGTTTTACATATTTTAATTGAACAATGATTACAGAAAATTTTACATAATAATAGTGTAGTATAATATAACATAAATCAAGACTGTATGTACAAAATGAATAATTCAATAAATAAATAAATAAATAGTAATAAACGAATAAATAAATAACAGATAAATAAATAAATAAATAAATAAATAAATAAATAAATAAATAAATAAATAAATAAATAAATAAATAAATAAATAAATAAATAAATAAATAAATAAATAAATAAATAAATAAATAAATAAATAAATAAATAAATAAATAAATAAATAAATAAATAAATAAATAAATAAATAAATAAATAAATAAATAAATAAATAAATAAATAGATAAATAAATAAATAAATAAATAAATAAATAAATAAATCAATAACAAAATCTAACTTTGACACCAACCAGGGCTATTAAGCAAAACTTAAACGAAACTCAAACATGAAAACATGGAGTGATAACCGACGTGACGTTTATGTTTTACTTAGACATTTACAAACAATATTTTTACCGGTGTACATAAAGAACAGGCCTCGTCAGACACGTAACGGGGACCGTGCGCTGTTATTTATGTACACGCAAAACAAAAAATGACAATAAATATAGTAATGTAATTTTAGCTGACTCAGTGACTAAGGGTAGTATTGTGACCGTCCTAGTAAAAGGTCACACAGTCGATTTCGTTGCTTAGAATACTCGGTTATATTATTACCTTGTTCATCCAATGACGAAGAAGATAATTAGCAGGACACTGATGACTTATGAGCATGTTAATAACAAAAAATTAACTTTGAATGTCGGAATATATGGAATGAACTATAATATTTCAAATGTTTATTATTTTCGCATAATAGTTTATTTTTCATGCTTCATAATACAAATAATTTATTGAAACGCTAGTCTATTTTACGCCAGATTATTCCAAGGATCCTATTTTATTTATTTATTTATTTATTTATTTCGTCAATCGATGTAGACTGGTATAGTTACAGTAATGTTTACATTTTTCTTATTTACTAAAATATATATATACGTAATTTTATTATAAATAAAACAATTTCAGCTTTTACAGAATCATTTTCTTATGCGTTAGAATTTCTTTTATGTATAAAATATTGTGTGAGTTTTAGTTTGGACATTGTAAAATCAATTGATTCGCAATAGCGGTTATAAACAGCCATCATTCGATTTATAGGGCCATATTTTGCATAATTTGTGCGATATGGAGTTATTGAGAATATGCTTCGGTTTCGTAGCTGTCGAGAAGGTGCATAAAAGTTCAATTTGGATAAAATTTCGGCTGAATCAATACGATGCGAGACGATATTATTAATGAACGAAAGCATTGCAAATTCACGACGTTCCTTCAATGTTTGTATATTGATAAGCATGCAGCGTGCTTCATAAGATGGCAAAGGAAATGCTATCCAACCTAGTTTACGAAGGGCAAATAATATGAATTGTTTTTGTACAGATTCTATTCTTTCTTCATGTGTGCTTGAAAAAGGGCACCAAACGATGCTGCAATATTCCAATATCGACCTAACATAAGCAATATATAATGTTTTGATTGTATACGGATCTACAAAATGATAACTAAAGCGTTTTATAAAACTGAGCATGTTGTTAGCTTTGTGAATAATTGTGTTATAATGATCAATAAAATTTAACTTGGAATCTAATATAACGCCTAAATCCCTAATTCTTTCACATTTTGCTACAGTCTGTCTTCCTAAGGTAATCACAACATTCGATGTTTGTCGTTTTCGACTAAAAGTGATTGAATTGCATTTTTTCACGTTTAGCTGTAGGAGGCTTTTTTGACACCACGTGTGGAAAACTAGAATTTCGTTTTGGAATGTATCAATATCCTCGGCATTTCTTATCTCCAAGTAAAGTTTCATGTCATCGGCATAGATTAGTACTTTCAGTTTTTTGAGAAGGAAGGAAATATCGTTCACATATAAAATAAACAATAGAGGTCCTAAATGAGAGCCTTGTGGAACTCCTGAGGTGACTTCAATTGGATTAGATTGCTTTCCTTTGAATTTGATTATTTGCTGGCGGTTGGATAGATATGATTCTAACCACGTACGCAGCTCAGGCTCAATTCCCATCTTTTTTAATTTATAAAGTAACATTGGGATGTCGATTCGATCAAATGCTTTACTAAAGTCTGTGTAAAGTGCTTCCACGTAGTTTCCATTGTCCATTGCAATCAGTGAATAGTTAATAAATTCTAGTAAATTTGTTGAGGTCGAACGACCTTTGAAGAAGCCATGTTGGAGGTTAGTAATTCTGTTTTTTATTTGAAGAAATATTTTTTCGTTAATGATTGATTCAAAAAGTTTCGGAATGCTGGAGATTATGGCTATTCCACGATAATTGCGAACGTCAGATTTTTTCCCAGATTTATATATAGGTACTAAGAAAGAACTCTTCCATGTTTTGGGAAACTCTCCAGATTGTAAAGACATATTAAAGAGCCAGAACAATGGAGTTGTAAGCTCGGTTGCTAGGTTTTTCATAAATAATGGTGGAATTCCATCAGGGCCAGCACCTTTTGATGAATCCAAATGGTTTAGAGCATTGAAAATGTCCTCCACTATGACATGACTGACGCCAATATCCATAGGAAAATCTGGAAGAAAAGCAAAATAATCGCGATCGCGGTCTTGTTCAGAAAAAGTTGTATATATTTCTTGGAAGAATGTTGCAAATAGGTTGCAGATTTCTTTCGGGCTATTATGTACGTTGTCATCCAAGTGCATTGTTGATGGGAAATTATCTGATTTTAATTTAGTTTTGACGTAGTTAAAAAAATTCTTTGGACTGGATTTAATCTGCTGTTCAGTTTTGGAGTTGTAATCCGCAAGTGCAGAATCTATGGCAATATTTAGTTTATCGCAAATGTCGAGATATTGTACCAAGTGCTCGTTATTTTGATTTTTCTTGTATAGCTTGTGGGCTTTTTGTTTCCTATTTTTCAGATTTTTAATTTGCCTATTGTACCAAATAGGATGCTTCGAGCTACCGTGTCGTCTTTTCTTCTTAATGGGCACCTCTTCATGAATAATTTCGAAAATTATTTTGTAAAATACGTCCAGGGCGGTTTCAATATTCGCTTCATTCCTAAGAGTATTTTGCCAGTCGACATTACCTACCTTCCGTCTGATATTGTCATAATTAGCTTTATGGTATTCAAAGACTTCCTCAAAGTCATAGACGTTGGGTTCTTGATTTTTATGGATGAACAAAGAAAATTCAATAGCAGTATGAAAAGCTTCATTTTTCCACAAAGGAGCCAAAGATTCAGATACACAGAAATCATCCTGAGTGTTTGTAAATAAAAGGTCAAGATAGCAATTCTGTTGATTTTTTACATGATTAATTTGATTTAATCCTATGCTAGCAGTTTTGTCAAAGATGAAATTCAATGTTTCGTTTTCTCCTACGACTGGGATTAGAATATTTTCATTTTCAGAATCCGGAATAAAATCGGCATTGCGCTGGTTAAAGTCTCCGTAAATGTGAACTTTGACCTCGACCGGAAGTTCAAATAAAATTTGTTCAGCAATTTTGAAAAAGGCTTCATACGATGATATATTAGCATGCTCTGGTGGGAAATATACAGAGGCAAAAACATGTATTTCACCTGAAATGTTCGCTTTAACCCACACATGTTCAAATTCTTTAAACTTCACTGTGGGAAGAATTTCAGAATTAAATTGAGCCGAAACGCCTATAAGAACTCCTCCACCAGACTTCTTTTGAGATACTAAAAGATTTCGGTCGTCTCTGAATACGTTAAAGCCACTACCAAAAATTTCCTCACTTTTTATGCTATCGTTCCAACTTGTTTCAGTGCCTAAAATAACAGAATAAGAGGAGCTCAATACATTACTATAGATTTTGCTCATTTTAGATGCGCTCTGCATACGATTAAAATTTTGACAATATATCAAAATTTCTGAAAGCGTTTCTGATAAAGTTAATGGCAATTTGTCATACTTAGAAATATCATGCAAAACTATTGATCCGTTTTCATCCGTAACCGGTTCGTCATGGTCTGCCTCTGAAGAGTGCGTTAGGTTGGACGAAAACACGAATGCTCACAGGAACAAGCTGAACAGCGCTGAGAAAAGGAATTCGTCAGGACAGGGGTTACAAACCTATCTGGTGCGAAAGTTGAGTTAAATTGATGTACAACCGGGTATGGATTCAGTGTTTCACCACGTTGAAACCTGATACCACGCTGATTTTCAAACGGAGGCCTAGAGAATTGCACCCTTGCCGCCGCAAGTAGATCCTTATCCCGGGGAAGAGAGTTGCCAGCTGTTGGACGACCGCATTGCGTATTGTTGTTGTTGTTGCGATTATTGCTGCTATTGTTGTTGCGATTGTTGTTACGATTATTATTGCTATTGTTGTTGCTATTATTGTTGTCATTGAGGTTATAGTTATAATAACTGCTTCTGGATATCTGATGTTTATTTGTCTCATTAGTATTACGGCTACGTTGGTGTCTGTTTTTATTGCGATCATTTATTACCCGATGCAACTGCTTTTTATTAGCTTTTCTTCGTGCCATCGCCCTATCTTTCATCTTTTGCTGTTGAATTCTATGCTGATTACGTGTGTCGTACTCCGTCCAGTCAGAGCGCCACACTTTCTTCGAACCCAAAAAGCGCCACCCTTCAGTGGCTTCGGCAGTGGAACGGTGACCTGAGTCACCCGATTTTGTTGATTGGGCATTTAATTCGTCCATCAAGCTGGGGCCCGCTGGTGGCAAACAAGCATCGCGTATACTGCTATCCAAAGTGTTAATTGAGCCGGCAAGAGATTGTACTTCTTTGAGAATGTCACTGCCAACTGAATTTGTTATAATTTTCACTTCGTCTAAAACTTCACGTGTAGGACGCGATTCACTCAGGTAGTGTTCATTACAATGAGCTGCCATATCTATGGTATGGGTGCTCAAGTTCTGAACTTCGCTGCAGATTTTTTTCAATTCTCTGGTCAAATCGGCAGTGAGATCATTTACATACTCTTCAATGTGTTTTTTTGTGGATCCCATAGATATGTTGAATAGTGATGTGATATGGTTTTTCAGCGTGACCAGCTCATCGGCCTTATTAAAAGAATTACTGTCAATGGCCTGCGATAGTGCCGATACAGCATTTGCCACTTGCGACGATGTGTTTATGTTCACATTCGCCACTGATTCTTTAAGCTGCAGCTCAACATTTTCGAATAAGTCAACAATTGAATTGAACTTTTTTATGTCGGCTGCTATTTGTAAGTTGCAGTCCGTTTGCGTAGTTATAGATTCAAATAATTTTTCCTGTTGGTACAGCACTTTTCGTGTGTCTATGCCTACCTTTAGATTATGCTGGCAATCTGCACACAGGGGAATCATGAAGTGCGAGATAAATTCTTCTTGATTTCGCTGGACTCCTACACAAGCTGCGTGATAACATTTTCTGCAGAATTCACACTGCCACAAGAAACGATCGTCGCTGATATTACAAGATGTCACACTGCAGCTCATTATGATAACCGTTGTTTAATAGGATTGAACACACGCGCGACGGTAGAAAGATAAATAAATAACAATTAACTGCGGACCGTAAAAACACGTCTATACACAAAGGCGTTCGATTATAATTATAATTTGCGTGTATTAGATCGCGCTATGATTTATATATGTATCAATTAGGTATTTCTTGCTTAACATCAAAAACTAAATTTAGCTTCTACTACCTGCTACTCTACAACCCTTAAAGTTAGCCCAAAAAACCAAAAAAACAGACATACACCCTAAAAACGAAGAGATAACGAGTTGGCTCAGTCCGCAAAAAGGTGTGTTTTGAAAGCATCTACAACTTTCTAGAACATCGAGAAACTGTAAAAAATCAAATAAAAAAGTTACAATGAAAAAAACACTTTTTAAGGGGGTATTCCGACATGTACTTCAATTTCACCCAATAACTTTTTTCGCTTAACAGATAGCCATTTTGCTATTTCAACAAAGTTTCATAAAATCATTTCGTCTACAAACTTTCCATACATGACTATCAATTTAGGCAACAACTTGCAAAGCTATTTTTTTATCTGCGTTTATACCCCTTTAAATAAAAATTTTCCAACATTATATTAAACTACTTAAAAAATAAAGAAACTTTTCCGAAGATATCAAAGTGCCATACCCATTAGGTTCGTCGCAAATGTCAATGTTCGGCTTTTTTCGATTCCGTCCCACTGTGCGCGGGGTGCTTAGATCGGTGGGCGCTTCTTTTGGGTACATAGCGATCGATAGCATAACTCATGTCATTGGAGAAGGTCTGAACTGGAACGTTGACATCATCATTGTCGAGAATTTCGTTCCAGTGGATATTCGACAGGAAGTCACTGATGCTATTATAGTCGGCTTCTCTAAAGTTATAGCTGAAGGTATCAGAAATATTTCAGTCATGTTTTAAAAATTGCGCGATATTTCAAACCCTGTATGACCTACAAATTTGGTGTCTTCAGAAGATATAATTATATTTATTTATTTATTTATTTATTTATTTATTTATAAAGGTTTAACTGCAAGGGTCATTCCCCTTTTTAATAGATAATGTACATTTCAAATTATAACAGTTAAAAAAATGCGGAAAAATTATTGCGATCTTCTATCTTGGGCGCACTGCTTACTGTTGCGGGTGATCTTCCTTGGTGGAGAAGTGTTATTCACGTTATTCCCTTTACCGTTTGCTGCTTGTTGGTTGTTCTGTCTGCCCTCTCCCTCGCTCTCGTGTACGTCCATATCGCTATCGCTGGAATAGTTGTTGTTTTCGTTTTCACTGATGGTTGTTTTTTGATACTTCTTGGGTTTCTGGGTGACCTTGGTGTATCCGTCGTCGTTTTTGGTTATTCCTTCGCTGGATGTACTGGATGTTGGTTTAGATTTATCGATGATTATCGTTTGACCGGCTGTCTGTGTTTTAGTATTGGAGGGCTGTTTGTCAGTGTGTGCTGTAGTGAATTCATTATCCTTAGCAGCTTTCGCGCATGGTTTGCCATAGTGCGCCGTATGGTTGCAGAACTGACACGTGGGCGTCTGCCCAGGATATGTGCTTAGGGTTTTTTGAATGTAGGTGATCCCTTGAGTAGATTTGCGTTCGAAGGTCAAGTAAGAAGAGATAAGTTGGTACAGCTGCATTCTAACCACACGAATCCCGTTGAGAATGCCGGGGAAAAAGTTTCTCCAAGTGTCATTCGCGATGGATTCCACTTCTCCGTATTTGGACATGAATTTTGTAATGTACTCGGAGCTGGTGGTGGGATCTGGCACCATGTAAGCGTACTTTCGTAAAATTTTTATCGATATAAACGAGGATCTTGGTTTTAATGTTGTCGTATGCGATTTCGTGTTGCATGTCATTCATCATACAAAAGAATTCTGCTCCGGCTAGAGTCTTGAACGTTATTAGTATTACGTTGTTTGTATGATGTAGCTGGAGGTGTGTAACTGCCATAAGATCAAGACACATGTTCACCTTTATCAACTGTTCCACCTCACGCACTGTCTTCTTCGAGTTTGCGTAAAATCGATTACGACAGTATTTTACCTTAGTTGGCGCACTTTGTTTTTTTGTTCGCTCATTTTGCTCACCGTGGGGCAACGAGGCTTTTTCTGTTACTGCGTATAGAAGTAGCGAAGCGACGCGGGTAAAGTTTATTCGTTTGCTTTACTGTAAACGAGCGGTGTGTACTTTGCTTCTGTTCTGTGCGAGATCAGGCGTTAGATGAGATATAATTATAATTACCTGATATACAACTTTGCTGTAGACACCTTCTTTCTATTTCGTTCCATTAAAAAGTTGATAACAGCGCCGCCCTAGCGACTAAACTCCAAACTAACATGAAATGATCAAATGGAGCGCCAGATTTCACACAACAACTTTGCCAAAGACACCATAACTTTAAAACGAAAGATAAGGAAAGGATGTGTTAACTGTGGGTTAGCCCCTTTTGGACTCTAGGTACCCCTGGGGTTAGCCCCCCGAATTACGAAAATGCTCGTGAATTGAAAAGCAGTACATGTAACGATCTTATTTTTTCTAGACAACATGGGAGGTCAATGAACTACTAATAAAATAATGTATTTTTACAATTAAAACAATGTTATTTCGCAAATGCGGAAGTTTTTTACATTTCCTGTAAAAAATGAAAAGTGTGGGTTAGCCCGTTTTGGACGCCAGCCATTCATTTAGAATTATCTTTTCTTTTCCTTTTTTATTGACGGTTAAGAGTGAGTCGATTTTCGTTTTTGCTTTTCTCGTATAGGAAGGTTATGCAATTGCTCCAAAAACCGACTTTCCAACCGAGGCCCGGAGGGCCTAGTATCATACACCATTCGACTCAGTCGTCGAGATCGGAAAATGACTGTGTGTATTTATGTGTGTATGTATGTGTGTATGTGCAGACATGTTAAAAAATGTCCACATCGGTTTCACAGAGATGGCTGAACCGATTTTCACAAACATAGTCGCAAATGAAAGACTGCTATTGAATTTTATTTTTATCCGACATTTGGTTCCAGAGATACAAGTTGAAGAGTACGGTTACATAGAAAATCTTGTTATAATTTGTTTACAGCAGTTTCTCGGCATTTTCCAAACCGATTATCACAATCTTAGTCTTAAATGGAAGGTACAATGTTTTCATCGGGTGCTATTGAATTTTGTGTAGGTTTGACTTCTAGTTCCGGAATTACACGATGAAGAGTTCGGTCAAGCAGAAAATCCTGATTTCAACGAATACAGCGATGAATGTATTAAGGTGAATATTTTTCAAAAATGCGACCACAACTGCTTGGATTTATAGATCTAGGTCACTAACAATCGTTCAAAGTCTCTTTGGACACATTGGCCACCATCGCCGGATCTGGCGGCTCAGGCAGAAGTATCCAAACTTAGAATAACAATTAGATCGGTTTCTCGGAGATGGCTCGACCGTTCGGACCAAACATAAATTAAAGCTTTTACTACCCCGTAAACTGCTACTAAATTTAATTCTTATCCGACTTACGGTTCCGGTGTTGCGGGTTGTGGCATGCGGTCACATAGCAAATTACGATTCAAAATAAAAACCTCGATGAAGGCAAAAAGGTAAAAATTTCACTAAAATGAATATATCTATGTGTCAAACAACTTGCATTAGCAGTTCTAGCTCACTGATGGACAACCGAAGTCTCGTCGACCGCATTGACCATCATAGACAGTTCCGGTAATCTAAAATGAAAGGTATATAATTGCCATAGATGTATATAAAATTTCCTACGGATCGGTTATATGGTTCCGGAAATATAGGCCGAACCTTCCGATTACATATGAAATTCCCACATAAGCCGGAATATTTTTTTTCTTAAAGGGACCACATGAAATTTCAGAAATCAAATTCGTATTTTCGCCAAATATCTCCAAAATGCTTGAAATGGCTAGTTTTTATGCTGCGAAATTTTTTTCGCCTACTATTGAATTTTATGTCGATCTGAATCCCTTTCCGGAGTTACGGCTTTAACCATCAAAAAGGCAAGGGATCTCAGAGGCCCTTGTAATTTGAAGTACAAATGATCGAATGTTTTCGGGGCTTCGATTCTCTCACTGATAAAATGGCAAAACAGAGGCTTACGATTTTTTTGGGTCTAAGGAGTGATGCTTCTTGAAGTCACAATTATAGCTTGCCTTTTTGAGGGTTAAGAGTGCGACCATACATATAAACTGATACCACTGTAACAGTCTAGATCACTAATGAAACCCCAAAGTCGCTTTGACATTGGTCACACACCTAGAAAAAATCGTGTAAATTCACGTCTCCTGACCCTGGTATATACGAGCATCAAAAATGACTTACTTTTAAGTTTGATTTTAATTTTACATGACGTTGAATTTCGTAAATCATGTAATAGTACTACACATATAGCGTTTGTTCTGAAAAGCAGTAAGTGTAATTTTATGTCATTGCGCATGTAATGTATATATTTCATGTAAAATTAAACGGAGCACGATTAAATTTCGTCATTTCGTGAATTACGGTTTATTAAATTCTGTAGCGCTTGCAATTACGTCAACGATAAAATTCATACGACGGTTCCTGAGTTCATAGAAATGAATAGGAAAATTTAAAAATCGAATTTATATTTTTGATGCCAAATGTCTTTAAAATGCATAAAACGTCGAAATTTGATGAAATCTCGAAAAAAATTGACAAAGATTGACTTTTTTGTATTTTGGCAAATTTTTGCCTTTGCCTTTCTCATATTGAAAGGTTATGCAATCACTCTGAAAACCGTCAACCTAATTTTCTTTCGACTGATATAGGATTTATGGATTTTACAAGAGCTTAGCTAGGGAAATAAGGAGGACATCAGGTCCGTGGCTGGCGAGCGTGTGTAGGTGTAAAATGTATTAAGAATGTAATAGACATTTCCACAATTCTAAGATTTTATGGTCACCGCAACATATTTATTTAATGGACTTGTTGACTTTTCTCGGTGAAAATGAAAACAGCAAACTTTACTATTATTACATGTAACGTTTCGGCTTACTGTTCGTCAGCCATCGTCGGACGCATAATCTTATCTAACATATCCTCCATTCACTCGAACTCTCGTTCACTCTTCACCGCTAGGCGGGCGCTCACTCCTCGACTGTCTGCGTTCCTCGCTATTCCAACACTCAAATTATATTGAACATAATCGGTCATGGAGTCATAGTTTGTAGAAATGAGAAAGGCACAATTACACCGCTAGGTGGATTAAAACAGGTTTTTTTATGTTTTAACGACATTTAATTAGCATGGGACTGGAAGGTGTGAAATATTTTTCAATGTTAGGATCCATAGTACTGAAAAGAGAGAATAGAGTTTAAGGAAGAAAGTTTTAGAAAAAGCGTGGAGTAGGGTCATATGAGCAAGCTTAGAGTTTCCCGGTGGCTTAACCTTTTGTCTGCTACCGCAGGAGTCAGGATTTCTTGGCATTTGAAATGCAAATCACCTGAGTTTGCGACATGTCCTAGATGAACAGCTCGATATGCTAGGTATCAGCCGGTGGGTCCACCTACCTTTCGAGGAGTTGTCCCACTCACGCTGCCATCTGGCGACCGAGGTCACCCTGGTGCGCTCGCGGGCTCCCCTATTTCCACGTAGCTCAAAGCACTCCTCATCTTCCCGAATGACCAGCCCGACTGACATCATGCTCGCTATCACGCAGGATGCATCGTGTGATACCGTGCGGTAGGCAGATATCACTCTGAGGCACATCACGCGGTAGGTGCTCTCCAGTTTCTGTAGGTAACTGGTTACCCTCAGTGCTCTTGACCATGACGGGCCGCCGTACCTGAGGATAGATACGGCAACGCCTGCCAGTAACCTACGTCTACTGGCGCACACCTTTGAGCTGTTGGACATCATTCTCGATAGTGCCGCAACAGCAGTCGACGCTCTCTTGCACGTATAGTCGACATGGCTGCCGAAGGTCAGCTTGTCGTCTATAATGACTCCGAGAGACTTCAGACTTCGTTGTGAAGTGATCGCGACTTCTCCCACATGGATAACTGCATGTTGTGCCGACTTGCGGTTGTTGACGATAACTACCTCCGTCTTATGATGAGCGAGCTCCAGGCCTCTCGCGCTCATCCATTCCTCCACCGTGCTAATCGCGTGTTCTGCGGTTAGTTCTACCTCAGGAATTGACTCCCCGTAGACCTCCAAGGTTACGTCGTCGGCAAAGCCGACGATCTTGACCCCAGGAGGGAACTTCAGTCTCAGAACCCCGTCATACATGAGGTTCCATAGCACCGGGCCTAGGATCGAGCCCTGCGGGACTCCGGCGGTAATCGGAACCCTTTTCTGACCGGCATCGGTCTCGTATAGCAGTACGCGGTTTTGGAAGTAACTTTCCAGGATCCGGTACAGACCCACCGGTAGGCTAAGCCGGTGTAACGAGAGCGCGATGGCATCCCAGCTTGCGCTGTTGAATGCATTCTTCACGTCAAGTGTCACTAACGCACAGTATCGAATACCTCGCCTTTTTCGTTGGATCGCTATCTCGGCAGTATTTATCACTGAGTTGAGAGCGTCCACTGTGGACTTACCCTTCCGAAAGCCAAAGTTGCTTGACAGACCGTCCGTACCTTCCGCGTACGGGGTGAGCCTGTTGAGGATGATCCTCTCAAGCAGTTTGCCAGTCGTGTCTATCAGACAGATTGGTCTGTACGCCGATGGGTCGCCTGGCGGCTTCCCGGGCTTCGGCAACAGCACCAGTTTCTGCCTTTTCCATCTATCGGGGAAACGGCACTCGTCAAGGCATCTCTGCATAGCTAGCCTGAACATGTTCGGGTTCGCTATGATCGCTGCCTTGAGAGCGTTGTTCGGGACTCCATCCGGCCCTGGAGCTTTGTTCATTGCTAGGGATTTAGCCACTGCGAGTAGTTCTTCGTTCGTCACTGGAGCCACCATTTCGACCGTGCCCGCACTGTCTCGTAGTGCAGGTGGCCAGGGGCTTGTGGCTCGAGACGGGAAGAGTACTTCGATAATCGTTGCCAACCGGTCCGGAGACCGTTCTGGGGGTGAGGAGCCCCCTTTGGTCTTGGCCATCACAATCCGGTAGGCGTCACCCCACGGATTCGCGTTGGCACTCTCACACAGGTTGTCGAAACACGCTCTCTTGCTGCTTTTAATAGCCTTGTTAAGGGCTAATTTCGCAGCTCGAAACACTTCACGGCGGTTCTCTCTTGCATCCTCGGTGCGAGCTCTTTGCATCCTACGTCTAGCTCTGAGACAGGCTGACCGTAGAGCTGCAATCTCGGCACTCCACCAGTATACCGGGCATCTACCGTTTCTTGGCAGTGTTTTTCTCGGCATAGTGGCGTCGCACGCGCGTGATAGAACAGCTACCAGCGCATCCCCGCTTAGACTGTCGGTGTTGGCCTCCAGTCCCAGGGTCGCGGTGAAAGCTTCGCTGTCGAAGTGATTGGACTTCCACCCGCGTACCTGACAGGGATCTCCCGCCCTCGGATGCTGCACACCATAGTTGATCTTAAAGCGGATTGCTAGATGATCGCTATGGGTGTAGCCTTCGTCTACCCTCCATTCCATGCCTGGAGCCAGACTCGGGCTGGCAAAGGTCAAATCAATCCACGCCTCCACTCCGTTTCTACGGAATGTACTAGCGGAGCCATCATTAGCTAGCACAGTATCGAGTTTCGCAAACGCTTCCATTAGCGCTTGACCCCTGCTATTTGTACAGCGGCTGCCCCACTCCACTGCCCAAGCGTTGAAGTCTCCCGCTATTACTACCGGTTTCCGGCCCACGAGGTCCGACGAGAGTCTGTCGATCATCTGGTAGAACTGTTCTATTGGCTACCTTGGTGGGGCGTAGCAGCTGCAATAGAACACACCATTGATCTTGGCAATCGCCACACCCTCGGCGGAGGGGTGTATTACCTCTTGAACCGGGAACCTTCCCGTTGTACAGATTGCCACCATTCCAGACCCGTCCGACACCCAATTGCCGTTGCCGGCAGGGATGCTGTACGGGTCTGATAAGAGGGCGACATCTGTCCTCGACTCCGAGACCGACTGCCACAGCAGCTGCTGGGCTGCTGCACAATGGTTAAGATTTAGCTGTGTGACTCTCACGGCTTCTTCTTATTTAACTCGCCGAAGGGACACGAAGGTCCACCCATAGCATGTTTATGGGCTTGCTTCTTAGCGGTGCAGATAAGGCACTTATATGCCTTAGTGCACCCCCGCTCTTTATGCCCCTCCTCGCCGCATCGACGACATAGCTTGCTCCTGTCTAGGCCTTTGCATTCGTAAGCTTTATGGCCGGATTCTAGGCACCGATAGCACCTGTCCACTGAAGGCGGCTGGGGTATACTAATAGGGCATACCGACCAGCCGATCTTCAGCTTCCCTTTCTCGGTTACCTTTTTGGCATCCGCATTGAGTAGCCTGAGGTAGGCTACTTGGGTGCCAGAGGGTCCGTCCCTCAATCGCACAGAGGCCCGCTCGATTGTGACGCCGCAGTGCTCCTTGACGGCTGCGACGACGTCTTCTGCGGTCGCGAACTCGTCCAAGTGCTTGCACTGGAGAGTTGTTTCCGCACCTAGCGACCTGATTTGGGCGCCCTCGCCAAGGACCTCTTGAGCCAAGGCCTTATATATTGCACTTGATTGTGCGCCTCGCTTCAGCACCAGGAGCATCTCTCCCGTGTTGGTGCGTCTTACGCTACGCACATCCTGCCCAAGGGCCGAGAGGCTTTCGGCCGCCTTCATCGATTTAAGGACATCGGCGTATTTGTCCTTGTCGGTTTTTAACCACAAGGCTTCGCCTCTGTCCTTGGCCTTCCTCGCAGGCCGTGGTACCTCCGGTTTCGGTGCCGGCTTTTTCTTGGTAACCAGCGTCCAGGGGTTTGAGCCCCCCTGCCCCGGTCGTGCCGGGTTGCTGGTACCATCGCTCTCCACAGCGAGGTCACTCTCGCCCTCGCTTACCTCACCCAGGCGGCGTTTGACCTTGACGGTTGCACGCCGAGTGGTGTCGGTTTTGGCACCCTCTCCTGGCGACTTCCTAGGGCGCTTCGCATTCGATGCCGTCTTGCGATTGCCCTTTCCTTTTCCCTTCGAGGGGAACTCGGTCGCCGCTCCGATCGACGTGGCTGCTCCGTAGAAGGTAAAGGCCACTGTCTGTGAACCTCTATTGACCTTCTCTCTTTCCTCCCTATTGGAGGCCACTGTCTGGGTTTCTCTGTCGGGCCTCTCCCGACATTCCACCCTCTCAACATATGCCTGCTGTTCCTGTCTTGCGACACGAACAGCTTTCCGGAGCTCCAGAAGGCTCAACTTCAACTCCTTGGCTATGTTCTGCTTTGCGCGCGAAGTCGATTATAGCATCGAGTTGCTTCGCTACTTTGCGCATCGCAGCTATTGGCCCCTCCGATGCATTGGTAGGGGTATTGCCTACCGCTGCTGGGGGGTCACTGGTGCTTTCGGGTGCAGCACTCATCGCTCCACTACTCTCCCCACGGGGGGAGACCTCGCCAAACCACCTCTTGCGAAGGGGTTTGGCACCTCCGTCTGTTTATTTTTATTTTTATTTGCCTCCATGTATAGTCCCACGAGTAGCGCGAGAAATATATGTCCGCCACGCCAGAGCTCCGCATTAGCGTGGTAAGGGACGCTTACTGTGGGGGTTGCCCAGGTACCCCACAGGCTCCGTTAACGATCGAGCATCTTTTTCACCCCCTCGATCACTCATCCCTCGGCACGGGTCGCTTCACGCCTTGGAATTGGGGTTATGCCCTACCTTGCTTTACGTGGTGATCTCGGCCCGGATCATCACAACCATCCTCCTTTACCAGGGCTTTGGACCTGTAGCTCTGGATCTCAATAGTTCCATGTACGTATGTTATTACAGACATGCTGCTATTGGGATCCGTCATTCGCTAGCGGAGTAAGTTAGCGGAGTAAGTTGGATCGATGTCTAGTCCAGATAGTGATGTCACCTCTCTGGCGTCGGTGAAGAAGAAGAGATCCAACTTCCAATATCCTCCTCCTGTGATACTTGTGGAATGCGCAGTAGTATATACGGCCTCTAGCAAAAGCAAGTATCGGACTAACCATTCCTTCCCTTTCCTTCCGCGATCTACGTTTGGGCCTGGCCGGCACCGGTATTGATCAATACTTCAGGATTACCAGGAGTTGCACATTGAAAGATGTTTCGCTACTCCCAAACGTAATTATCTACTACTTCTCTGTGCAACTTCAGCTAGTCCAAATCGATAACGGAGTATCAGCCAGGGGTTGTCGCACAAGCTCAAGCTCAACAGTCTTTCTCAAGACTACCTATATTTTTGCTCGATCAGTCTTTCTCAAGACATACCGGCTTGAACCTTCGTTCGAATCGGTCACAAATCTTGATAGCTCCTGGTTTACCTAGAGTTTTTTAACAGCAACAGTCTTTCTCAAGGCTACCTATATTTTCACTCGATCAGTCTCTTTCAAGACTAAAACATTTTTCAAAAACAATTCAGCCTAAAGAAATATTTAATTCTTCCGACATGCCTGGGTCCTCCCAGAAAGGCCGTGTCCCAAAAATTAAAGCTATGCGGAAAAGGGAATCTTCTCCACCGAAAATTCAATTGAAATTCAACATCCGAATGTGAAGCTGATAAAAATTCTAAATTTCCTCGCATTGTGCATAATGCCAATGAGAAGAAAACGCAATCACCTCCGCCTATAACAGTGATGATCTCCGACTTCAAAGCCTTTCGAACTGAGCTTTCGACGTTCCTTCTGGCCGTGAAAGTCTCTTTTCAGATTGGCCGAAGAGGAAAATGTCGAGTTACAGGAATTGATTGGCCACAAACGACTGCTCCAGTATCTTAAGGAGAAGCTTCATAAATTTTATTCATATGATTTCAAGATAGATAGACCATTCGAGGCTGTCTTGAAAGGGCTACCACAAGATCAAAGTTTGGGTGAAATGACCAACGAATTGAAAAATTTACTTGGCTTTTCTCCTTCACAAGTTATTCTTATGAAGAGAAAGGCTAGCGGCGATTACACGCCAGTACGCTCTGGAATTATCCAGGAGATTTATTTAATTCTTTTTAACAGTAATGAGGTTAATAATTTGAAAGTATTTGGAAAAGCACGTTTTATGTTCCACGTGCGAGTAAAGTGGGAACATTATAGACGAGATGGGGGCAGAATTCAAAATCTGACCAAGTGACGTAGATGCCAAGGATTTGGGCACGGCACAAAAAATTGTCATTTGGATTCCAAATGTATGATCTGTGGTGATAAATCGCACACGAAAGATACTTGTCCGGTGAAA